>NC_084660.1:6020624-6371245 GCF_019802595.1 Syngnathoides biaculeatus
CTGCGACCGAGAAGCTAAATCCGGAAGCGGCTCAGAGGCGGAGAAGGTGATGAGGTCGTCCACGACGGGGGGGTCCCGAACCGAGGGGTTCGCGGGCAAGCTCTCCAAAAAGAAAGGCGCGCACTCCTCAAGGGAGGGGGGATTAGTCCGAGGGGGCGCTTTCGGGGAGACGTCCAAGCATCGGCCCAAGGCTACGGAGGCCAAGAGGGAGCCGGTGCCCAACAGAGCGCGGTGGGTGCTCTTCACCAGACCCAGGGGACCCCTGTCCGGCCTGGGAGAGCCCGCTGGGGAAGACCCCCCTTCTTCGCTGCCAGAATCTCCCAGCTGAAGAGGAAGTCGTAAGGTATCCTTCACCGAGGAGCCTGTCAAGGAAAAAAAAAAAAAAAAAGTCATTTACAAACCGTGGCTCGAAATGGAACGCGGAGCCGGGGCGGTTATAATGTTCATGCCGTACGATAATGCCAGTGAACGTGACCCGCGGGCCCCAGTTTGGTTACCGTTGTGAGCGGGGGTCGGCGTGGAGGGTCTGTACTCCTCGAAGTCCTCGAAGGATTCTCCGTTCTCGTTGCAGTGTGACACCAACAGCTTGGCTCTCATTGACAAACTGATGGCGTGAAAGCAAACGGGAACCGGTGACCGGAGCTCTTAGAATGGGTCTTGGATTTCAAAGACGTGCGACCTACCTGCTCTCCTGAGGACTGAGGCGCAGGACTTTTGGACTCTTGGGACTTTTGGGGCTCTGGGGCCTCCAGTGGGGGCTCAGCTTCAGGTCTCCATTGGCCTGCTTATGGGACGGGGCCTCCAGGGGCCACGCTGCGCTCAGACCAAAGGACCTGCTGTTGTCACTGGGACTAACTGCGGAAAAACGGGAGCGTCATTAGGAGGAACGCCGCGACACGACCCGGCGGCGTGTGTGACTCAACGGTTCCCTCGGCCGTAGCACGGGAGGAAGCGAGCGTGACGGCAGGATGGGTGAATGCGACTGAGGAGCCGCGCCGATCCTCGCAGGAAGTCAGATAACGTTTGCTTTAAAACATTATTGACAAAGGGCTCGTGCGAGGGCGACGGGAAGTGGAAGGCGGAGGCGGGCGGGGCGTTTGGGGAAAAGGAGGAAACGACGAGTGGGCGGCTGCGGAGGAACGCGAAAGGAGAGCGTCGGAGAAAGACGGCAAAGCGCGACGCGGCGGCCGGACGGCAATCCCGAGTCCGATCCACTCACGCTGGATTGCACGGAAGCGCGGGCCAAACGACGGCGAGGAGCCCGAGCCCAAATCCGGCGAGTTCCGCCTCTTCTCCAGCCCGGGTGATGCCTGCACCGTGATCTTGTGGATGAAATCTGACAACAACAAAAAAGCGCATTTTAATACGGAAACGCACGTCTGAAAATGTCAACTTGTCAGCTGGTTGCATACGTGTTCTTATTTATTTTATTTTTTTTTTTGTCCCGAGAGGACGAGAACATAAAGTGGCCACCTACACCGTTTCCTGGCCAAATACGAAGAAACGATGTGCTTTCCCTCACGCCGGGAGTGGACTGGGCATGTTACAGAAGGAAATTGGAAAGAGGAAATGGGAAAAACAAAGGCCGACGTGGTCGGAGGGAGAGTCGAAGCACAGATGAGGGAGCTGCGGGGGGTGCCGATTCTGAGAGGGCTCAGGTACCGACGGGAGGGGCCGCCCGTTGCACGGAGCTGTAGCTTACGCCGCCAGCGTTTGCTACTCTCGCCAATTGCTCCAAAATGGATTGATAAAAAAATTAAAAATCACTGAAAATGATTTGCTAGTTTCATTTTCTTGAGCAGAGAGAAAAAAAAATAAAAATAAACACGTTGGTGAAACGGGCCATTGAGACCTCGTACCCCGTCCCATCGTAACATGCTTCGGTGCAACAATGTTTCACTCTCTTTTGTTTGATTGGTCAGCAAACCTCGACTGAGTTCATCTTCAAACGGCTTGAAGCGAGCACACTGCGCGGCGCAGAAAATTCTCATCCCTGTATGATGCAGATTTGCACCTCTGGCAGGTGGGTCGGAAACGTACCCCCTACAATAGTGCAGCTGAATTTGCCCTCTAATCGAGGCAAAGACACGGCAGCCGTACGCACCTTGGGGCATGCTAATCTTTTCGCCGTTCTTGCTCTTGAGCTTGTGCTTCTTGAAGGTGCCCTTGCGCTTCTTGACGTTGGGCTTCTCCTGGTTCTGGTTCTGGTTCAGGTGCAGGATGAGAAGGCTGAGCTCGCGCTCGAACACGTCCTGCTCCCACTGGGCGAGCTGCTGCTCGCGCTGCCGCAGGAACTCCTCGTGGGACTTCTGCTCCAGCGCCGCCCGCTTCAGCTCCTCCTCACGACAACGCAGCTCCTGCGCAAAGTAGCGAACATCTGAGAAAAAAAAAAAAAAGTGCAGGGCTGTGCGAAAGGAACCACGTGTGCAAAGTTAAGTCTCCTTGCCTTTTCCTTAGCTCGCAGCTCGTCAAACATGTCCTGAATCTCCAGCTTCCAGTCTTCTTGCAGAGAGTGGAAGGAGTCCTGCGGCATCTCCTCCATCACCTGCTGCTCCAGCGCCGTCAGCTGGGCCAGGATGGAGCCAAAGTTGGGTCTGCGGTGCGGGTCCTGGTCCCAGCACTCTGTGCCGCAAAGGAAACGGATCAAGCATCGAAGTCGTGTTTCCTCAAAGACGGCGGATGACGGGAAAAGAAAATCAACCCGCTTCCAGCGCGGTTTCAATTCTTGTCAAGCTTTTCTTTTAATCGTCAAACGCATGAAACCGGGAAGTCCGAAAATGATTCACCTCCTGAGGTGAAAATGTGATTTGCGCACTTGAGTCGGGCGACCGATGCACCGCCGCAAATCCACGTCTAAATATTATTATTACTTTTGTCCATCTGTGTACGCCAGCCGGACCCACCTGACATGAGCTGAGCGAAGGGTTCGGGACACGTGGAAGGGATGGGCAGCGTCAGCTTGTTGACGGCGACGCCGTACGCCACGGCGAGCCCGTCGATCCCTCTGTAGGGCGCCTCTCCCGTCAGCAGCTCCCACAGCAGGACGCCGTAACTGCGCAAGCAACCGCACACGGCACGCCGCTATCAAGGTGACTTCAGTGCAAACTGTGTCGGGATTGTCAAGTTTGACGCACTTCAACATACGACAAATGAAAATTGGTTATTTGCGACTCGCACTTATAAAACCACAATGGACCTGAATGGGTTTAAAAAAAAAAATTATCCATAAAATTGCACCGGAAAGATTTCTCTTCGTACTCTTTTGCACAACGCAAAGCAATGGCAAACAATTTTGTAACGCGTGCGCACACGCAAGCTTTGCAGCCAAAGAAGAGCCTCCGAACTTGGATCCCCCACACTGTCAATTATCTTTTGTCAGAGCACTGTGGACGCAAAGTAAATGCAGAGTGTACCGGCCCGATGTCCCCACCCACCCCAACACCCCCCCCCCCTTCTTATTTTGGGCTTTAATTACAACCTGTGCGCCGTGCCAGTGCGCAGGCTCACCCTTCTGCACTGGTTGTTTCAGAGGAGAAGGAATTGCGACTCTTTAATTTGGGAGCGGCCTGGCTGCCTGTCGCGCCCTCATTTTGCTCCTTGCGTGAACATGGACACTGGCGGGAGGACGTCGGTGTGGCAAAAAAAATGATTAGACTAGTACGAAGACGATGTTTGTGTGGTTTGCAGCCAGGAGAATCCACTTCCGCAGGCATAAAGAGACAGGTTGTCACTAACTTGCTTGTCAATAGTTTCTCTACCAATGTTAAATTAAATGTATTATTATGAGCAGTCGTCGTAGCAGCTGAACAAAGCATGCTAACATTGATTTGACACGCACACGCGCGCACACACAAAGATGCGCCGGCAGACAAAGGGCTGGTGTGGCGCTCGCTTCTGGGTCATTGCAAGAGACAATGGGTCCGTGCGGTCCACGCGTCCCACAACAAAGCGCTCTGTAGAGACGCGTCATCATCACACGGGCCGCTTATCAATCATCAAGTTGCCCCCCCCCCCCGGCCCTCCCCCTCATACACACACTTTGCCCGACCCCTGAATCCGTTAGAGTCGCTGAAAAAGGCCGAATACAAGTAACAATCACAAAAAACAAAAATGAAAAATCACCTCCAAACATCGCTGCCCTTGGAGAAGGTCGAGGACTTGATCACCTCGGGGGCCATCCAGGCGTAGGTGCCCGCCGTGCTCATCTTGGTGGTCTTGTGCCACTCCCTGGCCAAGCCGAAGTCGGTGATCTTCAGCGTCAGAGCCTCCATGCATTCGTTCTCGATGGGCTGAGCCAGAAGGACTGCGTAAATGTAAGAAACATTCAATCAAATAATGCGACAGAAAATAAAAAATGAAAAAAACGCGCAGGTCATTACGTAAAGGAAACCCTCGCTAAAAAAAACAAAAAAAAAAAACAAAGCTTGTCTCTTGGTTGAGATCTATCATTTCAACATACGTCCTTGACGCCACTTTCTACTTTGCTATTACCCAGGGCTTTGGCACCATGTTAGGCTTGACAGAAAAAGCACCAAAATATCCAGAAAACCGCCAAAAAAAAAAAATAAACAATTCTTTTCATTGTATTTAATTATGTTTTTATTGTTCCATTTATTCATCAAAAAATGGGGATGTCGTGGGGGCTTTTTGGAATGGCTTTCATCTGGGAGATGTTTTGACGCGCTTGAAATCAACTCACAACCGGCACCAGTGGCGCATTTTATCATCAACGCGGCCCCCCCCCCCCCCGTGCGTGTCTAATCCTGCGTTGCGCCGCGTCGTCCGGAGGCGCCGCTTTTGACGTCGCGAAGAGAAGCGTCACAAAAGGTTTTGTTGTCCGCTCGGGATGGGCGCGTGCGTGTTCCGAGAGCGCGATGGAGGCTTCCAAACAGGCAAACAGCAAAATGACATTTAGCAGCCTCAGCACACATTCTTCTTCTGCTTCCTGAGTCGAGGCAGAGGGCACCCGCGGGTCAGCCTTCCTCGCCACCGCCGCCGACCGCGGGACACCCAAAGCGCCACGTTATCCCCTTTCCTCGCGCGTCATGGCGGCGTCCTAATGTCAACTAGGAAAGTTTTGTTGTGGTTTTTTTTTTTTTTTTTTGCCGAGTCAAGTGACTGGAGTCCACCATCGCCGGAAAGTTGCGACCCCCCCCCCCCCCCCCGCATGGCTCCGGAGTGGGCTTGGCAGCCAACTTAGGAGACCCCAGAATTTTGTCTCAACACATTGCACCCAACAGACACAGCAGCGCGCCAACGACCTGACGCGTCTTGCCCAGACAAGCCGAAGCGACGACGTCGGCCTCGACAACACCGTGACAGATCGCCGTGGCAACGCGAGCGTGTTTGGTTTTGTTTTTGCCGCTGCGCGGAACACGAGCGCGTGTGTCAGTTATCGGACTGACTCAATCGAATCAACGCAGTCAGGGATTTGCGCACAAGATGAGCGTTCGGCTCGCCGCATTTCATAACGCGATTGTGATTCAACTCCGGCTTCTGAGATGCGACGGGATATTTACAGGGAACTCAAGACGTCATGACCAGTCCATTGGCGTTTTTGAGGAAGTTGAGCACAAAGCCTGCAGGGTAGTGTTTGCGTTATGCTATTTTTTTTTAAGGCTCTTCTCAGCACACATGAGAATGCCTAATTGTCATCTAATGATGAAAACCAATTATGACCATCCCACACGCTGCTCAACATGCCCCCCCCCCACATCCCCCGCCCCTGTCGTTTTCGACCACTCCGGTCGCTCCGCCCCTCCCTCCCCTTGTGGCCCCGCGCCCGTAGGCGAGCGGAGCATTCTGCCGGGGCGGGGGCTTTCCCCGGAAAGAACGGGAGCTTTGTCCCCGCCGAGGGACGGGCCGGCCGGCGCTGACAGACAGACTGGTGACCTCGGACCGGACCGAGCGGTGAGGCGGAGCGAAAGCCGCCTTAAGTCTCCAAGATGTCAGCTTGCAGGTGGTTTAGATTGCCGTTTCCCAAGCGGTAAGCCACGGCAGCAAATTATCCAATTTCATTTTATTGCTGCTAAACCGAGTTGATTTTTAAAAATTCTCATCTATGATCCATTTGCTATAAATATATGCCACCGAAATAGAGTGACAGGCAAAATAATTCGATCGAGGTCCACCCACAATTAGTGAAAACCTGCACTATGTATATACATATTTTTTAATACCCCCTTCCCTTACACTTCCAATACTAATACATAAATTTAAAAATAAAATTTTGAAACTAACATTCTTTGTGAACACAGGAGTGTCACCTTGTGAGTGTCTGGCCGTGAGCTGTGGCTGACAGCAGCTCCTGAGGGAGTGTGCTTTGTTGTTTGAAGTTTATTATTTTTATTATTCTCTCTTGTGTTCAACAAATGGCAATAAAGTCATCCGTCTCATTACTGTCATGTATATGAAAACAACGAACTGGCGACCACCATCCATGGAGAAGGTGCACAAATTCCTGAGGAAGGCGGCCATTAATGATTGTTAATGCAAAGTACCCCCCCCTGCACACACACACACACACACACACACACACACTCAAAATGGTAACTTATTAACAAGCTCGCGGTACTCGAGTGTCAAACCCGAGCGACCTGGAGACTTCCCCAGGAGCGACGCTCTCACTGGGTCAAATCCGAACAAAAAAAAAAAAAAAAAAAAACCAGGAAAGTCCCTTTTGAGCACTCGTTTGCCTTTTGCGCCACATCTGAAAAAGGGCACACGACACCCAAAACGGACATCTCCAGCTACTCCTCACGTGTTTACGGGCGTATATTTGTGACCTCCAAAAATTTTGTGGAAGTGACAGTGGTATCTCTCGGGAAGGGGACAGGTCAAAGGTCAAATTTCCACGACGCGTGCACAACATAGCCATCGGTCATCGGCGGATGGCAGCGTGATGACGCCGCGTCCGAACGGGGGACATTTTGGCCACCTTGCGTCGGACACCAGGCGTGGGAATACGCAACGGCGCAACTGGATGAAACGCAGCAATTGCGAAGTTGCACTCGTCCGAAAAGGCCCCGCGCCAATGGCGCCTAAAATGGCCTCCGCGTAACAGCGACGCGGTCCGCCCGATTAAACATTAACACGCGCAGGGGATGTTTGCGGCGTGCATTTGCCGGAGGCATAATCTGCTCAATCGTGGAACGTGAAAATAAGATGCACAAAATCAAACTGACCTCTTCCTGAAAGAGAAGGGGAAGAGGGGGGGGGGGGAGGTCAAAGAGTTGCAAGCACTTGGCGTGGAAATTTACCAGCGCAGTTTTACGGCATGGAGGGAGGAGCTATTTTAAGGGAGGTTATTCTGAAGATTTTTTGACAATGCCGTTTTTTTTTTTTTTTGCATCTTTCGTTACTGGAAACGAGGTGAATGCCGAGTTGGCACACACGCGCACCTTCCCCAGGTTTGCCGGGGCGGTTAGTTCGGACCTTCAAAGTAAACCCAGTCGGCAAAAGGCGTCTCTTTTTCCACCCTCAACTGTTCGACAACGGGATTAAATATTCTAAACTACAAGAGGCGATGTATATATTTCATAGATTTCTCAACTCTCATTTTTTTTTTTTTTGTCCAAAGCAGGCAAATAACATGTCATTTCCAAAGTCAAGTGGCCGGCAGTGGAAACAAACATGCAATTTAATCTAAGTCGGTCTTAAAATAAGATTTGACTGTTTGCTACACTCCCCTGACGTCCGCTCTCCGTAGAAGATAGGAAAACGCTTGAGGAAGACAGAATGCAAAAGAGGCAACCTCGAGCTACGACGGAAGAGTCCAAATTGACAAAACGCAATCGATTCGAGGCCCAAACAAAGTGAATATGTCATCGTCATCATCATCATCATTATAAAAAGGACACACAGAAAAAAAGCAGAGAGAGTAATTGCTCAAGTGCAAGCGTTGTATTACAAAAATACTCACTATATTGTCTAATACACGCAATATAGTAAACGTAGCATCATAATAAAATTTGAAAAAAGTGCCCAGTCACTTTTTTTGAGAGTCAATTGTTGACATGGGTGGCGGTCGCCACAATGCATCCTGGTCCGCTTTTGTCACAAAATGGCGACGGCAGAAAAGGAGAACTGCTCTTAGGGAACTCGTGGCGTAATCGATTACATTCGCCGCGGCTCCCGTCCATTTGCGTCACTTTTTGGTTTGATTTCAGCGTTTTTTTTTTTTTTTTGTGCAACGACAGCCAGTTCGCGCGGCACGACAACAGGATATTGCACAGCGTCGTCGCAGGCCAGCGGCAGCGCAGACATGTCGGGGCAGACGCGTAAAACTAAAGAACAGGGACCGGGGAGAGGTGATAGGATCTGGTGCGCGCACAGAGACCGGGTTTGTGTTCTTGTTTTCGCCGCTCTCGCTTTCGGAGGCTTCGGCGAGCCCCGCGGGTCTCCCGAAACCAGGGCCAGGAGGCAAAGTCATCGCACTCCAACCAAGCTGGAGTCAGTTTGAGGGCTGAGATGAGGACGGATCTGGGTTTCAATACAGAATGCTTGGCGTGGGGGAAGGGGGGAAGGGGGGGGGGGGCTTTTCGGACCGGGGGAGATACAATCACAGAGCTGACAGTGTTTGTATGCAGCCTGGCAGGAATGATAATAACAGAGGGCAGCTTGTTGTAAAACTCAGGTGGCTGAGTGCAAAGCGACGGGTGACTTTAGAAGCGCTACGTCCGCCGCTTTAACGACATTTCCCGGCATCAAAGTCCAAATCGAACTCGCAAGCCCCATCTCAAATTCTTGACCTTTGCTGCAAAGGCGTGGTATTTGGTTCTATCAACAACGCATATTTGCAGGCCTCGCGGCGGCCGCCGGTGCCGAGAGGCCTCGTCTGACTTTTACAGAGCCGGTAAAATCAGCGGGCAGCAAAGCAGTACGCGGACGGACCGGACCTTTTCGGTATCGGTCGGTCACGAGTAACCGTTGCGGAGGGTGGCTTAAAGGTTCCGTCGAGGAACCTCAAATTCAAATGACCAAAGAGCAAACGTCATTCCACGTGACCGAGACAAGACGCGACGGTACAGATGCAAAAGCGGAAGGTAAAAAAAAAATATTTGCCGACACCGACGAATGATAAAACAAAGTCTCTCGCCGTGCAGCCCGGTAGAATTTGGGAACGGCGGACGTCGACGCGCCCTCAATGTTGATTGGGCTCACTGACCTCTGCGCTACTGCACGCGAGTCAACAGCTCCAGCAGGGTACCAGCCTTGCGGTAAACCTTTAAAAAGCTTCTAAACACGTCCTTGTAAACACCACCGAGGTACGGAGGAGAACCGTGTCAGTCAGTCCATTGACGACGCTCCGCCGGCCGGGTTCGCGTCCGTCTAAAACCTTAACGGAAAACTGAAGAAATTAGAAAAACGAAAATAAGGTCTAAAGGGGACGCAGAAATATTTTGTGGCCTCTGTTAAAAAAAAAAAAAAAAAAAAATCATAGACTTGTGGCTTTCAGGCACATGTTTGAAGTCTTTCTGTAACACTAACACAAGATGGCCTCAAAGCCCTGGATAATAAGTGATTGTTAAATCGGTGTCAAGGAAGGTCTTTGTATGTCGACCGGAGTCGGCGAGCGCGCCAGCGACGGAGGACTTACTGTTGTTGGACTTGAGGTCTCTGTGGATGACGGGGACGATGGCCTCGCTGTGAAGGTACAGCATCCCGCGAGCGATCTGCACGGCCCAGTTGACGAGGACGTGCGGCGGGATGCGGCGGCCCGCCAGCGCCCGGCTCAGCGGCCCGCCCGAGGCGTACTCCATGATGAGGCACAGGTTGGGCTCCTGCAGACAAACGCCTTTCAGGGCGATGATGTTGGGGTGGGTGAGCATGGCGAAGAGGCGCGCCTCCTGCCGGACGTTCTGCGCCGTCACGCTGATGTCCTCGTCCGGGTCCTGGCGGGCGGCCTTCACCGCAACCAGCGCTCCCCTCCACGTCCCGCGGTACACCTTCCCGAAGCCGCCGACCCCGATCACCTCCTGGAGGCTGAGTTCCCGGAAATTCACCACGGCGGGTTCGAAGTCGCCCACCACGGCGGGGCCCAGCTCGTTGACCACGCCGCTGCCCGGGAGCTTCCCGTAGCCGCTGGGCTTGAAGGAGCCGTAGTTGGAGGGGAAGATCCCCACCTTGTTGTTGACCTTCCCCGCCCACCAACCTTCATCGCCGGATATCTCAGAGTCCAGGGAGAGGACCTCCACCAGGTCACCTTTCCGGAGGGTGAGCTCGTCTTTGCAGGACGCCTCATAGTCGAACAACGCCGTCCACACGGGGTTGGTGAAGTTGCCTTTTTGCGATTGCTCCAAGTTCTTCCAGTTGGACAGCGGGCCTCGGCTGAATATGTTCTTCAGCGGCTCCATGGAACCGCCGACGCTTGCTTCGACTGGACCCGACTCTGTCCCCTGAGGGTTTGAAAATAAAGTACAAAGGAGTACTTTATCGCGCCTCGGTCCCTTTCCCGTCCGTCTTGTTGGTTCATCAGGGATCGGTGAAACGTTCAAAAGAGAGGATCGACTGGAAAAATCTAAACTAGCGGCGCTGACGGCTGGACTGGACGTGAAACGGACCTGCGCGGCGTCATCGGGGCCAGGTCAGGACGGTGGGAATTTGGGTCGCTTGCAAATTCGCCGTCGTGCGGTTTCAAGTCAGGCGCTGCGCGGTTTCCCAACACATGGTTAGAGCACAATATAATGGGACGTAATCACCAGCCTCGATTTCTCACACTCATCATGAGAGGGTCGGTGCTTTACTTTGCCACCTGTTCTTTAAGGTATACTTATCCAGGCTTGGTTCGAGACTGCTATTTAAGAGTAGAATGATACAAAATAAAAACCTTTACAAGAATTTCTTTCTTCTTTCTTCTGAAATTCTTGTTAAATTACAAGTTCAAGACTGCGAATGATAGCTAAAAATGTTCTCCAAGATTTCCTGAATCGACTCAAGTCCGTCTTCAAGTATATATATATATATATTTTTTTTTTTATTTTAAGGCATTAAGTAGAGTTGAAAACTGCTGTTGAAGGCTGAAATATTGAGGGGACGTCGAATCGCCGACAGGAGTTCGTCGAGGGTTTCGGATTGGACCGTTTCAACATTTCTGTAGAACACAGCTAAAGACACTAAGCCTCACCAAAAAAAAAAAAAAAAAAAAAAAAATGTTCATCGATGCTTCCAAAGTGGACTCTTGAGGTCTCCTTTCAAGTCTTTTTGGGGCCATTAAATAATTTGAAAACTGCTATTTGAAGTGGGGGGGGGGGTCAATTAGCTGACAACTGGACTCTGAGTTTTTTGTTTTTTTTTTTTAAGTATTTTTAGCCATTAAGTGGAGTGGGCCAGCACAAGCAGGAAGCGCAGAGGAGTGGAGAGAAGAATAGCAGGAAAAGGGAGCATTCAGTCGAGCCGGCCCAGTGTTTTTACCACAATTTTCAGAAAGGGGGGGTCGGGGTGGAACTCTGCGCATTTCCACTCCCCTCCGCGAACTTCAGGCAAAGTGTCAATAAAAAAATATATATATAAATTAAAAAAAAAAAAATCCCACATAAAGCACGACAACACGAGTTAGTGACGGCTTCCCAAACAACATGCCGGCCCTTATCTTTCCAAAGTCGCGGACCTCATCCTCGTCATCCTCGCGGTGCTTCTTCCTTCCTGAGCGGTGTCGAGGAGCCGCTCCGGTCCGCTGAGCTGCTCGAATTCACCAAGGGAGTTTCCCCGTGTGAAAAACGGCGTGAATCCCATCGAGAGCGTGTTATTTGTATTCCGTTCCCTTGCTCCGTTGGACTTCGAAACAAGTTCTACGTTCGCCTTCGAGAGGGGTGGGGAGTCGCAACTTTTTTTTTTTTTCTTTTTTTTATTCTCCCTTCCCCGGCCGGAAGTCAGGTGACAGGAAACCGTCAAGTCGCACCCGCAGAAAAACGTGCGCGTCCGGCGACGACTTTCAAAATAAACACGAGTCGCGCTCGAACCTGAAAGTAGAAATCAAATAAACAATAGTATGAGTCAAAGTGGATAACCTCCAAACACAACCGTATCATCTTTTAAATATCGTTTAATCGCGTTTTGGAAACTTCACGCAGCTGCAAAACTAAACAACCAAAAGCCAAATCATATTTATCTTCTAAAATATATGGAAGATGCAGTGTTTGATTTAATTATTATTATTATTTTTTTTTGGTCCTCTGTCAACGTGTTGCCAACTTTGATCGTAGCTCATTTCTCACGATTCAAACAATGCAAATTGTATCTAGCTTCAGAAAAAAAAAATGATATTTCAACGTGGACGCCTAAAAATGCTGAGATTTCAACTGGAATGTTTGGAAAATAAAGATGGAGAACCCTTTGGCCCCAAGCCGGCTGCTGTGTGGAAACTGTGCGGCTTCCTCCCAGTGGCCCCTTCCACGGGTTCCCTTGCTCCCTCTGCCCTCCCGTTTCCTTTCTTCACGACAGCAGTTTTAAAAACAAACTAAAGTGCCGTACGTCCGCCGCGGCAGCAAACTCGAACGATAACGCTTCAAAATGGCCTCGCGCCGTCAAATTGGGGGATACGGTCATCGAGATACAGTTCAGTTGTATTTAACTTTTGAATGGACGTGTCCTCTTTAAGAGGGGCGTGTTGTTCAAACATTTATTTAGGGACAATTTATGTACCTCACAAACCGGGCACGGGGGAAAAAAATAACAGCGCCATAAATTAAAATGACTTTTTTTTTTTATTTAATCCGTACAAAATAATGTTAAAATGTTTACAATTTGACATGGACGTAAAGGGGAACCTCGTGTCTACTTAATTTATTAAAAGTAGTCAGAATAAAAAAGGGGGGGGGGCATCATGCATCAACATCAACAAAACTCAGAAGAAAAGAGGGTCTGAATAGAAATGGGCAAAACATAAAAAAAAAAAAATTATGATTCAGTTTGTCAATTGATGGGCATTCAGGAGACAATTTTATTAAACAAAAAAATAAAGGGGGGGGGTCTTCAAGGTGTTGTGTGCATTGTGGTCAAGGTCATTTTTTTTTTTATTGTTTTGGGGGGTTGGGAGTAAATATATGAATTAAAAAGAGCAAAAAAAAAAAGAAAAAGAAAATGAAAGAGAGAAGCCAGAGAGTGACAGACCAAACCGATCCCATCTGTAAGCAAAAAACAAAACATAGGAAAAAAAAAAAGGACATTTCTGAATAATAATCAAAACTGAGCTCCTTAAAAATATCCAGGTTGGATTCTCGTCTACAATGAAATAAAAGCTGTAGTTTAAAAGAGAAGAAAATTAAAACGCAATATACAACCGGCTTTTTTTTTTTTTCTCCCCCCTCCAGCGGCCTCTCGCCGATGAAGAGTCTTTTGCTCCGAGCGACCGCCGTGGGAGCAACTTCAACTAAAAAGCTGCGTGCGGATGGCGAGGAAAAAAAAAGGGGAGCTATGAGTCATAGTCTTCCTCGTCGTAGTCCTCGTTTTGTTGGAGCGCGGCCGGCGGCGGGGGCGGCGCGGCGCTCATCAAGGAGGGGTGCGGGGCGAAGGTCACGGCGCCCCGGGGCTGCGCCGGGGACGAGCCGTCCCCCGAGACCGCGTTGGCCGGGTGCGTGTACTTCGGGGGCGCGCCGGCGCTGCGGGCGACGCACGCGGAAACAAAGACGCACAAAAATATTTGATGAGTTTAAAATGTTTAAGGCGCTCGCGGTTTTTGTCCCCGACGCGTTCGAGGCCGTACCTGTGGAACCTGGATACAGCCTGCAGATTTGTGCTTGATTGAGAGCCGTCCTCTTCGTCCCCATCTGTCTCGCTGTCTTCAGAGTCGTCCTTTTGCCCGAAAACGCGACACAAATGCTCAGACGCCGCGACGCGACGGAGCGGCCTCGCTTCGACGGCAACGAATCCTCACCTCTTGCTCCGACTCGGTACCGGACAACTTCTTGTCCTTGCCTTTAGAGCCAGCTCCTCCATTTTTGTGAGCCGACCCCGGCTTCCGACCCCTGTCGGAGAAGAGCAACACCATCGGCCACAAGTTTATCCATCCGTCCGCTTTCTTTGCCGCTTATCCTCACGAGGGTCGCGGGGGAGTGCCGGAGCCTATCCCAGCTGTCAAGGGGAAGGAGGCGGGGTGCACCCTGAACTGGTTGCCAGCCAATCGCAGGGCACATGAAGACGGAGAAATCGCACTCACAATCCCACCCAGGGGCAATTTTGAGTTTCCAATTAATCTTTTTCTTTCGGCTTGTCCCGTTAAGTCGCCACAGACAGCATGTCATCTTTTTCCGTCTAAGCCTATCGACCCACCTGACCCAAGTGTCCGATGATGTTGCATGTTTGAAACCGGAGTACCCACAGAACACCCACGCAGGCACGGAGAGAACATGAAAACCCCACACAGGCGGGGCCGGGATTGAACCCGGGACCTCAGAACTGTGAGGCCAACGCTTTACCGCCAACAAAAGCTTATTTAAAAAAAAAAAAAAAAAAAAAAAGACCTTCACACACCTACGGGGCACCTTTTCACCCGCCGCCTCGGTGTGGTTCTCGTCCCCCTCGCCCTGCATGTCCGGCACGGTCGCCACCAAGTCTTTCAAGAAGTCAAACTGCTGCTCCAGCTCGATGCACTGCTTTCTATTCACACAGATTCAGACTCATCTTCCAAAAATAGGTGACACGACAGCGGCGCAAAATAACGCAAATAGGGCGAGAGTGGGGCGGACAACTTACAAGTGTGACGTCGTCATGGTCTTTGCGTTCTTGGACTGGGTGACGTGACAGGCCTTGGTGAGCAACGACTCCAAGAAAAGCTCCAGGGCTCTTGCTGATGCAGCGTCAAGGAATCTCCTGTGAACTGACGCCCAATTTGCTTTCCCGCAACTCAGCGGGGTTCCGCAGGGCCACTGTGCTATCTGCTGCAAGCATTCAAAAGCGGGGTTGCAGGGGCAAATCTGAAGCTTGCTTGTACCGCTCACACACACAGACGCAAAAAGTCAACCAAGTGACGTTTCCGAATTCGAAAAACCTTCAAATTGAAGAAATTACAAATCGAGGCACCTCTGTACTCCCACGAAATGTGCTTGTTGTAATCAGGAAGAAGCTAACTTTTTATTCCCCCCGTGTACATTTAAGTTCGATGCGGGGTTCATTCCTGTTAATTGCCTGAATACAATTATTATTGTTCGGCACTAAGGATACAAATAATAACAGGTACTGCTGCTGCCACTTTGCCGATTTCTTCATCCGTCTGCATAATCTTTTTAATCCTTGCCTGGGGGGGAAAAAAAGGATAAAAAAATAACTTCGAGGTTGATGAGACGTTAAGACACAAACAAAAACGTTCACAAGTGCAGCTCGCCATGCTAAAAACAATGCTAAATCATAGCGAACGCGAAATACGTTACATGACATAAATGGAAGTACATGACCGCGTTTCAAAGTGCTTTGGCTTTCTTTTTTTTAATTAAAAAAAAAACCCAAATCAAGCCAAGTACAACATTTGCCGAATAAAGTGAACAATTAACAAGTTCGCAATTCCACAGCTTAGCTCATGTTTGTTAGCTGCTCCCGACACCGGCGACGCTAAGGCGTTCCGCTGACTTACCGGTGGAAATCTCGCGTTGTATTTCTTCTTTTTGCTCGGCATTGTTCAGCAAACTTGGTGGTTAACGCACAAGGGGAGGTGGGGGAGGGAGGGAGAGGAATGGAATACTTAGTCCGGGGTAATGAAAACGTCCACCGGCGCGCAAATAGCTCCGCGACAGTTCTGGCAGGGCTAAGCAGTTAGCTTAGCACGTTAGCACGCTGTCGTCGTCACGCTCCTGCTTGCCTGCGTCGCTTGATGCCCGCAGGGTCCTGACGCACGACGGGTTCAATCATATTTTTTTTTTCACTTTATGTACAAGTCATAAATTGTTCCATTTCAACCAGATTTTTTTTTAAAAAATCTGACTCTGTCAATTTTCACTATCCTCCTCCATCAATCCACCTTCGAAATATCAATTTCATTCGTGGAATACTGTTTTAAGACAAAAACGGAAATACTACACAATTTTATCACTCCTTTATAAAAAATAAATAAATAAACCAAACAGCGCCTCCCAGAGGCCGGAGATTATTTTCCAGGAAAACACGCGTTTGTTTTGACGTTTGCCTGAAAGCCGGATATCCACATTTAACACAAAAAAAGGGTAATAGTTTATGCACTCTTCGCATTCATCCGTTCATAAGGGGTTATCATGGTTTCCAGGAGCTGATATTCACAATTCATCAACAACGGTTTCACGACAAACGAGGGGGTGACAACACGAGCAAGCGTTTGCTAATGTAGCTATTAAAGTCTTTCACTTTCGTCGACTTCTATTTGTACATATTTAATCACCAATTAAAGTGGGAGAATATATTTTTGTCTGATTTCAATTGTTGGAAAAGCTGTATATATTCCTGGCCTTTTGCACGAAATGTGGTTACTATCTGCTAGTGGATGCAGTATTAGCTACAAGTATTGTACTTGTGTCACGCTAGTTGAAGTAGAAGTACCGATTCAATGCTTTTACTTTAATAATATTAAAAAAGGATACAGTAGTGTAGACAATGCCCGGTTTGATAAATCGCCATTTCCTGCACGTAAGACAGTCAACTTTATTAATTTCTGGACAAAGAAGAAAAAAGATCCGTATATCATGTTGCATGCTAGCTTAATAATAATCTTTTTTTTTTTTTAAGAAGTAACATCATGGAGGATAAAGCGGAGTCCCCGTTAGGTGACACGGACCTCAACTTCCCAGCAGAGACCCACGCCGCCGAGGCCATGGCGGCAGACATGGACCCTTGGATCGTGTTTGATGCCCGAAGGACCCCCAGGTCGGAGTTTGACGACTGGCTAGAGAGCAACAAGCCATCGCGGGTGACCAGATACGGCGACGAGGAGCGCGACTTCAAACCGGTGGGCTGGATTGCGGTGAGGGGCCCGGACTTCTGCCCCTGCACGGGGGAAGTGGTTGCGCTCCAGGAGAGCTGGGAGAAACTGGTGGCCAGCGGGCGGGCGATCAACTTCCAGAACGTGAAGGAGCTAGCCCAGAACCACGGCGTCCTCTCGGGCAAGTGGCTCATGCACCTGGACCCCGGTTTCAAGGTGGACCACGCCTGGGAGTGCGTGGCCAGAGCCACGCTGGACGGCAAGATCTGGAGCGTCAAAGTCAGTCCGTACAACCCCGACAAAGTTGACAGGCAGGTCATCTGCGTCTACAACCGGAATTTCACCGACGAGGGCGAAGTGGTCCGGCTGGACGCTCAGATCCGAGCCACGGGGGTCAAGTGCCCTCTGGTCTACAAGCCGGACGTCTACACGCACCTGGGAATCTACCGGAACAACCGCTGGAATCTTTGTCCCACCATCTACGAGAGTAAATTCAACCTGGAATGCGTGCCCAGGCGCTCGCAAATTGTCAACAAAGTCACCAATCTGGATGTCACATTGTGACATTTTTTTTTTTTTCATTCATGCATGATTGAGACTGCACTTTCACAAGATTTTAATTTTTTTTTTTTTTTTTTTGGGGGGGGGAACCTGCCTTGTTTGTGCTGATTTACTTTGGCTAATCTTCATTCCTCTCCTTTCCAGTGCGTGCCTCCATCTTTCTAGTTGTTTCTCCGCCTTCTCCCTGCAGATCACAAAATGTGCGAACATCGTGGTCCAAGGGGATTCCAGTCTAACCTTGTCTGTCAGCCTATCCATTACTACCACAAACAGGAAGGGGCTCAGTGCGGAATCCTGATGCAGTCCCACCGCCAGCTGTCTTTCCATTTGTCATTCTGTTCAGTGCCTTTCTAACTTCCCCCTTACTAATCGTTGCCACTTCTACTCTACCTTCTGTCCCATTTTCTTCATTCATTAACTTCTCAAAGTACTCTTTCCATCTACTTAGCACACTACTGGCACCAGTCAACATATTAAAATCAAAATAAAATAAATAAAAGTCACCCACTCAACTCACTTTTTACCGAAATGCCACAAGATGGCAGCAGAGCACCATTCTTGGCAAAAGGAAAATAACTCACGTACTTTTTTTTTTTTTACATTAAAATGCCAAAAGATAGCAGGTCGTAGCACAAAGCGCAAATAACAGCAAAGGTTTTACATGGTTTGAAAAAAAAAATCGATTACAACATTTACATTCCCATCAGAACACTTTTATTACAAACTTCCAAGTGTTTTTGCAAACCTACAATGTAAATGTCGACAAACATATTTGCAGTTTTATGGTAAATGTGATTTTGCTCCCTGTATTTAAAATACAGAAGTAGCTATTGGATGAAATAAAAAATTGTGCTGGGAAACCAGTCACTAATTTCGAGTCACTCATCTCCAAACATTTTTTTTTTTTTAAATTCAAAAATGAAGGTGCTCTCATTAAATAAATCGGCGATTCCCAATCAGCGTGCTCCGGCACGACAGGCCCGATTTGTGCCGAAGGTCCCGAACGGCAGAAGTTCAGTTGCCCGTTCAACAGGGTAAATTCTGGGGACTGCGCACCTGAAAAACGCACTGGGTGAGGCCAGCACCGAGCGCCACGACCCGGACGCAGTTCAACTGAGTTCTGCCCTGCCTGAGATCATTCACAAGCTCCAAAATTGCACCGACGATATGTGGCGATCATTTTTATTGACAAGTATTGAACAATTCTGACATTTTTTTTTTTTTACGTCTATAAAAGTGTATGGGTTGGCGCGAAGGTTGGGAAACTGCAATAAATGACGCAATAATGGGAAGATACCATCAAACAAAGCGTGAAACCTTTCACAGTTCATTGCTATACAAACGCGTGAAAGTTACTTGGATTATTTACAAGGAGACCCTTCATTCGGTTCTGAGCATGTGACTACAATTTGGCGAGATGTTCAGGAAAAGTAGTGGTGACATAGACTCACGAGTGCCCCAGGAGCTGTCATTAGGATTATTATTATTATTTTCCTTCAGGGGTGGGTGAAATGGCCTCACCTTTGGGCGAGGAGAGGCGCAGTCTCCGAACCCGGCTAATTACTGAAATGGCAAATGCCAATATAAAACGAGATCGCTCGCAAGGGGTAAAATGGGAATGTAATACTACTGTATAATCGCTATATTACAAAGGAGACGGACTATTCGACCAGACAGCTGCGTAGGCTTACCCTTAAATCTGTCCGCATTCCAAGCGAGAATAGCAGACCTGCCGTTGTAGTTAAAAAAAAAAAAAAAAAAAAAAAACGCTGGACATTTACTGCCGGTGTCCTCGTGAGCTACATTTGGTCCCTTCGTGTCTGCCCTCAGGGAAGCCGTTTCAGCATTCATTTCAAATCCACCATTCGGTCCATATATTAGTACGCTCTCTGTCCTTAAAATGAACCCAACTCAACTCATTCTAGCAGTACCTTAAACCGTGTAACTCTTGAGGACAACGAGCACACCGTTTCATGCGGCTTAAGGCGGATGTGGAGGATCTGGAATACATGCTGAAACGGTTTTCCAAAAGGGCCCGAAACAAGCGGCGTGATGTGAACGGGCCTCTTCAAATGAGTTTTAGGTCGGGTGTCCCGAAACAAAACCGGCTTGGCTTCCGCTGTTAAAAATGGAAATGAGGTGATCCTCATCCACGGATATCAACTCGTCAAACTCGTCCAGCACGGCAGGCCGCTGCTGGTTGTTGTTGCCGGTCAAGACGTCCATCATGCTCTCGTTCTGAAGCAGGTTGACGATGCTGTTGGGGTAATTCATCCAGGTCCCCCCCGGCACGCCGGTCGGGTCCGAAGTGTTCTGCGGCGGAGCGTCGCGATGGGCCGCGGCCGACGGGACGGAGGAGGGGCCGGCTCGCTGGCCGTTGACGCTCTCGTGCGGAGGGTTCAGGAGGTCCACAAAGTCGTCCATGTCGAGGCTGTCCAGGGTTCCCGGCGCCTGGGCCTCGGGAAAGCTGGGGAACTGCGGGATGTCGTCCTCGGCCGGAGCGGCGTTCGCGGGGAACTGAGGGTCCAGCATGGGGAAGAAGCCGGCGGACTGCGAAGGGGCCGCACCCCCTTGCGGGGCCGACGGCTCCTGGGTGATGACCGAGGAGATGTCGGGAAAGAATTCCTGAAGGTCTGACAGTTTGAGAGTGGAGTAGTCCTGCCTGGAAACGGGCGCCTGGTTCACGGCGAAACTCGAACCCTGGGCGACTTTGGGCTGCGGGCCCAGGTTTAAGGTCTCCATGATCTTCCACGTCTGGTTCGTGGCGCCCGCCGAAATGGAGGACGAGGAGGCGGGGGAAGGCGAGGCTTCCACTTTGTTCTGGTCCAAGAACATCTGGCTGTGCTGCAAGTACGTGAAGGATGGTTGCGATTTGGCTCCGCTCGCGACGGGGGGAACTGCGGCGCAAACGCAACCAAGCACAGTCAGCAAAAACATGCGAGCACGTAAACGAGGTGGACATTTTCACTAACTAGAAGAAAAATTGACCCCTCCGTGAAAGTTGCGCAATCCGCGTCACTGACCAATCAGAGGCCCGAGATCTGCATAATCTCGGACTCAAATCTCAGACAACGCTGGCTGGATGGTCCAGTATAGCTTCTGTTGGCGTTTTATCGCGTATTTGGGTTCTTTAACAATAGATATGGTTAAGAGGTGTAGTCACGGACTTTAGAATAGTGACGACAGGTATGCTGAAAGGCTCGTTGGTGGAGTTCCATTCGTCCCCTTTCCAAAACCGAAGACCCAGTCCGAAAAATGTCTTTGATGGATCAAACTTTGTGGAAGACCGCATCATCAACTGAATCCATCTAAAATCAACCGGAACAGAAGACCGAGTACGTAAAATGTCTTTGATGGATCAAACTTTGAGGAAGACCGCATGATCAACTGAATCCATCAACCGGAACAGATATGTTTGCGCAAAGGTAAGTCGTATATTTGATTTTCAATACATGTCTCATATAAATGAATTAGCAGTTCTTCGCTTGCATAACATAGCGACGTGTGAATGATTGACACACTTGATCTGTGTTGAGCGATATTTTGCGATGATCTGACTGCACAAACGTGTCCCATTGTTCGCGGCTGATGAGCCAAGCTAAACCGGACTAGCGGTCCTAAAAGCCTCCGACGTGCACCGAGACACCAAGACTGAAGGAAGGATGTTTGAGGACACTAAAGTAGTGATTGTCGTACTCGGTCGGGACTTGCGTAGGTTCGGCACTAATTCAAGAATAATTATTGAGGGGAGCGCGTGACGTGACACAAAGAAAACCAGAGAAACAACTCGTAAATCAAGCCTCGCCTTCTTCTTTTCCTTCATACGGTGGTTCACAAACGGCTATACAGATACATATACAGATTCTGCACACAAGTGTGATATGTAACACGAAAATAGGAAGCCGTCAATGACGAATTCGTCTTCGGGTTATAATATATTATATTATGTGGCTTCTCGGTCTTCCTCTTGACTCCGGAAAGATCTCGCGCTAATATCAATGGTTTCTCCGTCGATATGCATGTAAATACCATTGAAATACCCGTCGCTGAAATACTTGAAGCCCCGCTGTCTGCTTTTCAACGATATTTCACTGCTAGCTAAGAATGCGAGTGAGAAATCAGCCGGTAAATCGGACAGTTTTGCTCTATTCCTTTCTTGCTGCGCCGATATTTTTCCCAATTGTTTGTCTGACGTCAGCGCACGTGGCGTGACGTCACTTCAGGAGGCGTGGTTAAGTCCCATGTACGGAGGGGTCAATTCTCTGAATTTGTTCTGGCGGGCGAGGTCTCCGCCAATCAAGAGCTCACGTACAGTTGACTTAAGCTTTCTTTTCTTTTTAAACACCGTACTGCAGAGGTGGGAAAAAAAACGTGACCAAGTCAGATGGCAAATGTAACGGGAAATATCTGTTTGGAAAATTGGAAATCCTCAAATGAAGCACATAGACCTGAAATATCAACTGACTGCCAACTCTCCCGGTCAACGGGGATATTTGACGGCTATAGCCGTCAATGGCAGTGAATGTGTTTTTAGTACAGTCACGACGTACTCATAAGTCATATTTCATCCCCCCCAGTGTGTGTGATCTTCTGAATCCCGCCGAACGCGCTTCGGGATGAAAACAACAACTGGCCGACTTACAGGTCGGCGCCATCATTGAAGGAGGTTTGGCCGGGACCGTCCTCCGGACAGGGCTGATGTGTCGTCGATCCGGTGGCGGAATCGACACTGAAATCCCAACAGGCATAAATTATTCTCATAAATCAAAGTACATCCATAACAGGATAAGGATCCACAGGTAGAAAAACAAAAAATGTGATGAGGGAAATTGGCAACTCGCCGGGAGATGACGTACCCGTGGACAGCACGGACGCCAGCTTTAGATTTTGGAACATGTCGCCAGTGCGTTTCCGCTTCTCGGTCAGCCGATATTCGTCTGGAGGGAGCAAGTACAAGACGTGTAAATGTAAGGAGTACCAGGAAATACCTTTTGGAAGATTGGAAATCCTCAAATTAAGCACAGAGAACCGACATATCTACCGACTACCAACTCTCCCAGTCAACACGGATATTTGACTTCTAAAGCCGTCAATGGCGGTGAACGTGTTTTTAGTCCAGTCACGACACACATAATCAGGCCATCAGCACTCTTGAAATTTGCACGAAAGACGTACCCCGGTCAGCGGGCAGGTACTGGAAGTCCATGGGCTCGCTGACCTCGCGGTCCGAGGGCCGGCGCAGTTGCACCTTGACGCGGACGGGCTCGCTGAGGTTGGGGTCGCGGTACGGCGGCGTGCGGAACACGATGGCCACCTGCCTGTGGACGTCCGCCTGGGAGAACGTGCCCTTGCCCTCCCAGGAGTCCTGGAAGAAGCGGACCTCAATGTCCTCTGAGGAGGGTGAGAACAAGAATCAGAACCAGCATAGACAAATCCTATTTCAGATCTTCTATCTTACAATTTACCTTTTTGCACTTTGTCGCACAGCAGGAAGATTTCATCGCCGCCTTTACAGCTGCCCGAGTTGCGGTTCACTCTGCAGATCTTCAGCTCTGCTGTGTTGGGGGCCCCTGAAAAAAAAAAAAAAAAAAAATTGTCAAAGAGGGACCTCGAAACTGTGTACCCGCCACTTTTGAACGGGAAAACCTCAAAAACCGGATCCGGCAGATGACGGCACGAGACGAGCCACTCACTGTTGTCAAAGATGGGCTGCGAGACCACCGGCTCAAGGGGGAAGAGCTCCCCTGTCGGCAGCGTGATGGAGGCCTGGAAGCAGAGCCGGACCGAATTCAGGTCAAATTCCTCCTCCCACACCTTGGGCTCGGGAACTGCGGCAGAAGACGCAGCAGGGACAGGGTGAGGATGAGGGCGTGGAGCGGGCGACAATTTCATTATGTTCGCAAACGTGAGGTGGGGCCAAACTTCCGAAAAATCTGCGCCTGGAGGAAAAGGCGAAAATCGTGCAAAGCGTCGACGCTGCGAGCCCACAACTTACTGTTGAACGGGTTGTTGTCGGTCTGCAGCCGACACGTGATGGCCTCATTCACGTCCTTCTTCTTCACGCACTGAATGCCCAAGTTCTGAAAACTGAAAACACACACGGCCGCGCTTGTGCTTATCAGTGACAATAACGAGTTTTTCCGATCCGGATTCACGCGGCTCATGCCGATCTCGTTGCCGTCCGCGTCTCCCGTAAAGCATTTTCGCAAAACCATTTCTGTGGCTTTGTTTGATTTTCAGCACAAGACACGTTCGTGAGTTGTGGCGCAGAAGTGTCTTTCATGCAGTAGTACAGCGGGGCCGCGGTTCTCGAACACAATCCGTAACCAGAAGGCCGGTTGAAAACAGAAACGTTCGAAAAATGAAGCGTGTTTTCTTATTACAATGAATGGAAAATGAAATAATGCGTTCCAAGCCTAAAAAAAAAATTTTTCTTTTTTAGCTTTTCCTGAGACTAAACTCCATAGTAGAAATGCATGTATAGTTTAAATGCTTGATATAATTAAATCATTTAAGAAATATATTCATGGTTTTTGCTGAAAATGTATACTTTAGTAGTAGGGTACGCTAGGCTGGGTGTAGAGACCCGGCCCCCAGCCTTGTAAACCTTTTTTTTCTTTTTTAATTAGCTTAACTTTAAACAAGCAATAACATTAATTTTTTTTTAAATCAATGTTTTTTTTCCCCCCCCGAATGTCATTAATTTATTTATTTATTATTATTTACACATTTTATATGACGTAGTTATCGCGGCTTGAGTAGTGTTCCATAACACTTTTAACTAAACATAGAAAGGTACAACGAGCAAAAAAAGCAAACAACGCGTCACGGGCCAATCGGCGCCGTTAATGATCCACCCGGGTTCACCTCCCCCGCTCACATGTGGGTCAAACATGGCCGCGCAAACCCCCCCCCCCCCCCCCCCTTACCTGTGCACGCGCCTCTCCTGCAGGTCGGCCTCGTAGTAGCCGTGCTTGCAGTCCTTTCCGACCAGCTCGTGCGGATGCGGCTTGTACGGCGTGTTCTTGGTCACCAGGGAGATGCGAACGCGCAAGGGGCCGCTGTAGTTGTGCACCTGTTCCAAAAACATAGAAAAGAAAAAAACAGTGACTGGAAGGAGATGAAAAAAAAAAAAAAAAAAAAATCGAGGCTCTCTTTGTGTGTCTGCTCTGTTTGTTCAAGTAGCAGCTGTCCCACGTAGATAACCGCCATCACGTCTTTGCCAATTTCCATTAGCCCATCTATGGCTATTATTAAGATATGTACCCCCCCCCCCCGAGCAATTGAACTCACTTTAATGGCAGGGTGGGTCTTGGTGGTGTCGTTGCTTTTCTCCCCGGGTATGCTGCCGGCGGAACGGCCCTCGCACTTGTACCGAAAGCGCATCCCGCGCTGCTTGGGCTGCTCGATGATCTCGAGGAAGGGGCTCGCGGTTTGGACTTGGCAAACGAAACAAACAAACAGACAAAATTTTATTTA
Organism: Syngnathoides biaculeatus; assembly: GCF_019802595.1. NCBI lineage: Eukaryota > Metazoa > Chordata > Actinopteri > Syngnathiformes > Syngnathidae > Syngnathoides > Syngnathoides biaculeatus. Next base: position 6,045,544 of record NC_084660.1, read on the forward strand.
ATCCACATGACGGTCATTCCATTTTTTTTTTTTTTTTGTGGTTGCTAAGACGATTGTTATTACCTGGGTTGAGAGTGTTCATTGGCCATCTGTAAACACCTGGAACTGACAAAAGGGGAAAATCTTTTTAAACACAAAAACTTAGCGTGTCTGCCTCACAGTTCTGAGAACCGGAGTTCAAATCCCCGCATGTTCTTTGTGCCTTTGATACTTTTCTCCGGGCGGGCACTCCGTTTTCCTCCCACTTCCCAAAAACATTTTTTTTTTGTGCCCCGCGATTGGCTGGCGAACCAGTTCAGGGTGCGCGAAGATAGCACTCCCGAGACCCTTATGAGGATAAGCGACACGGAAAATGGACAGATGGACGTCAGCGCAGCTGACGTAGACAACAGCCCAACGGAAAACTGTTTGGGCACATTTCTTGTGGCTCGGTAAGAACTCCTCCTCCTTGGAGTGGAAGTGTTCGAAGAGGTAAAAGGTCACAACTTAGTATCAGGAGCAAAAAAAAGGGGTGCCAGGGTGACAACAGCTGATACCCACTGACTTAAGAAAAACAAGTCTCGTAGAAAGAGAAAGAATCACTGGCTAAGTACAGTTGTTGTATTTACCTTTATCGTACATTTGGAATTGGACAACAAATCGCTTTAAACTTTTTCATTTGGGTACACTTTTATTACACTTTCATGTGCATTATGTTGGAATAAAATTACCTCTTTGTTTTCTTACATTTACACGCAATGTGTATGCTCACGCTATACAGCAGGTTTCAGTGTAATAATATTTAATATACATTTAAGGAAGTGTAGTCGTTGCAGTTTTCGCGATTGCTACGAGCGCACAATGGAGTCGGCTCCAACCTTGATCGGGGGACTCACCACGCGAAACAAAAGTTTTCCACCACACGCCGTACGAGTGTGAAGCGCGGACATTAGCCGAACTACACGGGGCTCGCTCACGCGCGGAAAAATGCCATCGGGTGTTGAATATGAAAAAGCGTCGGGCCAAAGCGAGGCCGCGGAATTTCAAAATCAAGTCATTTTCAAGCGACGTTCGGGGCCCTCGGTTGTCTCGGAGAAGGAAATGCGTGAGCCGACAGGCCCCGACTCAACTTTCACTCGCACCAGGAAGGTTCAAGTCGACAGAAGCTACCCAGACAATCCCGAGGGATAATAAATGCTGACAAGCCAGCGGTTCCTGGGGGATTCCCCTGGGCGCAAAACAACACCCCGTCAACTTTCACCCCCCCCCCCCCCCCACACACACACACACACACACACACACAAAAGTGAGCAAACTCGCAGCAAAGGGGGCGAAAGCGGCTCCACTTACTGGCCATGGCTCCCACGAGACCCTCTGGAATCTCACGGCTCCTTTAGTCAAGGGTGCAAACGCCAAACCGTGCGGAATCTCGGCGAAGAAACCGTCTCGACTTGCGGGCTGTTCGCTGGTGTCGCCTCCTTCTCCCCCCCCCCGCCGAGGACAGATAGACACGGCCTCTGCGCCGACCCACTGCGTCAAGCCAGCGTGTGACAGCACACGCACGCATTTTCCGGTAAGGCGGGTACACGATTGTGCGGAACAATCACGGACGTGCGATTGATTTATCGATTTTACACTCTTAAAAACAATTACATTGGAAATCCCTCTTTTTATTTTTAATGCAAGGCTCATCCAGCTTTCGGGTAAAATATGAGAATCAATCCAAAAAGATTGAATTCAATCTCATCATTTCGGAATGCTCCATTTGGTTGAGGACAACTCGCCGTTTTCAACCTGAGCTCTTTCAATCCACCCTTGTTCTCTCAAGGTGACAACTCCAGGAAATCACATTTTCCCTTGAGGAAAGCACTAAATTGTTCATTTGCATCTGCCCTTTTGGTCGCAGTCCTGCAAAAATGTGGCGCTGAAAGTCGGGGGATTTATTTTCCCGTCCGTCCAAAATATGTCGGCCCCTCGACTTCATTTGACCTTTTAACGAGGTTGTGACGGGCGACGTGCTGCTGTTGTGCGCTCATTCCAAACAACTCTCTTCACGCGAGTTTGCCGTTTGCGTTGTAAAACACGCCGACAATCTTTTGAAAAACGCCAAACGTGTTGTTGCGCTGCTTGTGCGGTTCAAATCTTCCAGCAGGAAACCGGGACTCATAAACCGGGAAGTCCAAGCTTTTAATTTATAAAACCAGAGACTTCATTCTCCGGTCGAAATGTCGTCGAGCTTGATGAAAAGAGGAAAAAAAAAAATGGCACGTCTCGTTACCGCCCACTCAAAACAGTGCGGAAATACCCAGATGACGCACTTCGAGGATCAGAAAAAGATCGTGCGCGTGGGAGAGGCGAAAACCGCAACTCCCGATAGAATTAAGTCACCGTCTGGGAGCCGGTTTCAAAGCTGATTTTGTTTTTAAACCAACAAAGACAAGCGCTGTTGTCACTCTCGCCTGCCATCGGTGAACGACTTAAAATGATTATTATTGTTGATCGGCGGCCCGACGCCCGATGGCGAGCGCGAACAGGAAGGAGAAGGGCGAGGACACGCCTCCATGTTTTTCCCACTAGATGGCGACGTAGGCGAGTAAATGCTACGCCGCAAGCGTCCATCCCTGAAAACCACAACACGTCAACGTTTTGGTTTTTTTTTTTTTTTTTTTAATTTTAGATCCGTAAACTTCTCGAACGTTGTACACCAAATGTAACCCCCCCCCCCAAAAAAAAATGGACCTCGAACTAAACACCGTACATAAACAACAAAGAATCAGCAAACCAGAGAATTTACCAAGGTCCACTAAGTTAATGCTGAACACGCCGCAAAACACCATAGACAGGCTAACAGAACTATCACAGACAAAAATATTAGTTAAACAAAAATAGCACAAACAGACGTAGACATGCAATACAACAATACTTGCAATCATGCATTCTTTATCCATCAATGGTCCATTTCCTGAGTCACTTATCCCCACAAGCGTCGTGAGCGTCGACAACAAATCTTTATTACTGCATCCCACCGAGTTACTTAGTCTTTTTGGTGAATCATAAACAATATTATATGGTTGAGGCAAGCCACTGTAAGGATAATATCAATGGGGATTAAAATATGTCATCATGATGCAAAATATGCTGAATTCTTTACGTTTAGTTTTTTGGTTTTGTTTTCGGATAAAACTAAACCGAACGAAGACGCGGCTTGCCATTGACACATCCAATATGGCGTAGGCGGTGACGTAGGTAACCAAGCGGCCAAGTGTCTCTCAAGGCGGGGCTCTATGCATATTTGATGTCTCGGCAAAAGCTAGCAAGATGCCTTCACGGGCTCGCTTCAATCATAGGACATGGGAATTTTTCTCTCGTCACAGTCACGTTCGCATGTAAAAAAAAACACGTCACATCCAAACCAGTCGCTTTGGATCACTCTCGATCGACTCGGTGCCGATTGACTCGACCGTCCCTCGTGGCGTGAGTGCGCCTACGCGTGCGACGGACTTTAAAGGCAGGCGCGAGGCATGTCATAAACGACAAAACCGGGGAGGTCGTTGGTGGTGGTGCGTTTGGGGGCCAGTGAGGCGGTACCTTGCGAGCCTCCTTCACTCTGCGGTGCCAGCGAGCTCTTCGGAACAGAAATGGCGGAGGGGGAGTTGGATGTGGACTCGTTGATTTCCAGGCTTTTAGAGGGTGAGTTTGACGCTCCTTTTATCCCCCCCCCCCCCCCCTCACGCGATCCGTGGCATTGAGTCTCTCCGGGTTTTTTGGGGGGCCCACGATCTAAAATATTTGCTCGACTTGCTAACGTCGCTGACCCCCCCCCAACTAAATAAATAAATAAACTGAATACAGAAAATGTCTTGCTAGCGAAATCACAGCCGCAGGGGGGGGGGGGGCTTCTGTTTATTTAACTCTTTATTTTATTGGCACCCAAAATCATCGCCGACGAAGTGTGACGTTTGCATGGCGACAAAAAAAAAAAAGTTGTCGTCAAGCGACCGTTTGGCTATTACGTACCCCGACATTAGGTGCACCCCCCACGCCCCCGTTGCCGTTAGTAACGTCTTGACAAATGTTTTCCTGCGGTGCGGCGACATCATGAAATAAAAACCAGGAAAATGGTGTCCTGAACGCAGCACCTTGGTGGGCGGCAGCTTGAAGATGCACCTCACCCCCGAAAGTTGTTTTTTTTTTTTTTTTTTTTTTTTAAATCCCCAAATACATAACATAACTTGGTCGACAATCGACACTGAAAGTTGTTTGTTTTTGGTTAATAGGAACCACTTCGTGTCTGGGGTGTGCCCGTTGAATTTTGCAGCAGTACTAAGAACAAACTCGGACTAAGCCTCGTCGTGTTTGTGTTTACACGCCAATATTTACACTAGAAGACGTGGAATTAACTTTTGCCGTTTGAACTGAAAGCGACGCAACTGACTTTTTTTGTGCTTGGAATTGTTTTCCCTCGCCAAATTATTGTTTTTATCGTCCAGGGGCTGCTGTTGACCACAGCTCACGCCCAGACCCTCTCGGCACGCGGACATACACGGACAATATTTCAAATATTGTCCGCCTATTGTGGGTGATTTTCGAACCCGCGATGGACGGGTTTTGACTGGAGTTCGAAGCGGGTCGACGGCCTCCCTCATTTATTTATCTCGAGAAAAAGGGCTCGCCGTGTCTTTTGTAAGCACGCCAAGGGACTGATCTGGCGAATACACATTGTACACTTTTGCACTGAACGTCCACAATTGCAAGATTGATTGCGCGTGTTACGTAATCGAGTCCGCTATCGACTCGAGCCTCCGCGTCGTTACCGGCTCAGGGCGCGCTGAATGTTTATCGCGGCGGGTGCACGAGGCGAAAATCCAGTCAATTGCATATTTGTTATTGTTATCTGCGCAGTTTAAAGCCTTGGCGCGCTCCATCCTCGCTGCCGTCCGTAGACCAAAATACATTTTGGGGCAGGAGGGTGTTTTGTTTCAGTGTTGTTGGGCACGTGGGTCCACATAGCTGCAGCGCTGTCTTATTAAATGTCAGCGCACACAGCTGTCCCTGATACTAATAAACCAAGCGACGGCGAGTGCCGAGGTTTTCGGCTCTCGCGGCAGCAGTTTGACGCTCAAACAAGTAATTGCCGTTGACGTCTTTACATATTTCCCTGAGTCCGTGAAGCTACGTGTTGGCATTGAGCTTTGTGACTTCCGTGAATTAAATCATACGGTGTTTAAATACACGTTTCATTCCGCTTAGTTGTGTGTCAATTTGACAGTAACATACCCCAGTGACCAATAAGCATCAACATCACATGCAGTACAGCAGCACGGACGACGACGACAATGTAATTACTTGGAAAGTGAATGCAACTTTTCTCATTTTTGAGATTTAAATTTATGCAGTCAACACAATTGGCCGGGCTGGCGCGTTGCTGCCCCCCAACGCCGGCTTCATCTAGTTCTCATTCCACCGCCGTCCTGACAGCCTACTTCCTCAAAGCCGCCGTACAGCGAGGCCCATATATGGCCTGAGCCGCGCTCTCTCTCGTGGAAACACAGTTGGCCGTCGTGACCCCCCCCCTCCCCCCCGCTCCAAGAGGCTGGCGACCAGTCAAGCAAGAGAAAACCTTATTTCCCCCCTTGCTGATTTGTTTGGGATACTTTCGCGAAATTGCTCAAAAATCCTCCAAATTTCCCTCATCTATCTGCTGAGGAAGCATTAAAAACTGAATTTTTATACAATACCTCAGCGCACGTGAATAGAGTGAGGGAATGATGTCAGCGGGGGGGGGGGGAATCGGGGTCTCGCTTCTCCTTTGATGGCTTTGCATCTTCTGGACACAAGGAAAAAAAAATGTCATCTCAAACTGAAAAGAAATTCAAGGTTGTTTTTTCTATTTTGGCGTACGGCTTCTGTAAAAACTGAGCGTGCCGTCGCTGTCGCCATCTGCACGTGAACATTTATTTTTTCATTATTTATTTTGCAAAGCAGCAACGCCGACTTTGTTCACTCGCGTTTTTTTGTGCGGTAGAAATTGGTCTTGCTTTGTTGCCTTGGTAATAATAAGGTGTGTTTATGTGTGTTTAGTAGATGAGACATCGATTTTTTTTTTTAAACAGTCACAAAGGATGCTGGGTTACGTGTAGAAAATAAGAATTGTATTTGAACATGCAGCGTTTATCAGTTCTCATATACCGCACACAAATTGCAAGTTCTCCCGCTTAGAAATCATGGAGGGGTCTGAAATTTCCACGGTCGGTGCATGTCCACTGTGAGAGAGATCATCTAATTATAAAAATGCAGAAAATCACAATGTATGATTTTTTTTTTTTTTAATTTATTCGTGTGGTACAGCTGCAAAATAAGTATTTGCGCACCTGGGAAAACAAATGTTCATATTTGGTACAGTCGCCTTTGTTTGCAATTACAGCGGTTTGCATACATTGCAGTCGTCCTGTCCCACGTCCAGAAAAACACCCCCAAAGCATGACGCTTCCACCCTCATGCTTCACAGTAGGGACGGTGTCCTTGGGATGGAACTCATCATTCGTCTTCCATCAAACACGGCTAGTGGAATTATGACCAAAAAGTTCCATTTTGGTCTCATATCACCACAAAACATTCTCCCGTGTATCATCCAAATGGTCATTGGCAAACTTAAGACGGGGGAACCTTGATTTCAAACCGTGACGTCTTCGTGTATTCCCAACAGTCACCTTGGAAACGGTGGTCCCAGGTCTTTTCAGGTCATTGACCAAACAAGGCCTGTCGTGTAGTCCTGGGCTGATTCCTCACCTTTCTAAGGATCACTGAGACCCCACGAAGTCCTACGTTGGGATTTCTGGATTTTTCTTTTTCGATGATCTCGCTCACAGTGGACATGCACCTACGGTGAAAATTTTAGACCCCTCCGTGACTTCTAAGTCGGAGAACTTGCAATATAGCAGGGTGTTCAAATCCTTTTTTTTTTTTCCTCCTTCACTGTACATCCCGAGCAGAAGCACATAGTGGTCCACCCCAGAGTCAAGGTCACTGAGCGGAAATAAAGTTTGTGTGTCTATGCCAGCGGCTGAAAGTCAATCCCCGTTTGTGCATGTGCACGCCTGTGTGTTTGTCCGATATCAGTCCTGACTTGTCAGCTGATCCAGCTGCCCGCTCTGCAAGTACGTCATCGTGCAGCTCAGAGGGAGGGAGGGGGGCGAAATCGCTCTCGACACACACATCCAACGCATGAGGCGTTTATCAGTTCTCATATACACACACCTGGCTGGTTGGATCTGCTTTCAGGTTCAGTCTGTTTGGCATGTGCAGCATTCCTGTCGCTCCTCCTGAAAAGCAAAAATGGCGCATCAGTTTGACACATTTAAGTGTGCACAGAGACATGCTGTTCTTAAAAAGCGGCGGAAAAAATGATCACCTGGGCGTTTCCCCGCCGAGAGAGGATGCGGAACGACGACAGCGAAATGTTTAGCGGAGGCCGCGGAGCGGAGCGTCTGACGCTTTTGCCTTGACCTCCCAGTGCGAGGATGCCGTCCGGGAAAGATCGTCCAGATGACGGAGGCCGAGGTGCGGGGCCTCTGCATCAAGTCCCGGGAGATCTTCCTCAGTCAGCCCATCCTCCTGGAGCTGGAGGCGCCGCTCAAAATCTGTGGTGAGCGCTCGACGTCCGTTCCCAGCCAATCATCGCGTCGTCGGCTCTTGCCCCCACGTGCCGCCTTCCCCTTCAGGTGACATCCACGGGCAGTACACAGACCTGCTGAGGCTCTTTGAGTACGGCGGCTTCCCCCCAGAGGCCAACTACCTCTTCCTGGGCGACTACGTGGACAGGGGGAAGCAGTCCTTGGAGACCATCTGCCTGCTTTTAGCCTACAAGATCAAGTACCCCGAAAACTTCTTCCTGCTGCGGGGGAACCACGAGTGCGCTTCCATCAACCGCATCTACGGTTTCTACGACGAATGTGAGTACGCCCGCCTCGCCCTGTAAATCGGTCCCCACCAACTTACGCCGAGGTCCCCCCGCCCCAGGTAAGCGCCGGTTCAACATCAAGTTGTGGAAGACCTTCACCGACTGCTTCAACTGCCTGCCCATCGCCGCCATCGTGGACGAGAAGATCTTCTGCTGTCACGGAGGTATGCCGGGGCGGTCCGGATGAGCACCGTTTGATAAAGCTGCTCCGGCTGCTCACGGTGCGATGTCAACGGTACCGCCCGCAGGTCTGTCCCCCGACCTGCAGTCCATGGAGCAGATCAGACGTATCATGAGACCAACAGACGTGCCAGACACGGGTTGGTGGAGACACACACACACACACACACACACACACACACAAAAAAAAATAAATAAAATAAAAATAAAAAATCAAAAGAGAGCGTGCTGTTAAAAAAAAAAAAAAGCAAAAACATTACACCTAACAACATGATTTTTTTAATTGTCCAAATAATAACAACCAGTGGGTTGAAACTTTATATTATGGCATAGAATTTAACATCTATTTATGTCGACGTCTGCTCTGTGCGTATTTGTTGTGATCAAATCAAACACTGGCTTCACTTCCTGGTTTACTTTTGTGGTCTGTTGGGAGCCAGTAAACAACGCCCCCTGCTGGTTTGTTGGTTGCTGTCATTTAGGGGGGGGGGCTTCACCACTTTAAAACGCTTTTCATATATACGTTGAAAGAAAAAAAAAAAAAAAGTGAGTTTCCTCAATCTTAAAAACTGCACACCTCACCTTTGTGTTCCTGGCACCATAAAAGTTCTGGTTGGAGATGTAAATATTTGCGCGTCGTCATGAAACTTGGCTCTTCTCCTTTTAAGGGAGCCAGACGCTGTCGCCGACTTTTTCCACCCACCACATCCTCTTTTATGGTCTATGGAGTGAAGCCTTGTGTTCACGTCAAAACACACACACACACACACGCAGTGTGAGAATCACAAAGCTCAGCAGTACCACTTGCCTCCTCAGGCCTCTTGTGCGACCTCCTGTGGTCGGATCCAGACAAGGACGTCCAGGGCTGGGGCGAGAACGACCGCGGCGTCTCCTTCACGTTCGGAGCCGACGTGGTCAGCAAGTTCCTCAACCGGCACGACCTGGACCTCATCTGCAGAGCCCACCAGGTACGAGACGAGACAACCGAACAAGCGCCGCGGCAACCGATTCACGCGCTCACTCCCATCGGCGGCTTCAGACGTCAAAAATAATACGATTAGCCCCCAAGTCGAGTCGGCCCGGTACTTACGGCTTGGGCGCCCGCAGGTGGTGGAAGACGGTTACGAGTTCTTCGCAAAGAGGCAGCTGGTGACGCTCTTCTCAGCTCCCAACTACTGCGGAGAGTTCGACAACGCCGGCGGCATGATGAGCGTGGACGAAACCCTCATGTGCTCCTTCCAGGTGCCCGGTCAACGACCGCAGTCAGGATGCAGCGCCGCGCCTACGCCGTTTATTGACCTGCTGGCAAAACTTTGCCTTTTTCAGATCCTGAAGCCTTCCGAGAAGAAAGCCAAGTACCAGTACGGCGGCATGAACTCCGGCCGGCCCGTCACTCCTCCCCGCACAGCGCAGCCTCCGAAGAAGCGGTGAAGGGCGACGGAAGACGTCGTCTGCTTCTTACGGCGCACGATTTCATCAACTGTTTTGAAAAAAGAAAAGAAAAACAAAAAAAAAAAAAGGACACACCCCAAACTGTTTTTCTGTCTCACAGAATTGCCTCATTTACTCCAATTTCCCCCGTTGCATCTATGTAACCTTCAAACATTAAACACGTGACAAAACACAAACTGAAGAGAAATCACTTTTGTATATCAAGACCAGTTTTTGAAATGTACCCAATGTTGTGTTGAATCAACAACGGACAAGCGTGAACCTTTGTAAGCCCTTTATTTACAGTCAAATTCTCTCTCTTCCCGTGTATAACGCTCAAGATCCATCCAATAAAAATGTCAAGAACACACAAAACAGTACTGCGACTGAAATGGCAAGTATTGGAACAAAAGAGCGCCGAAACAGAGACGCAGTCAACAGATGTGATGCCGATGCACATTCTCGAGGCAAGTGCGAAAATGTTTTTGATCTTTTACTCAAAATACAAACTCTTGAAATGCTGAACACAAGGGCCCTCATCCTCCCCCTGTGAAAAGTATTTATTTTTTGTGTCCCACATGGAAAAATAAAAGCAAGGCTTAATGGCATTCGAGCAAAGTCAAATGTCATTCTTTGTACGTGTTCGTCGGTGAACAAAGTACTGAGGCACAGCGCATTAGCGGAAATGAAAAAGGACACAAAAAATGATGGTAGACATCTCAAAAGAGTTAAAAAAAAAAAAAGAAAAAAAATGCTATTCATATTAAATATTTACATGACAAATATTTGTTTTTTTGTCCTATTTTACCATAAAATGATTCCCTCACTTTTTTTAATACCAGCAACAAACCGGCAGATTAAATGCTTTGCCACGAGATGGCAGACGTAACCTAATGAACCTGCCTCCACTAGAGGGCAGCATGTCGGCGTCATTGTGAACTATTGAGGGCGCCTGACTGAATGGACCTTTCCGACCTGTCAATCACTCGTACAATAATAGCCAATCAGATAGCCGCATTGTTTCAACCCCCGGCTTGACACGCCCCTCTCGCCGTATTGTAAGTTAGTGTTACGAAGAAAATGGTCCTCATATGCGCTTGGGGACCGTGCAATTCTGATGAAAGATAATCCTGCTAGGTTACAAGGGGCCTGCTTGATTCATTTTCCAAAGCCTAAAACATAGTTGAAGTGTCTACGATGTCTCTGTAGAGCTCTCATGGACGAGTCTGACGAAAAACAAACCGCAATATTATCTGGAATACGCGATAAGAGAATCGACTTCAAACATGTTGTGTTCAATCGCCATTTTTAGAAGCTTGTGGGACACGGCTGAGGGGCCATCGGAAAGGTCCATTGGCATTTTTGGTCGCCGTGATCCTTTGGAAAAATACAAACCGGGAGAACCGCAAAAAACGTCTAAAAAAAACAAAACGTGCGTCAACTTGTGCATTGTCCCTTTCTCCTTCAAGTAAAGAAATGTAAAAAAAAAAACTGCATCACACATGTCAATAAATAAAGGCATCCCAAAACGTCAGCGTACATGTTCCGTCTTGTGATCGTTTTCCATGTACGGCAATACCTTGACTGAAGATTTTCATTTGTTCTGTGACCGAACTCGTAACACAATTGATTTTGCCGTGCGCGCGAGGGCTACACCAGCTTCCGCAGTGGGAACGACAGCGCGGCGCCGACGGACAGACCCAGAGCCAAGAAAAAGGTCATCAAGGATCCGGCGGTCTCCGCATCTTTGGCCTCCACCAATCTGACAAGAGGGGGGGAGAAAAAAAATAAAATAAAAAGTTAGCCAAATGGCAATCTGGCAGCGGTGCGATAGACTTCCTGTACTTTCGGTTCCTATTTGGAAAATAGAGATCAGTATTTTCTAAATGTTCCCGGACCACGACGACGACGTGATCCGTCTCATTTGCAAGCACTTGCGCTTTCTGGACTCACTGCGGCGCGTAGGACATGGACAGGCAGACAAAGTATCCGCTGGTGATGGAGAAGAGCGCCATGATGACCGTGAACACCACGTCGGAGGCGAAGTAGACGGGGAGGTGGGAGCGCTGCTGGACGTTGCAGAGCATCAGAAGGGGGATGAAGACCACGCGAGAGACCACCAGCAGCGGGAAGAGACGCGACTCCTTGCGAGGCTGACGAGAAAAATAAGTATTTGAACACCCTGCTACATTGCAAGTTCTCACCCCGTGAGCAAGGCGTTCAAATACTTATTTTCTTCACTGTCACGGGGCGGGATTAAATAAATAATTCCTCACTCACCCAGCAGATGAAGGTGGTGACCGTTCGGCCGAGCCAATCGTTGATGTTGAAAGTCAGGAAGCAGCACACGTTGATGAAATAACGCTCTGCGCAAAAAAAAAAAAAAAAAAAAAACCAGAAAAAAACAATCCAGTTGGCGACAATGGAACACGCACGCACGCACGCACGGACGCACGCACCCAAAATCCTCACCCCAATTTCCCGGTAACGCCGTGTTGAACTCAGGTGACGACGTCTTGACGTCGACGGTGATGGCGGGGAAGACCGACAGCGTGACCGTGAACACGAACGTCACGCAGAACGCCATGACCCAAATCTACGCGCAAAAACAACAACAAATAACAGACGGGATGGAACCCCTGCTAGCTTTGCAGATTTCTAGGTGATCTTTTGTTCCTTTACACTGAAGTTCTCATTTTTTTTGTCGTTGGAACAGATTAAATTCCATTTCTTTCCCTTCTATGGGAAACGTGAGCTCGGTCTGCAAATCTTTTTGGCGTTGCCAACTGATGACGGAATGAACACAAACCACAACCGAGGTGCCGCTCGAGAGTAAGTAACAGTTTCTGAAGCTTTACAACAACCACCATGTTAACCCCAATTTGGTTAGCACACCTATGGCTTTTCACACCCCTTTGGCGGTTAAACATGCATTTTCAGCACTTTTGCGATAAAGCCCGATTTATGGAAACAAATTCACTCTGAAGAGGCGTCAATGTGTAGAACATGGGCGGATTTTCTGGAACGTGAACGGCCCTTGATGCTCACCTTCTTGAAGACCTGGACGACGGAGGCTTTGCCTTGCTTCGGCTCCGCCTGCTCCAGAGACAGGAACGCCTCCTTGCTTCTGTCTGGCCGGGACCCGTCCTCCGGGGCGTCGTCCTTGCTCGGGCCGCCGACCGCCGAGCCGTTTGCGTGGCTGCTGAGTTTGCCGCTGTCCGCTGCGGAAGTCTCCGCTTAAAAACAAGCACACACAGACGCGCGCGTGTCAAACAAACCGCCTTTGTGGAAGCAGCCAAACACGCACGAATGGAGGCCTAACAAGATAATGACCCCTCAAATTGAATTTCACAGTAAGTGATGCACCCAATCACGGACTTGAGTGGAAAAGTCAACAAGTGGATCGGGACGGACAATAGTGAGCGCCACTTCTTTCAAGTTTAGGGAGTTGCCCCTCAGTTACCTGTCAGTAGCTCATCTGCGGCGCCGGCTTCGTACTTGGCGCTGCTGTTGAAGTAATAGCGAGCAAACTCCTGCACGCAAACGCAAAAGATTTCTTTGATTTATTTCCATAGTTTCTTGGAAATAAATGAGATGCAGAGGCAAGGAGTCGAGCCGGGAACCCCCCCCCCCCCCCCCCCCAAACGCCGACTGACCAGACGGGGCAGGAGGAGGTAGCAGCAGAGCGTGACCAGCGTGCCCACACACGGCGTGATGAAGTAGCCCAGCGCCGCCGATTCCGAATCTGCATCACCTGAAAAGGACAAATAGCAAAACATGATGAGCGCCTGGGAGGAGTTCCTTAACGTTCCTTTTTCTGTTACCAGGCAACCAGTGAGGGAGCGGGGGGCTTACTGGCATTGGCTAACAGCATGGCCGTGGCGGCAAAAGTCCCGGCGAGGCCCTGCCCGCTCATGAAGATGGTGCTGTACTTCTGGGGTAGCATGCCCACCAGGCCGAAGAGACTGCCCTGCATTACGGCGCCAAACGCTGCGGGGGAGGGAGGGGGAGGGGGGGGGGGAACGCCACACGATCATTCGCCGGCCGAGGCTCGGCGCGAGCCCAACCGGTTCGGGCCGCCACTTACAGTTAATGAACCAGATGGTCGCCATGGTGACGGAGAAGAAGGGCTCAGTGTCCATGTCCACCTTCACCAGCACGGCCGTGACGACGAAAAGCAGCAGCATGAAAATCAGGCTGCCGGCGATGCGTATGACCTCGGATATCCTGAGGAAAACGGGGGGATTTGACTCAAGTCTGAATTTGAGGGTGATTATCATTATTTTTGTATGACTAAAAGTTGACTTGTTAATAATTTTATGTCACAACAAAAAATGAGAGCTACAGTTTCAAAAAGTCAACAGGGGGAGAAAGTCATGAATTCACGTTTGAAAAAGTCGTTAAAATCCATCAAAAGTGTGATGTTAAGAGAAAAGCGACACACAGTCAAGTGAGGTCCCGAAAAATGGCCGACCTCTGGTAGAGGATGGAGTTGAGCAGGGTGAAGAGCAGCAGGGGCAGCTGGGACAGCAACGTCATGCAGCTGTTGAAGTACTTGCCGTAATCGCCGGTGACGTCGCTGCCGTTGGTGCCGACTTTGGATGTGTTCAGGCGTGCTTGGAAATACTGCGTATGATTTTTAAAAAAGAAAAAAAAAAAAAAAAAAAAAAGACAAGATGCTGTTTCAGCAAAACTTGCAAAAGGGGAACCAATGAACACAGGGCGGAGGCACTCATGATGATGATGATGATGCTATGAAAATAACAAATAGCACTTGTGGGGGGGGGTGGGGGGGGCGCGCGAACCCGCCACAATGAAAAGACGAAAACTTGGAAACCCGGCCTCGACATCAATGTGTGATCACGAGGGTGCATGTGATTCATCTTTATCACTCATATGGTACAAAACCTTGAGGCTGTGTGCGGGAAATAGAAGTAGTTCATGCCCGAAACATTTGTCGTCAGGGGGAAAAAAAAAAAAAAAATTAATAAAAACATGGCACATCACCGAACAACAATTTCCCCCCCCAAAAAAAAAAAAAAATATATATATATATGTGTATATATATATATATATATATATATATATATACAGAGAGAAACTGAATATATTATTTGTAGTAGAATCGCTGGATTAGGTCCAGATAAAACACAAATATGTACCGTAATTTCCAGCCAATAAATCGTGACTTTTTTTCCTCCCACACGCTTTCAACCCTGCGGTTCATGCGGCTAATTTGTGCATTCCCCCTCCGCCCCCTCAACGGCCGCAAGGGGACACTCGAGCGGAAAAGGTAAGCGCGAGACCGGTGGAATATATCTGCCGAGGAAGTGACTTTTACCGGCCCGGCCCTGTTTGCGCGGCGCTAGCGTTAGCATTAAACACTTTTTGTGTTCATGGTAAATATCTCTTGTTTCAATGTGGGCACTTGCGGCGTTTACACAGGTGCGGCTTATGTATGTACCAAATGGTATTTCCTTTACAAATGTACCGGGTGAGGCTTATAACCAAGTGCGCTCGGTAGGCCGGGAATTACGGTATTTATACTTTTTTTTTTTTTTTTTTTTTTACCAATGAAGCAGTCATGAAGAAGTTCCATGGTAGCAGCGTTCCCAGGCCAAGGATGAAGAAAGATATTCCCACCAAGCAGCCCCTGCGATATAATTTACAATACAGATGCTTGAATAACTTTCATACCAAGGCCATTCCCTGGCATGCGTGTTAAATTCCATCTCACCAGTCTGATGGCGCGTCCTCTTTCCGTCCCTTCATCCTCGCACGGTGGATGTTCTTGCCAAGCTAACGGACAACATAACGAGAAAAGTAAGCCGCGCTGTCGTGGGTTTCTGACCAGCAGCGGAGTGCTCCATTTTTTCATTTTTGAACGACAATTGCGTTTTCAGATTCTCGTGCTGTACTGTGAGGGGACAAAGCGCAGCTGAGGAAAGTCAGGTGACAAAGGCGTTTAAATACAAATTTTATAAAAGTAATTTAACAGATGGGAAGGAAGGATGCAAAATAAAAAGTGGGTCTGTGGGAAGGAAGGAAGAAAGAAACAATGGAAGAAGAGTCCAAGTTTGAGGAAAGTAAAAAGGATGCAAGATTAAAAAGGTGTGCGACAAAAGGAAGGATGTAAGGATGAATGAATAAGCAGGTCAGATGGGGGGGGGCAGGAACGAAAGGATGCCATGGAAAAAAAACTATTTTCGAAAAGAAAGAGGTCAAAAAAGAAGGAGGCAAGTCGCACCAAAGAAAGGAAATGGAAAAAAAGTCGCTGTCGGCAAAGGAAGGAACGTGAAGAAAAAGGGTGCAAGAATAAAAAGCAACGCGGGAAGATTGAATAGAAAGGGAAAGAAAGCCGAAAAGAAGGTTTAAGCGACGGAAGGATGGATGATGCAGAAAGGAAGTTAAAAAAAATGAACAAACGAGGTTACAGTCCTCGTTTCTTCACTTCAAACCTTTTTTTGCTTGGATTTAAAAACTCGCTGAGGGAAGGAACGAGGAGATAGCAGGAGATAAAATGAATATTGTTCTTGAGGTTCACTTCAACAGATCATGTTCACACGCGTCGAATATTTGTGTCGAATTGAACAACGAAAATTTGTGAAATAGTCCTTTGCCTTGTTGCGAAATATAAAGGGGGGGGGCTATAATTGACTAATAGGAAATGACAGTTGTCCTGCTATGGTCGTTTTAGCACATCTGTTGTTTCGGGCGCTGATTATTAAGACGTCGATTAGGATGGGGGGGGTGAAAAAATATTCAAATAACGTCGTCTCGGGTGCGGCCATCGTGAAAGGCGTCGACATTCGATATTAGGATTTAGTATGGTCGGAAAAAAAAAAACGCCGAGTGTCATTTTATTGAGGTTACGTCGCTTCATGTAGGAACGTCATATTGCTGACATGAGGTGGAGGAAAAAGGTACTCACGTCAGGGTCCTTTCACACGTACGCTTCCCGCCGTAAATGGTGAAGCGACAGCATCCGCAAAACTGCTGCCTCCTCCTTTTGCGGCCGTTGCGGTTTTGCTTGGATTTCAGATTATTATATACATGGACAAGCAAAAACACAAAAAGCTGTTTTTTTTTTTTTAAGTTTCTTTCCTTCCCAAACGCATCACGACCGTCAACCTCACTTTCCGACAAGACTGCTTTCGGGCTCTAGCGTGACGTCATCATTGCGCGCGCTTAAAGGCAACCTGTGCTGCAACTGTCAGTCACGTGTCAAACGACACACCTTTTCAAATCAGACAACATAAATACTGTAAAAAAAAATGAGGTTTTAATGCATACGTGTCTTTCGCTCACAATGTGTGGACATAACCACTTACAGGACTTACGGACACGAATTATTCTGGATTCGCGCTGTCGCTCGGACAAATTTTGGCCTTGATTTATGAGCCAAAAAAAAAAAGCGGCCCTGGGATAGGCTTAGACTTCCTTCACAACAATCAAGTTAAGCAAGTAGTAAACAATTCCTCAAAACAGGCTTGCAGCTGTTTATTGCTACTCTAAATTTGAGTTTACTGTCAAACAGTAAATGCCGCGCGTTTAAAATAACCACTTAAGGTTGAAACACTGCTTGATGCACATTAATGTAATGTAAGTAGCCTGATTTATAATAAAATCAGTTTGTACGAAAATGACTGAAGGACCGAGTTCAAGATTGTCCGTCTCCTTATCAAAAGAAATTTCTTGAGGATTTGGGAAAAAGTTTCAAGAATCCCAAGTCCACGTGTGTGAGGTGTGTGAAAAGTACAGTTGCTCCGGGAAGCCGGCGGCGTGCGTGTTCCACACGCCGTTGGATTTCTTCATCTGCAAACGTTGGCTGGCAATCATTTTGTCGAGCTGGACCATCTCCTGCTTCTGGTTGGCCATGCAGCGCTTGATGTTGACTAGCGGCGCTCCGTCCGACATGCTGCTACTCCGCTCCTCCGTCTCCTGCTTGACTCGCTTCAGGTCGTCGTCCATCTGGGCCAGGACGCGCGCCTTCTCCGTCAGGCCCTCGCTGGCCCGCCGGTATTGTTCCTTGACCTGGGCCAGTTGCGCCTGGGCACTGCGGTAGTCCTGGATCAAGTGCTCCAGCTGGTTGTTGATGTACTTCTCCCGGCTGCGGACCTTCTCCAATGTCTTCCCGATGTCCTCCTGAAGCTTCTCCAAGTAGCCTTTGGCCTCTTTGAACGAAGACGAAATGCCGTCCCGGTGCCGGTGCATCTGCTCCACGTGGATCCTCCAGTCCTTGTTGTCGTTCTTGACGGTGACTTTGAGTTGCGGGAGGACGCGCTCCACTTCCAGGTACCATTCCGCCGCGTCCACCATGGACTGCAGGATCTCTGTGTTGACACAGGAGACCTTGGCTTCGGGGTGAGCGCTCCGTAATTTCAAGGCTTCCAGGTCCAGGGCGTGCTCCTCCTCCTCGTCCTCCGGCTCCTCAATCGCCTCCTCGTCGACATTCAGTTCTATGTCTTCCTCCACCGCAAACGGTTCTTCGGAGTCTTCCGTCGGGTACTTTGGGCTCTTGAAGGAAAAGCCTCTCTTCTTGAGCGCCTCCTCGGCTAGCCTGTCCAAAACGAAGCACACGTACTCCCCCGAACCCGACAAGAGTTTGGAGGGCGGAAAGTCAACTCGCACACCAAACGCTCGCAGCTCGGCGAGAATGTCCGACATGGTGGCGCTGGGTTCGCCGTACTCCACGCGCTCGTCGAACGGCCTCCCCGCCGCGTTGATGAGCCACGCCGCTATGATGGTGAACATGTAGAACTGCTCCCCCGGGTTGGACTCCAGGTAGGGGCTGGACACGAAGTAATGCCTGGACAAGTTCCTCATGTTGTGTTTCACCAGGACTTCGTCTTGGTAGTTTAAAATGTGCAGCTTGTCCAGCAGTTGCTCCATGACCACAAACGCCTGGTAGGCTGTTCCGGGCCCGCGGTCGTCCTCGTCACCGCGGCGGTGGTGGGCCATGTGTGCACCCGGCGCACAATGGATCAGCTTGACCGACGCTGATCGAAGAGATGAGAAAAGCCCTGTCATCTCTGTCGGGAAGCGGCACGCTGTCGCCTTGTTGCGATGTTTACAGAGCGGTTGTCGTCTCTGTGGAGGGTGTGTGCCGCCGCACCGCGGTGATGTCATCAAAGTGCTTGTCGCCTCTGTGCGCGAGTGTTGTGCGGCCTGCCGTTTATGATGTCACCGCGCTTGTTCGTTGGGGTTACTGCATTAAAGTCCTGCCCGGTACAGATCGGCGTCACCTGTGCTCTATCGCAGATCTTTAAATGACTGCTTTTAATTTTAATTTTTTTTTTTTGCGGGGATTTTACAGTACTGAAGCAAATCTGAATTTAGAAATATGCAGTGTCGGTGTAGTATCCGGTTTGGCAGTACTAAATTTGACTGGAAGTGATTATAATGAAGGGAGGGGGGGGGCACAGAGGGTCAAAGGGCAGAGAGAACGAGTAAGTATTGTTGCATACACTGCTCAGTGTGTTAATCTATATTCTGTTCATCTGTTTACCTAGCGCTATCATTTTCAACTAGCCCATCTCTGGCATTTAGGATCATGTTAGCATGAGACAAAATGGCCACCTGACCTAGGCTTACCTGATAAATCCTGCAGATTTAAGTCATTTGTAATTTCAAGAGGTCGCAGTTGGGGAAATTTTCCCCCAATGAAGGGGAGTTGACGCCTTTACCCCCCCCCCCCGTCCCTC
This sequence comes from Syngnathoides biaculeatus, assembly GCF_019802595.1. Taxonomy (NCBI): domain Eukaryota; kingdom Metazoa; phylum Chordata; class Actinopteri; order Syngnathiformes; family Syngnathidae; genus Syngnathoides; species Syngnathoides biaculeatus. The sequence continues at coordinate 6,064,798 of NC_084660.1, forward strand.
CCCCCGAGAAGATAAAGGCAGCAGACGTGCATTTTATGGTATTGGGAGTGATTTATTCCAAGCGGAGTGCTCTGTGCTTCCCGATGAAGACATTTGGATCGTTTAAATAGTCCCCCCCCCCAAAAAAAAGAAAACAAATCATCAGGAGGAGGAAAAACAATACCAGAGTCTGTGCTTGGAAGTTGGCGGTGCCATCACATGTGAATATCTTCCCTAGAAGTCCATTTTCCTCATTTGGCCCTTGATCACATGAGGTAATGACACACCACAAAAAAAAAAAGGGCAAGCAGAAAAAATCTGTACAAAAACATGAAATTGAGACAACTTCTCTGCGATTAAAACCCTTTGGACACCCGCTGTGCATCAATTATAAATTACAATCCATCAAAATCTTGTAGAAAGCCTCCGCAGAGGAGTTGGGGAGCCATCGATTTCTCGCCCTTTTCATTTCCCGCAGGCGTCCCAATACATTTGACCGGAAAGCCTTAACGCCGTTTAGTGCAGCCACACGCAGTGGAGCGTTCCCCCCCCCCCCCAAAAAAAAAAGTCTTCCACAGATATATGACAACGGGTGTATCAAAAATATCCATATTCGTCGCATTCGCTGCAATTGTATCAAAATGGGTTGACATTATTAGTCGCAGTTCGTCCCAGGTAAAAACATGACGTGTAAAAAATAATAACAAGGAAGTGCTTTGTCCAACCTCAAAAGGCAGTGGGGGGCCGTCTCATTCGCACTGACCTACATCTACGAACTATTCATGAAATTGATTTCAATATTTTCCCCAATTTCCTTTTAGCTGCACTGCTTCCTAGTTTATTTATTTTATTTTTTTTTGTCCAATCACACTTCAGCGTCTCTGTGTTGCCGTGTCAATCTAACCTGCCCAGATCCTCACTGAAGGCCAGGGAACGAAACGCACAGCCCGCCACTGCAAGGCGGACATCTTGGGATTGGGGAGGGGGGGAGAACACAACACAACACAACACAAACAACAATAACAGCAATGTGTAAAACGCACAAGTGAAACAAAGTGGACGTTCAAATTTACACATTTACATCAAACTTTTTCCTCTGCGCGCTGGGCCTAATATAGGCCGATTGAACAAAAAAAAAAAAACAACAACAAAAAAAAAATACTACACCTTCCCTCCGTAACGCTGATCTTCATCAACAAGTCCATTTTGACTTCTGTTAATGATTAAGGAGGATGGGGGGGAAAGGGGGGGGGGTCCGTCTCCGAGTTTTGAAGTGAGGATCCCACCAAGGGTGGGGGGAGGTTGCGTGTGTGTGTGTGTGTGTGTGTGTGTGCGTGAGTGTGGTGGTGGTGGGGGGGGTCGGAGTCTAGTTAGGGGGAGGAAGGCGGAGTGAAATCCCTGTGTTGGCGAGCAATCAGCTGCTCAGGTAACTGTGGAGTTCTCTGGAGTTGACACTCAGGACCACACCTGAATGGTTGCCTAGCAACAAGAGGACGGGTACAGGAATGAGAAGCCATCGTCAAAGAAAGCTCAAGTATTCATATTTATACAAAAAGGCTGGGCGATTGGGCATTTTATGTGAAATTGTTTCAATTAAAAATGCGGATTCACAGAGAAATCATGCTGAGAGTGAACAAAGCAAAAATGTGGAGATGGGCGACGCCTCCCCAAAAGTTTACAATTCCCCGTAGATGCCACAAGATGGCGGCAAAGCACAGGTTTGTCTGGGAAAAAAAAAAGTGAAAGGAGATTTTTGTGATGATTTTAGTTTAATGCCATATCACCCAGCCGTACGTATTATAACAACGGTAAATGGTCACGTCACAACTGCGTATTCCACGAAAAGGTTTGAAAATGAAGCAATTTCAAGTTACAAGGGCAAATGGGGGGCAGTGGGGGAAGTACCTTGGCGTGCGTTTTTGGCAGCGGGGTGTTTAGTAGCAGTGGTTAGTAGTCGTCCGTATAAGGGAGCGGAAGGTGGGGCTACCTCTGGCGTTACCTAGCGTCTGCGAGTCCAGGTCGTCGTCGATGAACTCCTCGCCCTGGATGATGTGCTGCGTGTCCTCGCTGTGGTTGACGGGACTGGTCATCTCCTGCTCCTTCTCGTTGTGCATCTGGGCGTAGACGCTGCGGCCGCCCGGCAGCTTCCTGAAAAACAGCGGGGGATACACCTCCTCAGTCCTGAGCCAAGGACTGCAGGATTTTTGGGGGGGCGGGGGCGTTTTGGTTTTTTTTATTTATTTTTTTCCCGCACTGGTTTCATTCAAGTGACTTTTTTTTTGGGGGGGGGGGTGTCAGGGGTACGAGCAAGGAGGTGCTGCTGGTGCCTGAAGACAAGGCATGCACCCCCCAACATGTAGTGTCGTCTCCCCCCCCCCCAGTCATCGTTTTCACCATCACTAAATTGGGGACTTTTTTAAGCGATACTTTTTTATGGGTTTTGACAGGATACGGACACATCTGAATGGGATCATCAATTCATTCCCTCCCATAGACGGTTATATTCGTCAATCAGAATCCAAGCGTTTACCAGCTCTTGACAAATGTATTTGTCCGTCGTGGAAGACCGTCTCACTCAGCTTGTGTGTGAAATTCAAGTCTAAACCACTGTAATGACTAACGTGCCTCTAGATGGCAGGGTTGCGTGGTTTTGGATTTGAGATCAGCACAGCTTTTGAGTCGAAAAACATGATGCAGTTCGGCGTTTCACCGTTGCATACCTGTCGAATCAATTATTTCAGTCTTGTTTCTATTTCTGTCGTTAGACGATCCACGCGAGCAGAGCCGACCCACGTCCGCGGGGCTCCAAGTAAGTGTGCATTTTGGGGCCCGCTGATTGATCACCATAAAGTGCCATCAAGGTAAATAATTAGGTCCTAAATCAATAGAAAAATGTGGTGGACTGTGAATTGCTCTTGTGGGTACTCTAAGCCAGGGGTGTCAAACTCATTTTCCCCCGCGGGCCACATTGTCGTTCCGGTTTCCCTCAGAGGGCTGTTATGACTGGAACCAAAATATTGAATCATCATATTGACATCATAAATTTATGAACTAGTTTTGGAATCAGAAATCAAGGGTAATGGGGTTTTCCAACGAGTGTTTTTTGGGAACCCAAAAATGCGTGTCACATCTCAACTATATCATTTATGATATGACAATTTGAAATTTTGTTACAGATTTTTACAAGAATCGTGGAAATTGACGCTTTAGATTTGGCATCGCGGGCCACGTAAAAATCATGTGGCGGGCCAGATCTGGCCCCCCGGGCCTTGAGTTTGACACCCGCACTCTAAGCAGTCGGCTCGGGCGGCCGGGCCGGCTCTGCTCACCAATTGCACGGCAGACGACACCCACCTCTTGAACTTGTAGAGGATAAAAGAGGCCGCGGCCACGATGCCGAGCAGAAAAATGACGGCGACGGCCCAGACGCCGGGACCGCCGGCAGGTCCGTGACCTGGGGTGATGACAGGATTAAAAAAAAAAAAAAACAGAAATTAACCAGCCACGAGGACAAAGCGGACCTTGAAACAGTTGGAAAAAGGAAGTTGCGGGAGAGGTCGAGGTACGAATCCAGGGTAACGTTCGAGAAAGTAGCGGCGAAGCCTCGACAAAGGATGTGAATGCTTAGAGAAGCACAAAATTATGTCACATTCATACTCTCCAGATATATCACCACTAAATTGGGTATTTTTACAAAATACTTTTTCATGGGTTTTGACAGGATACGGATACATCCATTCGTTCCTTACCATAGACGGTTATATTCGTCAACCAGAATCCCACTTTGACTGCATTCAGCCCCGCCTTGAGAAATGAGCTTTAAAACGTTCCGTGGCCACGCTCGTCCCTCAAAACATTTATCGCAAATCATCTTTTCAAATGAACGCAAAAGGCCATTAATCCGTCCGGGCCTCCGCCCACGTGTGTTTAAATGTGTTTCAGTAGTGTGGGATGAACATTGTCCTAATTTATGATTGTCAATTTTTCAGTAGTGTGGGAGGAACATTGTCTTGATTTATTATTGTCAATTTTTACCCATCTTGGGAGCATCTGGAACAGAACTCCTCCGATAAATCCGATATATTTTAATGCATTTATGTAACTCCTTGGCACGCGTTGACCTACAGGACTTGGATTTTGGCTTGAGCGCATTTCTCAAAACGATTTGAATTCGAGGTTGGCTGCCGTCAGGGATGTTTCGGAAACAATTTGAGTTGCAAACAACCAAAAGGCGTCTCTCAGCATTCACACGGCGAAGCGAAGCGTAATCCAAAGACTTGCTCGGAAACCGCGGGGAGGAAATAAAAGGGAATCAAAGGTGAAATCTGAAGTTCCCCAAGAGGAAAAGTGGGGGGGCCGGGGAGCAGGCATAAGTCTTAACGAACGCACCAATTTCTCTTTCCGTGGCGTCAACAGCATTTAGACCGAGGCCTTTGGAGATAAACCAATAATTGGCCATTAAAACAAAAAAGCCACGTCGCTTTCAACGGGGATCAGAGGCGTCGACCAATACCTGCGTTTGGGTCCGCTGGCAGCACCAGAACCCGCAGACCGCCTCGCACCACAAAGCTGACGTTGTTGTCTTTGAAGGCTTGTATGATGGTTGAGATGCGCTGGAGAGGCAACAAAAAAATTATAACAGCGGCTCTCAAAATTTGCGTTTCCACCCAAAAAAAAAAAAACAAAACTGGAAAGGTTTTACCTTATCCTGAAAGACGCTTCTCTTCGCTGGGGTGCTCTCCACAGGGAGGACGTAGAGGTCGGCGGCGGTGGGGAGGCCCGCCTTCACCACAGTAACCAGGGACTCCTCTGGGACACCTGTGACCTGAGGTGAGAAATACACACCAAGAGACAATATTTTAATAAAAATTTTCCATGCCAGCAGCAAGTGTCATTTACCTTGGCGAGTGTCCTGGTGACGACCAGACCCACGTCCTCTCGCCACTCCGGGATGTTGGGATTCAGGCGGTCCAGGTGGCCGCTGAAGCTCAGGGGGATGACGTGGAAGTTTTCTGCCAAGGATCGGACACGGCGTTTGGACCCAAAACCCGCGGCTCAACGTAGCGGAGGGCAAGGAAGGCGCCGTTACCGTAGACGCGGACCGTCCTGGTGTCCTGCACCATGGACCTCCCGTTGGAGGCTTGGACGCTCACTGAAGTCCGGCCCGCCTCTGGGAAACTGGTCAGCATGCTGTTGCGCAGCGTCAACGTCGGCTGCGGGATTGTGACGTGTGAACATTGTGACCGCGGAATTTTTTTTTTTTTTTTTTCCCCCCCAGAATATTTCCCGAGGGGCATTTATTTACCTGCAGGCTGTCTCCGATCCACCAGTAGAAGACGGTCAGGTTGGCCTCGGCGGGAAGGACGACGGCCGTCAGGTTGACCTGCCGGTTTCTCCCGGCGATGGGGATCACTTCCAGGTGAACCTCTTGCAGAGGTGCTGTCAAAATTCAATTTGACGTGGGTCAGAATTAAATCGAAACCGGCGTCGGTTCTGGAGTTTCTGTACGTTGTGTACTGTATTTGGTTTGATTTATTTGAAAAGGGTTTGAAATGATTCAAGAGTTTAAGATATTCATATCAACTAATCCAAACATTTAAACACCGACATGACGACAGTATACAGTTGCAGGTTCGATCATCCTCGAGTCTGGAGATGGATGCAATGTGTTTCACCGCCACTAGAGGCTGCCAGAGGACATTGTTTTGCATATTTACATCCAAGCATCTTTCCCTGACCTGTGACCTGGATGTACATGCTGGCCTCGTCGCGACCCGCCGCGTTCTCCGCCTGCACGGAAACTTTGTAAACTCCCGGATTGTCGTAGCGGTGCTGGATGGGTTCATCCGTCACCGTCAGGTTTTGGTAAATGGCCCGGAAGCCGTCGCCCAGGTCCACTTGGTACTTGGTGCTGCTCGTGTCGCCCTGGGGTGAAGAACACGGGAGTTGGGGGGGATTATTTTCTGAATTAGAAGACATCTTTTGACCCCTGTCAAGAAATGCATGTCAGCGCAAAATACTTGTGTAGTAAAAGGGAATCCTAAATATTGGAACTTTGAGACACCCCCTAAACTTATCAAATATAACCAATAAAAGAAGGTGAGCATCATTTTTTTTTTTTTGCATGATTTTTTTTTTTTTTTTTTTAGTGGAGATATTAAATTTGAATAATTCTCTGCGCAACTTGTGTCCCAACATACGCACAACCTTTTTACTTTCAATGTTTTGGACATCAAGGAGAGGAAAAAGTGGGTTACATGACTCAGCAGAAATGACATGAAGCTCATTTATGTCGCTTCTATTTTTCATATTTCAAAGTTTTGAATCTTGGATGGTTGGGTTGAATCCAATTTCAAGATAGTTTTCGGTTTTTCTTTTCCAAAATAAGAGCTCCAATTAAGTCCCAACTAAGGACCCAAACTACCTCCTCCTGGTGCACGATGAACGTGACATCATCACCGGGGGCCACGGCCAGCATCTGCCCTTTGATGCCCACTTGCAGTCCTCTAGGGGGCAGTAGAGGGCAGTTTCTTTGTTTGGCACTTTGCTCCTTGTTCAAGCCCCCCTCACACACGTTTGAGACCACCTTGCGGTACCTGGGGGGGGGGGGGGGGGAAGAGCAGTTTATTGTATTTCATTCCAGGTTGGCCAATCAGATTTCAACCTCAACATGTCACTGTAACGTGCCCAGGGACTTCAGAGTCCGTAGCGCCGGCGGACCCAGGTCCCGACAACGAAATTTGCAATGGGACTTTGTTTCGTACAGACCCTGTGCTTGTCTCGAAGGTTCGTCCCGGTTGGCAGTTTTCTGGCGGCGAGTCCGGACGGTGCCAAAAGTCAGCAAAGCATCGTCCGCTCGCCGCGTGGGATCGCTCGAAACCGTAGTCGCTGCACACGCCGCAGGCAGGCAAACAAAAAAAAATCAAGACTTGGGGTCCTCGTCGTCAGGTCCGCTCGCAGCGGGCTCACCAGTTGAAGTCCCGCTCGGTGCAGTGGCACGGCTTAGTCCCGAGAGCCGAGGTGTAGCTCTTCCCTTTGACACAGAACGCAGTGTCCTTCCTCCTCCGGAACGTCTGCTCCTGGCCCATGATGCACTTTTCACCCTGAGAGGCGACGACGACGACGACAAGTGAGACTCCGTGGGTGCCCGCCCGTGTGCGCGCGCACTTTTACCTGCAGGTCTGTAAGCTGCCACGACTCGTAGTCGGCCTCTCCACACTGGCGAGGGAAAGACTGCCGGAAGTCCACTTTGACCAGTTCCCAGTCGGACCTGTAGCTGATGTGGCCGAACACTCTGCGCACAAATCGAGCACAACGTACCCACTCCTGAAATATCCCCCCCGCTCAAAAAAGGTTTTGGTATGAAATCCAAATCGACTTCCCCAGGGGTGTGTAGACTTTTTCTATCCGCAGAACAAATAAAAACCCTAAGTCGAGGTACAGCTGTAATTGCTTTCGCGACGGGACAAAGGCCATCGCCGGGGATAGAACGGCGAGAAATTGGATGCCGGCGGACGGAGCGGGAATTGACGGGATGAGAGATCGGCGGGCGCGAGCGCGCCTCCCCGGTCACACGTAAACGAGCAATTGGCATTGCGGGTGGGTGTGTGTGTGTGTGTGTGGGGGGGGGGGGGGGACGAGAGCGGGAAGGGGACGGTCTGGACGTTCCAGCGCAGGGCGTCAAACTTCATTTTCCGCTCGGGATGAGAATTAGTTCCCAGTGTGAAGCGGCGGATCCATTACGCACGGATCGCACACCAGGACGTCGATCCATCGCTTATTGACCAGATGTGACTTAGCTTTGGGTCAATTAAAATCTTTGAAATGATTGCACGATGGAGCGTCACATAAATCGGACATCCGTGCATGAATTAAAAAAAAATCTTCAATATCATCAAACCACATCATAAATCCGATTCCAAAAAATATGGCTTCATTCCAGAATATTCATTTGACTTTTTTTTTTTCTCCCAAATTGGCAACTTATTACGATTGTGATGGCGTCCTTGGAAAAGGTTTAACTTTTACTCTTGCTTTGTTTTTTCCATTTTTGTTGTTGTTTTGTTTCTGTAAACAAAACTAACAACGCGGGAGGTTTTTGGGAGCGTGCGATGCGGCGGACTTACGTCATCACCAGGGTCTCGTCGCCCGGCTCGCTCAGGAGCCCGTCGACGAAGACGGACGTGCTGGTGAAGTTGTGGACTGTCCACGTGCGTCCTTCGTCGATACTGAACCTGTGCGGGACGAATATGTCCTCCCCGGGTTAAAATATATATACATGTTTTTTTTTTTTTCCACAGAGGATAAAGTACACAAGACTGTGATGATCTCCGTGTGTTGCCAATCCATTTGTGTTCTGTATTGAAAGTATTTCATCCCGGTTTGATTTTAATTTTGGCAGAGCGGTGCAAAAGCAACTCTCACTTCATTGTCCCCGCGGGTCACGAACACTTACTTGAGTATTTTGAGTGGAATCGAAGTGTCCTTGATGGCCACAATCACCCCGCCGTGGTCGAGGTAGAGGATGTGATGCTCCTCCTCGAAAACCTTGAAAGGAGACAACGGTGTGGTGAATATTTCATCGGGTTCCATCTCCCGACAAAGAGCGGTGGGCAGGGGGAAAAGAAAATACAATATTTAAAAAAAAAAACACATTCAGCGCAGCTACTGGCTAATTTAGCATATTTCTTTGTTCGCCACTTCAACATTGGCAAAGCGATGTTGTGTCCGTAACACCCGGGCGAGGGGGGGGTGTCAGCGCGTCATCCAGTTCTGCCGAGGACCGACGGGGGTGTACCTGTCTCCATGTCTTCCCGCAGTCAGACGTGATGTACATTTCTTCCTTGTACTCCACCAGCTTGGAGCCAAGGTTACCTGAAGGAAAACAATTTGCGCGTAAGGCTAAAAAGGCAGCTTCAGAAGAGGGAAAAAAAAAAAAAAAAAAGTACAAAAAAATGGGAGTGGGGGAGAGAAACAGACCTGCTCCCATGATGAGACCCGGAGCAGAATCTTTGGTGTGGACGGTACCGGACACGTAAGGGTTGTCTGCCCAGCGCAGGTGCAGGTGGAGGTGGCAGTCCGGCTAGAAAGAGGACACAAGCCGGTGAGGGGAAAATTCACTTTCCGCAGAAATCAAGGGTTGAAGAACCGGAACGCGAAATGCGGGAAATCAAATTTGGGAACATCATCAGAAGGAACGTGCGACGCGTGCTTTTACCGCCTTGCAGGTGACGGTTTTGCCGTTCATGTCGGCGGCGGGCGGGGTCAGGGGCTGCCAGTCTCGTCCTTTGTTGTAGGTGATGACGGTCCTCACCTTGCCGTCCACCCGCTGATTGGCCAGGAAGACCCCTTTGATCCCACGCACCTGGATTTAAAACGGCTTTCATTACAAAGCAAGGAAGGATACGCAAATTCGCAGTATAGTGAGACCATGTGAAGAATAAAAAATGAAAATTAAAAAAACATGGCCTCGCTGAGACCAGTCGGAAGGATCCCCCCACCTCCAGGATGTCAATGAGGACCACGTCTTCGGGCTGCCTGGTGCTCCGGACGTTCTCCAGGACCACGGAGTAGTACACCCCCCGCGGGTCCGACTGGTACAAGTTGTACGTGTCCGTCTGGTGCCACTCCTGCAGCGCCAGGAAGACCTGCTGCTCGTCCGTGCTGACGATGTGAACATCCTGGGGAGGCGGTCCGAGTCCAGGTTAAAAACCGACGCAAAAAACCCACCAGAACCGCTAAGGTCGATAGAAACACAAAAGCCTTCTGCTCGTTTGTGTATTGCAGTGAAACCCACTTAAGAGGCCCGCGATCGGCTCTAAGTCGTCTCCCGCCCTTCGCCTCACGCTGCATTCAATCTGCCCACTTTTTTTGTAATAATACTCAGGTTTGCGTGGTGGCAAGCCCCGCCCTCCGCGCCGCGTCCAAGCCCGACTCATTTATCGTTCCGGTGGAAAATGCTCGATTCTCGCGCTAAACAGGGAAACGCTTATTTAGCGCACGCGGCGATGAGATGCTAAAGGTCACCGAGAGAAGAAATGACAATCAAACCGAGAGCGCGGCGGATTACCGTTCATCCACACGCAATTACAGGTAGGTGAGAAACAGTTTCATCCCTCACAACATTGAAGACACTTTTTAAAAACAAACAATTTTCAAAATATGAGCCGTTCACAGCCATTTTTGGGGCTTCGGCAACAACACGTAGACGGAAGATAATCACGATTCTCAGAGGCAAATGTTATATATATCTATTAAAAAAAAAAAAAAAAAGATTATTACTTCATCTTACTGAGTCACATCCAGTAGTTGTGAAAGTCTTCTGTCTGTCTGCTTGACTGTGTACTGCCACCTGGTGGCGGCCGGTTTCGTTCTTTATGCTACGATGCTGTAGTTTGATAAAGTACAATACTATAGAATTGATATTTAGAATTGATACATACTGAAATGTTGTTGTTTTTTTTTTGGCCAGGGTGAAGCTGGAATAAATAAATTGCATTTGGATTCATTTCAATAACGATTTAAAAAAAAAAAAAAAAAAAGACGACACGTTGCGGGGGAAGCGGGCCGGCAGCGCGGAGGTGTGACGCGTGTCTGCCGCACCCTCCAATCGATGCGATCAATATGGCAAACAGGGCCGGCGGGGAAGCTGCCCGGCAAAGAGGCGGGATGGAATAAAATCTCGTAAAAGCCGCCGCCGCCGCCGCTCCCAGCTGGGCTGGGAACTCATAACGTCGCCCAAAGCTCAGTAAATGCGGTGCGTCGCACCACTTTTATGAGGGCTGCGGTTGTCTGACAATAATCGACATTTAAAAAAAAAAAAAAACTGGAATAATGTACTCATTTCTTTCTTTTTAAAGCCGGAGGTTCTCAAACTTTGAAAATGATTTAACGAGAAAAAAAAGGGAGAATCTTTTCAAAAACAAAGACGTAGCTTGTCAGGATAAAATTAGAATCTCGACTTTTCAGTCATAACAAGGGAGGTGAATTTCAAAATATATCTTAACACGATTAAAAATATATATATTCATGCGATAGCTCGAAATCAAATGATATCATTTTGAGAAGCATTGATTTAAAGACAAAAAAAAAAAAATCTATCAATTTCCATTACCTTTGGCAAGGCATACTTGGGAAACTTCATCTGGACAAATTCGCTGCGTCGATACGACACGTAGTGCTTGGTGCGATTCCCTGTGGTCACCTGGGAGAAAAAAAAAACAAACAAAAACAAAATCACATCAAATTGGATCGAGTTATATTTTAAAACATTTTTTTTTCCTTTATTCTTTTGCTTCTGCTTCACCTTGACAAAAATGTAGTCACCCTGCACCGACAGAGAATTGTGGTCGATTTTTCCCAAGAACTGAGCGGTCACCATTTTGTCGGAGCAGTTCTGGATGAGACAGGTGACGTACAGGTAACCTGCAACCACACGTTCCCAATCCCTATCAATCCATTTTTCATTTGAATTATTGGATAAGTGATAGCGTCAAACATTGGGGGGTGGGGGGGTTCATCTTGCATTTGGGTTTTCACCATCACCATAGCTACATCGTTTTAGAGTCCTCTCAGGACTTGAAACCTTCCAGAACCTTCTTTTTATTTGTCCAGATGGGACGGAGGAGTGCTGCAGGCTCCCGATTATTTTGCGAGATTACGGTTTAGGATACACAAAGTAGATGAGGTCCGCTCGGGGGCTGAGAAATGTGAAACACACGCGCACACAAACACGCAATCTCAAATACACACAATTGTCAGCGAACGCCCACCCCCCACCCACACCCCCCAGGAGGAGATTTAAGCACTAAACGGTCCATCTGTTAGTCAGCTGATTTTGCCACACCGGTCGCCCTCGGCGTTATCCCCAGCGTGACATTTTGTACTTAACCGGCGCCGGCAATGTTGTTTATGAAGCGAAAGGTGAAACGTACGCGCTGGCTTTTTTGGTCTTTTTAAGAGCGCCATCCTGACACCTGTGCTTAAAAAAAATAAAAAAAAAAATGTACCTCCACTTGTGTCCTGCATCTCCATGTGCACCAGATCTGGGTCCACATCCACATCTGCCACAGACCTGGGCCAAAGAAAACAATCATGAATAAATGAATGAATGAAGGCATTGTTAGGTGTTCTGCTTATTTACATCCATTTGCTTTTTATGACATTTTGCAAATTGGTGGGGCGTCTTTTTTTTTTTTTTTGAAATGTGCCTCAGCGCGCCAATGGTTTGGAAACAGGACAATGCCACGTTGTGGCCAAGATGACGGGCGGGACTGACCAGAACACTCGGTCCTTGGTCACCCGCTCCTGAAGCAAAGTCCACTTGCGGCCCAAATCGGTGGAGGCAAACAGCTGGAGAGCCAAAAAAGAGGAGTACGGTTGGAAATGGGACATTTTGCAATGGATCAGATGAGAATGTGCGGATGGCGCTGGGCCCGACCCGTCCGTCTTTGCAGCAGGCCAGCAGCTTGTCCTCCTCCTTGGGGTGGAAGATGAGCACGTCCGGGCTGAAGAGGACGCTCTGCCGCTGGAAGGACTGGCCCTCGTCGGTGCTGATGAACAGCATTTGGTCCCGTTCGTTCACGGAGGAGCCCACCAGAACCACCTGCCGACCCAAGTGCCCGCCCTGACGTGACTCACGGGTTTCCAGATACGGGCAGAATTTATGTAAATGGTGAGCAATTGCTCAAAAGAGAGGCTTCAAGCGGTTTACCGTCAAACTAAACATCAAGCAAAGAGAATGACACCTCTCTGCTAGCTTAATGTTAAATAGCATCTCTGTTGCGGTGCTTTAGCCCTTTCGGCAATGGATCGAACACAAAGAATGCAGGAAAAAGATGAAGACAGACGATATAACAGTACTCACAGTCATATATTCCTTATCCTCTGCATAAAACGACTAATATAAGTGCTGTACTGATGAGTTGTAAGAGGCATTGATGTGTCTCAATGAAGCATTATTATAAATCCCGAGTTGGAGATACGATTGGCTGCTGCATTCAGGCTGGCCCGGAAATCGCGCGCAAGATTCACGCGTGCGGCAACCGATCGCGCCTCGCTTTCCCCTCACTAATCTCCCGATAACTTCGTCGGCGATACGCCGCCGTTTTTTTAATCACACGTCCCGCCGTCGAACGAGAGGGCGGACGGCGACGCCGCGGGCTGTTAATCCAGATTTAATTACGAGTCGGGAGTCACAAACAAACGTCTGCGGGCGCGTGATAAAAAGCGATTTTGCTTCAGTGTAAAGAGCAAATTAAGACCTTTAAAAAGGCAACATTTGTACAAGACTGCTGTTTGCCTAAGCTCGCTCAGGAAATGATGCGCTGAGGAAGCAGCAACACGTCCTGCAGATTTCAGAAGTATTTAGTGCATCAGTAATACCATGAACACCCATAAGTGTCATTACTCATCTATTACAATTATTCAGTAAATGAACAGTTCTTGAATAGAATTAGAATATACAATAAATATATTTAACAGGGGTTGCTGATAAGCAGATTGAAGAAAGCGGTAGTTTCCGCTCCTGCTCGCAACGAGCTTGTTACACGGAACAATTTTGACTGGCGGGTCAGTCAAAATTGGGCCTCCGGAGAGCTCTCGCCGCGCAAGGAACATTCGCGGCCGGCGTCGCATGTCGTCGGCGGGCAGAATCGCGACGGGGTTTGACAAAAAAAAAAAAAAAAAAAAAAAATGAACAACGGCGGCGGGCCTAATTGCCGCGGAAAAGCTTTTGATCGCGTCTGATCTCGGGGAAAGCGCAAGCGGCTTCTGGAGAGCGCTGCGGGGGCACTTGTGAGGGGAGCTGATTGATTTGAACAGGTGTGGAGTATTTAATAGCTCAGGCTGTCGGGGGGGGGGGGGGTTGATATTGATGGAGAGCGTATTATTATTTGAAAAGTCATTTCACATCATAATTAAAGCAGCCTATTGGTGCCGAGTAATTGGCAGTGGCGGGTTGTGCCTTTAGCTTTTATCACTTCTTTTCCTTTCGGCTTGTCCCGTTAGCGGTCGCCACAGCGCGTCATCTTTTTTCATCTAAGCCCATCTCGCGCATCCTCCTCTCTAACACCCACCGTCCTCATGTCCTCCCTCAACCTTTTCTTTGGTCTTCCTCTCGCTCTTTTGCCTGGCACCTCCATCCTCAGCACCGTCCTACCGAAACATCTCTCTCCGATCTCGTCTCCAGAACGTCCAACTTTGGCTGTCCCTCTAACGAGCTCATTTCTAATCCCATCCAACCTGCATCTTCAGTTCTGCCGCCTCCAGTTCCGCTTCCCGTCGTCTCTCAGAGCCACCGTCTCTAATCCGTACGTCAACGGCCGGGCCTCACCCCTGTTTTGTAAACTTTGCCCTTCATCCTAGCGAAGACTCTTCTGTCACATAGAACACCAGACACCTTCCGCCAACTGTTCCACCCAGCTTGGACCCGGTTTCTTCACTTCCTTACCACACCCTCCATTGCTCTGTATTGTTGACCCCAAGCATTTGAAGTCGTCCACCCTCGCCATCTCTTCTCCCTGGAGCTTCACTCTTCCTCCTCCGCCCCTCTCGTTCACGCACATATTTTCTGTTTGACTTCGGCTAATCTTCATTCCTCTCTTCCTCCATCTTTCTAAATGTTCCTCCGCCTGTTCCCTGCTTTCACTGCAGATCACAATATCATCCGCGAACATCACGGTCCAAGGGGATTCCAGTCTAACCTCGTCCGTCAGCCTATCCATTACTACCGCAAACCGGAAGGGGCTCAGAGCTGATCCCTGATGCAGTCCCACCTCCACCTTCAATTATTCTGACGCCCCAACGTCACACCTCGCCGCTGTTCTGCTGCCCTCATACACGCCCTGTACTATTCTACCATATTTCTACGCCACACCGGACTTGCGCGTGCAGTTCCAACAGTTCCTCTCTTGGTACTCTGTCATAGGCTTTCTCTCGGTCTACAGAGACACAATAAAGTTCCTTCTGACCTTCTCTGTACTTTTCCACGACCATCCTCAAGCCAAATTATCTAATATAACATGGCTGATAATCAAATGTATCATGTATTACATGTGCTGTTTGTTAACTTTGTATTCTAGGCAGTAAAACGATTGTAAAATGTGACTGGATTCGAGTAGTACCAAAGGTCCTGTCCCTCAAATCCCTTCCGTACCTCCCTCGCTACGCCGAGGGGATCCTTTTGGTCTCGGGGACCTCCATAAAGGGAGCACTTACGCTAACGCTAATGAAATCGGCTCATCATCAAAAAGTCATTCCGGAAGAACAGACCTCCGAGCGCTCCCGCCTGATGTGGGCTGATTCCAAGCGTCTGTCGCTTATCGTAACGGCACACAAGTATTCCATGCTCACGGCCCTGGGAAAGTGGCCCCCTTTATCCCCCCCCGGTGGATAGAAGCAGACTTCATCATAACGACCTCTATTCTGCCTTGACAAAGTTGTTATTGAAACTGACGGGAAGTTTTTATGATCGCATTGTAGAAATGCAACGTGATTTGCTTTCCTCTGCGTACTTGGCTGGAACACATTTATGGACCCCCCCCCCCACCCCCCCTTTTCAGTGAGGATAGTTGATTTGCGATACAGCTTTTACAGGCACTTGTCAGACCGGATTGAGCAGCAGGAGAACAGTCAACCCCAAAAGAGCGCGGTGACATGCGATCTGCTGTCGCCCACAGCTCACACTCACACGCCACCAAAGCCCCGCCTCTTAAAGGCACACATCCAAACACACCCGCTGTCCTTCCTAAGGAGAATCGAGAATTATTATTATTTTTTTTTTTTTACAACGTGCAAAGCAGTGAGACAGACCCAACCTGCGAATTTATTTTTCCTAACGATTTGCATCTAATTAACAGATAAAATAAATTTTTTATGCATTTAAGTCTGTACTTTTTTTTTGTAACTCTTTAAGAACACGAGTTAAATCAGTAGTCTGCATGTCCTAACGGACAGAATTGAGCAGGCAAAAGCACAGACAGACTTTGGAGCCGCAAGCAGCTGTTCCTGAGCGTTTAACGGCAGGGGGTGTCCGTCACATGGGCATATGCACTTACACACACACACACACACACACACACACACACACACGCCATGCTTATTTGCATAAACACACACAGACAGACTAAAGACTGCCTGTCAACAAGGCAACATAACTACACGTATGCGACCAACGCACCCACATGCATCCACAGAGGAAATGATAATGATCAAAGCAGCCATCCCGCTGAGTTTTTTGCGAAGATGCGAAACCAGCTCGTCCCTCCTCCGAAGGCCGCGGGCGTCGTAATGACATGTCTCTGGTTGGCGTCGTCGGGGTGGGGGGGTGACGACGGTCTTTCGGGAAAACAAGTCCCTTTGGGTCACATTTGGGGGAGTAGGGGAGGGAGGTGAGTTTAATAATGTACGCAGTCGGCGCAGGGTCGGGTTCGCGAGCGGCTGATGAGAACACACAAACAACCCCCCCCCCCCTTCCAAAAAAAAACATGCGGGGTTTTGTTCAAAGAACAGGAGGAAGATGGAAATTATTCATGACTTAAGGAATTCATTAAGAACTCAAAGTAAACAAAGACGGTGACAGCAAGGAGCTCAAATGAGACTCCAAATGGGTGCAAACAAACTTTCTGCTTGATCAAGATAAACGCAGATTTGAGACGGGCTTTGGAAGACTTCCACTGCGAAAACTACACCGAGCCTCGCTTTCTAAAGCCACACACATTCAAAGTCAAAGAGTCTACGCCGCAGAACGTGAGGATGGCGACCCCGGAGTGGAGAAAAATAAGACTTGCACAATGGGATGATGGGTTCATTAATCAATGCTAAATAGCCTCAACCCTAATTTGAAGTGTTAAATTTATATATATATTTGCAGAATTTCATCAGTAAACCAGGGCCAACTGTATGTGTCCCACACGCGCTAAAAGTTCAAGTGCGCCACTCCACAGACTGCAGATATACTTGGTGTCCATTTAACCCGCCTTTCTTCGTTTCAAAATTGAATTATTGAGGCTCATATTCAATTATTTGCCATCCGAGTGGCGAGTGGCAAAGCGGGCGGCTTAAAGTTCACCCCGCAGACGCCGTCGTCGCCACTCTCACTCCATTTCCCGGCGACACTCGACCTCTCTCAAACAGCCTTGTCGCTCCTGAAAAATTGAACACAACACAGTCGCCCCGCTTGCCCTTAAAAGCAAGACGCGGCGGCGATGGGTGGGGGTAGGGTGTGGGGGAGGGTGGGTTGGGTGCTACAACCAAAAAAAACCAACAAACAGCGGCACCCGCTGAGTGATTTTCTGAGCTACACAACCAACATCTGACAAAGGCCCCCAACCAACGCCTACACCCCCCCTAAAAACGTCACGCGTGCGTCTATTTAAGCGTCGTGTGCTGCACTAGGCCACCTCTCAGGCCTCGTTATCGTCATCATCACCGCCACTAAAGCGGCTCGGAGGAGGCGAGAAGTTCTCCCGCGGAATGTCAATCGTCCCGACGAGGGCGAAAGCTGAAGGGCGAGCGTGCCGCGCTGCTCTTCGCTCGTTTCGGAATCCTGTACGGTACCCTGAATCTTCTCCACAGGTGGCCACTCATAAGAAAGGCAAGTACTTTGTGACTTTATTTGAGTAGTTTTGGGTTGTTTTTAATCACGGATAAAACTTTTTCCACCTTGAAGGTGACTTACAAACTGTACAATTTCAAAAGCGAAGGTAAAAATGAGTTCCTGAAATAATTAGTCAGGTGCTTCAAGAAACAAACAGCAATGATGTGCGGGCATAAGAAGGCAGCGTTCCCAAATGGGGCGTACAGGTTTAGTCTCCATGGCAACCCGCCAACCCTCCACGGACATGAAACGCACGCCGACTCGTGTAGGTAAACGATTGCATATTCATAAATGCAAAGCAAAGCCTTGTAACGGCGCATTGTTTGCACGCGCCGTCGACAAGCCGCCGCCGAGTCAGACAATATTCAGAGTTAAACGCCGCGGAGCGGATTAAATGAACGCGGCGTGGCCGGGCGGAAATGATTTTTCAAACCCGCGTCTGCGGCCGCGCGCAGCCGGGAGCTGCTCGTTATCCGGCTCGTCGGAGGGAGGCCCATCTGGTTTTTACGCGAGGTGACGCTCTCGGGTGAGGATTTAAAGAGTTTGAACCGCGCTAACAAAACATCAGTGACATTTAGGAGGCTCCGTGTCGCGCTTGAGACTTTTTCCACGGGGGTCAAGAGCAGGTCATGTTTGTCCTGGCGCATGTTTTAAAAAATGCAGAACCCACATGAATCATTCATGACGCATCGCTTTTCGAAAATCCCAAAACACGATTCAATCCCGGTCGAAACTTCAAGATCGGTGCCGCGTATCTTTGTGGGGAAAAACGTCTCAGGCGTGAATTGCAGCCGACTCGATGGAAAGCGACGCGCGGCAAAATACAGATGAAGTACTTACTGTATGTGCTAATCGTGCATGCAGATTGATATAAATGAATAATGTCGCGCGGGATCTTTTATTCAGAGCTGCAGATGAAGAGCGGCAAAAAGAAGAAGAAGGGGGGAAAAAAAAAAGCCTTTCAGCCCCGATTTGTCTCGGCTTGGCAGCTCGTATATTGGCCTCCGGAGCCATCTATCAAAGCATTCAAGTGTGCTGATTGGCCCAACGAGCCGCAAAAGAGAGCCAAAATCCTTCGGAGACAAACTCGCATTTGATCGGGATACCCCCCCCCCCACCCCCACCCCCTCTCCTTTATTTTCTGGTCTGCCGAAGTACGCTCGGCGGAGGGACGGAGGAGGCACGGGGAGGCGAGGGATGACAAACGATGCCTCCCTGCCGGCGAGACCGAGGTTAAAGCGCCAATTAGTCGCCGTTAACGAAGCCTCGTTAGCCTCGGCAGAATTTCTTCTCGCGGCCCCGACTCCTCCTTGTTATCCGTCAACTCTGGGCGACCTCACGTAGCGCTCGACTAAAAATACATAAATAGCTTGCGTTCATTCAGCTGATAAGGATGTCTTATTCTAGGAGGGAAAAAAAAATAATAAAGAAATGCTCACTCGCAGCCCCGCGATTCTGCAACGCCATCTGGGATCGTTTTGTGGCTGCCGAGGTGCCGTTACATGCCGCGCCGTTGGATTTGGCCACTTCAGCGCAGACAAAAAAAAAAAAAAGTGCTAATTAGGCGACGGGCAACAGGAGGACGCCGCGTCGTCCGCAAAGGCTCAGCGAGCACGAAATGAGTCCTCCGCAAGCTATCAGCTTGTTTGTTATTGTTGTGGAAATGCCGATTGATTCGATGGGGCTCGGTGCAGGCAATTAGGAGGAAGTGACAGCGAGGATGCAAAAAAAAAAAAAAGGCTTCCTTGAGGATGCGGCATGGTCACTTTGCCCAAAAGAAAGCCAATGGAAATGGACTTTTGCCCGTCGTTAATGAGCAGACAGACGAAAGTCAATCCTGAACGATTCCAATTCGACCAAAATGTTGAGATTTGCTATTTGAAAAGGTACAACTCGAAACCCTCTTCTTGGAAATCATCTTTCGCATTGAAATGAATACAAAATTCCACTAATCCGATCAAGACTGCAAAGACGTTATAACTATGCCGTAGTAAACAGAACGGTAACGTCATAGTGAAAATACCGACGAAATACGGCCAAAATGCTGCCGGAAATCGGAACGTTGTCGTCATTACGAACGCCAAATTTAACGCAAACAGATAGCAATGCCGTTTTCCGCTCTCACAGCTGTGACTAATTTCACGACGAGCGTTGCCGATAGATGCTGATCGCAGACCGTGACACCCCAAATTTTCTCAACGGATTTCCACGAAAAAAAAATTGGAATTCCGTGAATCCGCGGAAAATTCTCAACCCATTCATGGTGCTGCTCCTTCTGGCCTGCCCGCCTTAGCCACCGGGAGGCAGTATAATACAGTCCTAATGACACAAACTAATTAGACTGGTGGGAATAGATGAATACAATTTGATGGAGTAAATATTAGAATATAGTGTGGGATGAAAACGACTGACGATTTCCACCGATGCAAAAAGGGCTCTTCGTCATTCGCCCTTCGCCAACGCACAAAGACGAGTCCTCTTCGCGTCCTATCGTCTGCATCCCGGGCCTCAGCCATCTCAGCGTCGGGTTCTTCAAAAGGCCGAGGATGACAAGACCGCTGGACGGGCGCGGCGCTGCCACCC
This sequence comes from Syngnathoides biaculeatus, assembly GCF_019802595.1. Taxonomy (NCBI): domain Eukaryota; kingdom Metazoa; phylum Chordata; class Actinopteri; order Syngnathiformes; family Syngnathidae; genus Syngnathoides; species Syngnathoides biaculeatus. Next base: position 6,084,956 of record NC_084660.1, read on the forward strand.
GGCCTCAGGAGTGGGCGCGTGAGTGATGTCGGCGTGCCTGCGGTGGCGTTTGTGCGCTGGAGGTGGGAACGCGCTCGAAGATGAGGAGGCCCTCGGGGGATGAAGAGCTAACCTCTACGATGACTCGGGTTGGCCTCGAAGGGATCGGCATTGCAAAAACTCCAATCCACCTTCAGCGCCAGTGTCAAAAAAACAAAAACAAAAAAACCCCAAGGGCGGTGAGCTGAATACTAAATTGGTGTTTTGACTGGCATAATCCATCTTTCATTTCCTTAAAGAAAGACAAACTAGTGATGTTGAATTTGAGTGAAAAGATTGAAGCTGTTTATCTTTTTTTTTGTTTTGTTTTCAGGCAGCACCCATGAAAGGGCCAAAACGATCCATCGAATAACTTTTTTTAAGTTACAAAAAAAGGTTGATGAAAAAAATGCCACCGTTAATGGCACACGCACACTCAAAAGTCACCGATACTACAATATGGAACATGAAGTCAGTGACCCTAATTGGACATTAATAACACGGTAATTATTCATTCATGCATCAATCAAGACACAAAAAAGGTTCACACAATTTAGAAACCTACAAAACGCTCTGAAACAATCGTGAAACCTAAGGAGATTAGCATGGACACAACTTGGACCCTTCTGTTACCACGGCAACCGCATCCTTCAATCCCGTGTTTGTGTGTGTGTGTATAACGCAAGTCCAGAGGCCTATAAAACCTGTAAAAGATGATGGGGTGACGGCTTCTGACATCCCATTTAGGCAAACACGCACAGACGCATATGCACACATTCGATATATAGTGCAGCTTATAATAAAAAGATCCTTCACTTCAAAAGTGAACATACTCTGGCTTCATTTCCACCGGGAATTTCACATGATGTGCTTTCAGACCACCTCGAGTCTGGCCCGGCTCTACTTTGTGTGTAGGGGCGACAGCAAATTTGATGTTTCTGGTGGCCCGTGATTGCACGACAGGCAAATTTATCAATTTATATGCACACACACACACACACACACACAACACGAGAAGAAACCAGAAAAGAAAGATCAATTTTCCAGTTGTAGATTTTGCCTTTTTTATCGCTGGCTCTCTTCCCGTCACACTTGCACATGCTTTTCCTCGCCGCCACATTGAGGGAAAACCGGAGCGAGCTAAGGCAGAGGCCAGCTATGAGTCGGCATTCGGTTCGTGTGGGATACTTTTTTTATATCCTTATTCACAATGCAAAAATAAAATAAAATAAATAACCGGGCTTAAAAAAAAAAAAAGCAAAGTGGAAAAGTTAATTGAATGAAGATTACACTACGAGAGTTACGCAACATGATCTGCCAGTAGAACAAGAGAATAAGAGAATTAGCCTGACGCAAGTGAAATGTTCCGACAAAAGTTGACTGGTAGGATAAAATATCCTCATAGACGAGAAAAAAAAAAAAAAAAAAAAAAAAAAAAAAAAATCAATAAAACAAGCATATTTGGCCTTCACTTCAGATATTCCATTTTGGTTTGATTTTTTTTTTTTTTTTTTTTTTGGTCTTGCAGTGCGGACTGGCAGTCAGACAACCGTCTCCAAAATCAAAATTTAAAATCCGTTCGAAAATGTTTGTTTTGACTCGAAGCAACACAGCGACTGGAGTACCGCAGGGAACAACTTGCAATCCATTGTTATTTGCCATGAATGCGATAAGTTGAACGCTCACTGCCCAATCTTAAAGCGCAGACACTGCACCTTGGATCCCAAATGAAGTTTGGAATAGTGATAAACGTCCTGCGTCAATCCATTACAAAACGATACTGATGCATTTCTGCGTACGGTGCTGCATACGCAAATGAGCCGCACATCGAAATGGCTTTTAACCAGGCCCTCTCGCCTCCAGACGAAAATGATCAGTTGGGCTTTACTACTTCTCATCAATACAATGTTTTTTTTTTTGGTTGTTTTTTGCATGCACCTGCTCGCCGCTTGCGCCCAATCAATCTTCATCCCTCATCTCCATCCGCCGACGGAGGGCGAGAGGAACGCGTGTCTCTTCATTCACTCTGACAGTCAGACCTGCTCACGTACGCTTCCTGTGCTCACGCTTGAGCACGGGCTGCTTTTCAGCCTTGACAAATGCACTCGGCGCCGGCGAGATATTCATCACGTCGGGGGCCCCCGGTGGATCTAAACACGTCAATAAGATGGCTGCCACTGTCACTTTTATCTCCCGACACAGTGGTCGGGCAGGCAGCTAATGCGAGCCCCCGTTTATACACGGATACGGTCCAGACCCACACAGAGCAGGTGAAAATCTGATATCGGGAGACCCCCCAACCCCTCATACAACACATGAACTTGAGCTAAGCAACCATACAGCAATACTCAAGATTCTCTTTGTTCTGCGCGAACAATAAACAGACAACTTCACTTTCATAAATTATGTGGATTCATCCCGATTTGACATCCATCAAGCGTTCATCTCGACGGACTCGCAAAGATCTCTTCGTCGATGCACGGGGCAGCGATTACACGCGAGCGGGGTGAGCCATCACGAGTTGTCCATTGATCCACATGACGGATGCGGGTCGACCGGATCCATTTACGCCCCAGCGGGCCTCGCGCGTGTCACAGGGGAGACGATAATAAAACAATTTAGGGATCAACGCTGGGTCAATAATGATACGTCGTAATCTGCGCCTTGAATTATAATCCCAGCATTGACCCGCGGCGTGAAAGAACGGATGGGCGGCGCGGCGAGGTCGTCGTTAAAGAGAACACATTACGATGCAACGCCAGTCCCGTTGGGCGTCCTTGACGTCGCCCATCCTCACCTCCGAGCGTCAGCTTGTGCGACGCATACGTGTGACAGCCTTTCATCGATTAGCCGCCGGCGCCATACTGCCGCAGGTACCGCGGCCTGGCGCTTTATCTGCCCTCGGACGGAAAGCTAGATTTTCACGCGGTCTACGCTTTTAATCGGCTTTTTAGAGGAAACGCGTTGACGCGTTCGTTCGTGATTAAGAAGAGTCACCACACTGCAATCAAGCGTAACCGTTGCCTACCTTCTTCTTGTTGGTCGGGCAGATGTAGAAGCTGCTCACCACGATGGTGGTCCCCGGCATCAGGTTGAGTTTCGCGTACGTTGTGCCGTAGTCGGTGGACCTGAAACATGAGCAAACAACTGTTAAGAGGCGCAAGATCGGGACACAAAATGATTGCCATTGTTCGAGGCGATTACGACAAAGCCGACAAGCCCTTTGTTCGTTGCGTTACTCGAGCGGCTGACACAATCGTGCTGGCAAGCCCGACGTTGGCGAGCGCCCCAATCTGCCGGCAACAAATGAGGATTACCGTGGATTACTTTAAATAGAGGTATCAATAGGAGAATGTCAGCGTCCTTTTATTTTGCGCAGCGATCCGAAGCCCGCAAGCCAGAGGACGCGGCGGACTTAAATCGAGCCTGTGGGCAACAGCACGCAAAGAAAGGCCTTGGAAAAACAACAACAACAACAACAACAAAAAAGCAAATAACCAGCCAGTAGACTCATTCGAGAGGTGATTTTACTCTTTAGCATGGCGAGGAGTCACCGACAACTCAATAAGTGAGTCGACATTCCAGAAAAAAAGAGCTCTTTTGGCCTCTTTTAGTCAATCACTGGAAAGCCCATCCATCCATCCATGATCTCCCGCTTTTCCAGGTCAGGTCGTGGGGAAGTAGCTTTAGCAGGGATACCCCAGACTTCCCTTTTCCCCACCCACTTCTTCAGGAGGGATCCCGAGGCAATCCCGAGCCAGTCGAGAGACGCGGTCTCTCCAGCATGTCCTGGGCCGTCCTCGGAGTCTCTTTCCGGTGGGACGTGCCCGGAACGCCTCACCAGGGAGGCGTCCGGGAGGCATCCGGATCAGATGCCCCAGCCACCTCATCTGGCTCCTCGACACTGAGCCCCTCCCTGATGACCGAGCTTCTCACCCTATCTCTAAGGGAGAGCCCTGACACCCTGCGGAGGAAACTCATTTTGGACGCTCGTATCCGGGATCTTGTTCTTTCGGTCACGACCCACAGCTCGTGCCCATGAGTGAGGGTAGGAACGTAGATCGACTGATAAACTGAGAGCTTGGCCTTTTCGACTTAGCTCCCTCTTTACCACAACGGACCGATACAAAGTCTGCATCACTGCACCGATCCGTCTGTCGATCTCCCGCTCCGTTCTTCCCTCACTCGTGAACAAGACCAAGATACTTGAACTCCTCCACTCGGGGAAGGATCTCATCCCCGACCTGGAGAGGGCACGCCACCCTTTCCCACTGGAAAGCCATTTTAGCCATTACGAAGCCACTCCCACCTCTGCCAATGGGTTAGAAAAGTCTGATCCCCCCCCCCCCCTCCCAATCTTCAAAACCTCTATCGGGACTTGAAAGTTGTATCTGGATGTTGCTCACCTGTTTGCCACTAGACTCACAGTTGAAGATCATGTGACTATCACTTTGCCTTTTGATTGGGCAAAACGTCTGCGCTCTTGCAACGCGAGTGAATTTTTGGGTAGCGTGTGTGGGTGGCTGCATTATTTAAATTCAGTGAGTCCTTTCAAATGGCGTGTGATGCAAAAATAATGCGACGCGATTGAGGTACAAATGCGATTGCTACTGCGCCTCTGTTTTTTTTTTTTTTTTTTTTGGTCATTATTCCATTTAAGAACGCATCTTCAAGAGCGTTTAAACGACGAGGATTAACCCCAAGGATAAAACCAGCGAGCAGCTGAAAGCAAAACGTGAAAAAGAAAAAAAAAAAAAACGAGTTTGTGAAGCGCCGTGGGGCAAAGCGCTGACCCCCCCCCTCCCCCCCAATCTTGCCTCTGACTCTGACTCGAGAAATTGCAAGAAATACGATTGCGTTTAGGCAGGACGACTGGCTCCAATTCCGAGTGTAATGTCCTCGTTCGGAACGTCAAGGTTGCCCATGCGAGAGCGAACAGATGGCGCCTCGACACGTGGGCGTCCTGTCAGTAGGAATCGCACCTCAAGTCCACTTTCCAGATTAATTTGTTCGGCGGCCAAGCTCGGGACTCCGTTCGCTTGCGTTCTACCCCATTTTGAAATGAATTGAAACTGTGGCTCTCCTTGCCCACGTGCCAGGGCATCAAGCTAACTGCCAACCCTGATTCAAAAGATTCCAGATGCGAATCAACTTCAAACACAACAAAATCGGGGACAAAAGGACGGCCGTCGCATCTTTTGCTTCCCAAAATGTCGTCCACTCAGCGTCCTGGCGGGATTCCCAAAAGTATTTTTCTGCCAGCTAGCATGGAGTCGAGTCAACGCGTAAGCGCTCCTCACATTTCTCACTGGGGAAGTGACGAAGTAGCGGCTCAAGAGGGCTTTCGACCCACCGCAGCAGAGGTAATTGCTCACTGCTTGAAAAAAATGATAAAAATACACACAAAAAGCCAAACTGCATAACCGAGGTGGGGGTCCTTCATTTGTGCTCAAGTGACGGATTGGCCTCGCGACAACTCTTTGCACTCGAAGAAATACGCTCACAAGCGCCGCGCGACGCTCAATCTCTCCTCGCCGCAGACACGAACGAAGCGAGCGACCAAACGCCACACGTTCATCGTTCGCTTTCACAGTTCACGCCAAACATTTGGCGCGCTCGTGTGCGCCTCGGAAGGTGCGAATCCGGACTCGGCGTGGGCGTGCGCGGAGTCGCCCGCGATGAGAAAAAGAAAGGAGCAACCGGACTCGGCCGCCAGACCCCCCCCGAGTGAACAGATGACGTCGCGGTTCGGCGGGGAGGTGCTGGTTAGCGGTGACGTCAAAGCACGGAACGGCACAGAAAATTGCGCATGCTCAGCGGTAGTCACATTGTTTAACTCGAGTCAGGCTTAAGTCACCATATGTAGGACCTGGGACCAACGTTCCCGCTAATTTTTGACGTTTCTAAGCAAACACGCTAAGCCCGTGAGCACCAACATTGACCCTTGGCTGTTTTTCTTGGTGTAAAACTGAAATATTGCTTGCAGAATAGATTTCGCAATGCATGTTAAAAGCTGAACGATGCCACCAAACAGTTTTAAGGTTAATGTTATGAGGTCTCCCATTTTGAAAATACAGAATTAGCTTTTTGTCTACTGTATTGTCTGTGCTTTCGACCTCTGTCAGGCTGAGCAAAGGTGGAATTTTAACATTATACACCATCTCATCCTGTACTTTCGACTTTGGCTTCAGACCAGACCTTTTGTACTCAAAAAAAAAAAAAAAAAAAAAAAGAGAGAAAATCTCATTCAGTTTTACCACTTTTTCTTCATTATTATGATTGCGCTGCGTGTGTGGTACAAGTACGCAATTGCGCAGGTGCGCAGCTTATAGGGAATATTGCTCGGGACTCTTGGCTTAAAATGATGAACTCGACTTGACTTCGAGTCCCGCTCAGTGACGGTGTCGATATGTGCCCTGCGACTGACTGGCGACCAGTTCAAGGTGTAGTCTGCCTTTCGCCCAATGTTAGTTGGGATAGGCTCCGGCTCTGCGGCGACCCTTGCGAGGATAAGCGGCTTGGACAATGGCCATGGAACTTTTAACTTGAGAGGTGATTGAGAAGCTGCTAGTTAAAAATAAAACATACTGTGCCTTTAATATCCCGCCCAGAACAGATCAAATCTGTTGGCCGTGACTTGTTTTCACAGCCAAGACAACCTCAATTGTTGTTTTAAGCAGTTCTCGCCCCATTTTTGCTGAGTGGCCAATTGAGCGCAAGCAAACTCCCAGAACCCTAAGTAATATGCACGTGCCAATCCATCGCCGCGGTTTGACCCGTGCACCGCAAAAAGCGGCGCCCGTCAGCTACCTCTCGCGCCCACACGCGCCGGAGGGTCAAAGGTGAGGCCTCGCTGGGACGCATCTGCAGGGATTCTCGCGGCGGAAAAGCAATTTGAAGACTCATCAGGAAACGCTGGCCGCTGCTTGTTCGACTGAGACGACAGCTGAGTACAATCCAACTGCTTAATTCTTTACATTCTCTGAGCTGAGGAGCTTCACGGCGCGCTTTGGTTTGGTCAAAAGGGTTTTGTGGGAGGGTGTGACGCTTGTAATTTGATCAAACTGTTTGACACCTTGGGCAAAGTCAGCATACATCTGGCAAAGGAGCATACTTGCAAATGCAAATTCAAATGAGGCCCGACGGGGTCACTCGCAACCGCAGCCGCCGCTGATCTAGTTCAACCATTCCCATCAATAATAAGCCCGTAAACTAATTAGCGTTGCCGCTTTATTTAGGCCAAGCGAGCGAGTGTGTGCGTCTCCTCTGTCAGGGAAGAGGACGTATTTATTCGAGCTGCGTGGTTAGCATTGTAACGGGGAAATCGAGGGAAAGCCTAAGACAGAGTACCGAGAGAGGAACTGTTGGAACTGCACGCGCAAGTCCGGTGTGGCGGAGAAATATGGTAGAATAGTACAGGGCGTGCATGAGGGCAGAATAACAGCGGCGAGATGTGCCGTAGGTGTGTGAGAAGAATTGAAGGTGGAGGTGGGACTGCATCAGGGATCCGCGCTGAGCCCCTTCCTGTTTGCGGTAGTCATGGATAGGCTGACGGACGAGGTTAAACTGGAATCCCCTTGGACCGTGATGTTTGCAGGTGATATTGTGATCTGCAGTGAAAGCAGCGAGCAGGCGGAGGAACAATTAGAAAGATGGAGGCACGCACCGGAAAGTAGAGGAATGAAGATTAGATGAAGTAAAATGTGAGGGGCGGCGGAGGAGGAGAGAAACTCCAGGGAGAAGAGATAGCGAGGGTGCGCGACTTCAAATACTTGGGGTCAACAAGACAGACAACGGGAAGCAGAACTGGAGGTAGCAGAATCCGACTCGAGTGCAAGGCGACCTCTGGTGCGACCCGTTCGTGGACCTGTCCAGTCTATGCAAATGAGCCAATTAACCGGGGTCGTCGCGGAAACGGACAGCGAGTCTCCCGCCTGCGTCCGTGGAGACGGCAACAAACGGCACCTGCAAGAGCCAAATGATGCCGTCCCGAAATTCAAATCCAATTACGATTAAATATTGAGAATCAGGGCAAAAATAGGCGACAAATTTGCGCTAACAAGTCGGGAATGACAAAGTAATAAGACGGAGCCCTTAATTGAATCATGGTTTTGAGCCTTTTTTTTTTTTTTTAATTTTGATATTCCATCTTTGGAACAATTCTGGAAGATGGCCTCCGCCAAAAGCCATTTTGGGGCCGTGGAGCCTCCATCCGAAAGCATCACGCAAAGAGGATTACACAAATCCACGCTGATGCTTCTTTTTCGCCGGCCTAAAGACGACGCAAATTGGACCCGAGTGTCCCAAAAGGGTCGTGTTCTTATAATGCAACCCGGTCCCCCCCTCCCCGTCCCGTCCCTGCAGCCAAAAGCGATTCAAGTTTGATGTCTGCGTCATTTAGGACCACTTTTGGAAAAGCAAACGTCGTGGGATGTGTCTTTTATCGTCACCCTTTATGTCAGTTTAGTCGAGGGGCGGGTGGTGGTCGTGTTTGTGGGGGGGGGGGGGGGGCTGTTTTATTCCAAGCTGTTGCCAGGAAATGAGACAAGAGCGACGCAGCAGCCTGCGAGGAGATGAAGTGCCGAGTTAACAAGAAAAAGGTTGAGTGCCGTTATGGGATTGTCGTAACGGGATGAATTATGATAATCCCCTCCCGTATCAAACGTTTTCGCTTCCGCCGACTGCAGCACCGAAGCCGGCGTGACTGTCGCCCGTCGTTTTGCTCTTTATGGCCCCGCCAACGACGTGCGTCCAATAAGCATGCAAACAGTTTATTTTCAGTTAGAATGGGGGCGGGGGGGGGGGGGGGCTTGTGCGGTTGAACTTGATTTGCCACTGTGTGTGTTTTCGACAAAACACTCCAGTGCGTGATAGACAAGTGGTGAATTTTTGAAAAAAAAAAAAAAAATTTTAACACCTCGCCAACATCGTCTTTTCGACATTTAGCGGTGACACTTTCATCTTCGGCCTGGTCGTGAACCGTCACACATATGCCTCAGTGCACTTGAGTGTGTTATGTGTATTTATCAGGCGAGTAACCGAAATGCTTGTATATGGCAAAAGCACAAGAGACAAAGACTCAAAAACAGAACAATTATCATCATAATTTTTTTTTTTGGGGGGGGGGGCGCCTATGATGTCCCGGCTCACAACAGTTGAACGCCGAGTTGTATTTTTAAATGCTTAACTTTTGTTTTCAATACCTGCACGCTATTCAAAAAAAAAAAATCATGAAGAAAAAGGTTGTACCATCCATTCACCTCAACATCATCGTTTAAAAATACATAATTGTTACTCTCGTTACTTCTCCATGTGCAATAACGTACATAAATATTGCACAGTTTGCCGTCTTTGTATTTTTATTTGCTTTACTCCACGTGTCCGCTGCAAGTATGGCTAAACTGCATGTAAAATGGGACATTTGGCCTCAAAGTTATCCATCCATCCATTCGCTTATCCTCACGAGGGTCGCGGGGAGTGCCAGAGCCTATCCCGGCTGTCGACGGGCAGGTCGCCAGCCAATCCCAGGGCACGTGGAGACAAACGGCCGCACTCACAATTACACCGACGGGGCAATTTAGAATGTCCAATTAATGTTGCATATTTTTGGGATGCGGGAGGAAATCGGAGTGCCCACCCGGAGGAAACCCACGCAGGGACTGGGAGAACATGCAAACTCCGCACAGGCGTGTCCGGGATTGAACCCGGGACCTCGTAACCGTGAGGTCAACGCTTCAACAGCTGATCCGCTGTGCCGCCACGGCCTAAATATCAAATATCTTCACGTTTTTTTTTTTGTTTTTTTTGTATTTTTTTTGGGGGGGGTGGGGGGGGTAGCATCTGGTAGTCTTGGTGATGTCAACAAGCAAAGAATTTACTCAAAGGAGAGTCCAGAAGAAAGACTGGTGTGGAGGAAGCCCAGGCAGCCAGACTCTGCGGGAAATACATTCCGTGCACGCGTGTGTGGGTGTGGGTGTCGCCGTGGCGTCGGCGAGGACATTTTTGATTAGCGGCTACGTACAGTGTGTACGTTTCATGTTTTATGGAGACTGAGCGCTGAGTTGCTTTCAACCTTCTGCCTCGGGCGACAATGAAACCGCACCACGGTAGCCGGTGTGTGTGTGTGTGTGTGTGTGTGTGTGTCACACGTACGTGCCCCGGGGGGGTCGGCAGCCAGAAAAAGCGCGACAGTTTCTCTCAAACCCCCCCCCCCCCCACACCCACCCACTCGCTTTCCCTTTCTTTCTGCCAAGCTGGGGATTTCGAGCTTTCTAACATCATTTACAACCACATCCGTCCTTCCTCCCTCCTCGTCTTCCTCTTCCTCCCCGAAAATCTTTTCACAGCGCATAAATGGGACAACCGCAAGGGGGAAATGTACTGTAAAGCCTTTTATTATTATTATTATTATTTATTTTTCAGTCACTTCATATTGTGGCTGCAGCCTTTCAATCAAATACGTCATCCTCCGTCGAGATGCTCATTCGTAAATATGTTGATTATTTTACTCGTCGAAGTTAGCCAGAACAAGTTTTTGCTCCGGCCGACCAATCAGAGGTGGGGGGGGGGTAAAAACTGCAGACGCTATTGAATATGCCTACGATTTAAAAGTCCACTGTCATGAAATGCATGATTTTTAGTATGTTATTAATGGAAGAAAAAAAAAAAACGGTATACGGTACGGTATGGACCCAGAAGTTCCCCCCGCACCACAAAACATGATTTTGACATATACAGCTTTATGTAACTACCGCCATGAAAATCCTCTTGTTTTCGAGGAGAAGCAGGAAGTGACATGCGAGGTAGTAGCGCACTCGAGCGGTCTCGCATGTTTCTACTGGTTTTACCCGATGATAGGTAGCTCGTTGTTCCTTCGCGTTAGCCAAAATGCCGGCTCGTTGCCTTGCTGGATATCGCAGGAGATGCGGCCAATATGGACGTCGAATGAGACTTCCGCAACTTTGCCCATGGATGACGCCCTCTCCGCTCATATTTATTTTTTCGTATCGACATTGAAGTGAATAACGTTATATGTATTTTTCATTACAATCTTTTTTAGAATGTTTATAGGCGTGACATTTGCGCTTTAAGGAACATTTTGAATGTGGATCTTCAACGGCTGTCTTTTTTTTTTTTTTTTTTTTTTTTTGCCAATCGACCATTTTGCTTATTTTTCCTGCCTTTGGAGGACCCTAACAAAGCATCAACAGCAAAATAAGAACATATCATCATAATTCATACATGACTTCCTGGGAGGATTGCGTTTGCAGCTAATGGGAGGCTGAAGCTTTGAAGTGCCCCCCCCCCCAAAAAAAGGAGGGCGGGGGGGGGCGAGACAAACAAAGTAGCATCATCAGATACATTTGCTCTCTGGGAAAGTACGAAAACAAAAACAAAAAAACAAAAAGGGAAAAACAATTTTAAAAAGGCAATTTTAGCCAGTGTCTCGGCTGTTTTTGTTGTTGTGATGAAATGGAAAAGAACAAAGTCTCCTCTATTGTACCTGCAAGGTCAGGCTCGGCATCTGAGCATCTGCGAGGGATTAGACGGAAGGGAGAATTAATATTCCATGAGAACGTACGCATAAGATTCTCATTGTGAAGTGGTGCTGGGGGGGATGTTTTGCCGCCCCCCCCCACCCCCAACATTTCCACGCTGGTACGTTATCGGCCCAAACAGATGCCATCGCTTGCCGCCCGGGCGCTCAGTCTCTCCGCTGCATCGGGATGTTTTTATTTATTTTTACGACACCTGACCTGACCCCTCGGAAAGATCTACAGCCGCCAGACGTAACGCGGGGGTCGACCACCCCCCCCCCCCCCCCGCGACAGATGGGAGTGCGGTAAACGTTTTTGGCCTACCTCCACAGAGAGCTCTCCAGCACCTTGGTGGAATCGGCGTGGTAGTACTTGGTCAGAATGAGAATGACCTGCAAGAGGAGAGGGAAGACGGGCACTTTAGTCGGCGAGCATTTGCATTTCAAAGCTCTCCCTCCAAAATCTGCTTTTCTTCTTCTGTGTGGGCTCGGCCATCAGCTTAACGTGCCCCCCCCCCCCCCACCCCCAATATGACATCTCTGTTCCACTCGCACTGATGCCTGTGCCCGATTACCCACTAATCAACATGATAATCGGTAAAGCGATAAACGATAGCTGCAGCCATGATGTATTTTATGATATGGAGTTACTTGGAACGACCCGCTATTATCTTTGAATTCATTTTTATCTGTTATTTTTGCCGTGGCGCAACGTGACCCCGCGCGAGTTCATCCGGTCAGGCTGCTCTTTCTGAGCGCTACCGTTTGTGACAGCGATGGGATTTGCACCGTCGCGTCGACTGTCAGAGGGTTGAGGGCGGGTGGGGCGACTTGCGCTGGCAACGCAGTCCGAATACGTCCCGTGAGTTTCCTTTACGTGCACCGTATGCCTCGTTTTTTTGTTTTTTTTTCCCTGGTCGGCTCCAATGTCAAACGCAGTACGTCCGTGCAGCCCGGTCGCGGCCCAAAAGAGGAACGCACGTCCTTTTCTTCCGCCGCTTCACTGGAGACGACCCCCTGTCGCGCTTCCGACGACATTTTATTCCGCAGTCGGGGCGGGATCAAAGCCGGCGGACCGAGAGAACGGGCGCTGATCCGCTTCCGCGATCCAAGCCGGCATCAAAGCCCGTCTCGAGGCCGGTGGCTCGAAGCGGTCGCGAGTCAGGATGTCTTCGCAAACAGCGGCCCGACTCCTAAAAGATGATTCAAGTCGAATATCCGTGCTGCTAGCTTCTTCTCTCTCTTTTTTTTTTTTAAATCGTTTCAAAAACTTGTTTTTTTGTCTGTTATTTAGCACGATTGGTTAGTTATTGAATTGACTTCTGTGAAACTTTGTCAAGGAAAAACATAAAGAAACGTAATAGCGTGACCGCAAAAGCCTCCACTGTGGAGTTGTTTTGTTGGCCGCGAAGGAAAATGAGTCCAGTGACTTTTCCTCGGGGGTGGGGGGAAGGGTTGGGGGGGGGGTCAACTGGACGGTCAAGACCTCTGAGTGACTCCTTGCGGGACGTACAAGACAATCCATTGAGAGTCAAGATCACGGCCAGGCGACGACAATATGGCGCCTGTCCCGGGGACATTGCCGCCGCTTGTGTGCCATTGTGCATTGACGAGAACAGGGGGGGGTCAGTGGGGGGGACGAATAAAAGGATGAGAGCTGCCGGTGCTCGGCTCCTGGAGGAAGAATGCAGTCATTCATTTAAGAAGAAGGGAAAGGGGAAAAAAAAAAAAAACAGACCACACAAACACTTAATCACGGTCTGGAAGCAAAGAGGTCAAGACATTTTTGGAAATGATGTGCACAATAACATTTCAGGGCATTTTTCCTCCACGTCCACACGCGTCCTCGTTTATTGCTCCCCCCATTTGAACCAAACATTAAACAAAGAGAATTATGCCATGTCTATTCAAATGAACCCCGTAGCTTAATGCTCACAAATGATGCAAAAATGCAAAATCTGACAAATACCGTTATCACCGTTTAACCCTGAAAAGTGCCCTCACGTGGCCGAGGAGCAGCACAAACTCCACTGAAGTGGAGCAAAAACACATTCCGTTTAATTATGTCTAAATGTTTTAATTCAATACAGTCTGAAACCGTGCTAATAAAGTTTTTTTTTTTTTTTTCCTGGGGGCAGCGGCAAGAACAGATAAATCCATTTCAATGTGGGAACGATAATTTGGCATACGAGTGTAACAAACAAAAAAATAAGCAAAGAAATCCATATATAAAATGGCTGGACTGATTGCTAGTGAGTAACAATTCCCAACGTTCGGCGCACACAAACGAAAGCACCATCTCTGCAAAAATAAACGGCTCCGCTGGTGCAAATCCTGCAAATTACCGCCATTAAACGGCCGGGGCAGCACGGTGTCAACGCGGCGCACGCTCTTTATTTCGGGCTGGCCGCTGACCCGCACGCTCGTTACCGTTTGAACGGGGCTGCGAGATCGCCGCCGTTCATTAAAGGGTTCGTCGGGCAGAGAGGCCGGTCGGGCAATTACACGCACCTGCGCCTCTGCCGGCCTCCGCAAACCTCCGGCGCGGCAAAGGCCGGACAGCAGAGCGGCGCCGCCGTTTGCTAGTTTGTTCTCTTTCGCAACACTGCCTTTGTTTTGTTCTCTTTCAGCCATGTCGCGTCAGATGACGACGTAGCGGTCTGTGAGCGCTGCGACTTGCATTATTTCCAAAAATTTATGGAATTTATTGACCCATTTACTGACCAAGTCTTCTTTTAAAATCAAACTTAAAGCAAAAAGACAATTCCATCCTGTGCAGTTAAAACAAAATGCCCAAGCTAGCTTAAAGCGAGCAACTTATACATAAAGCGTATTTGAATACAAATGGTGGTGCAACACATGCGGATAAACAAGGATTATGCTCACAGGCATCAGTCGGGGATTATTTTCTGTGAAAAATGATGATGATGATTATTATTATTATTATTGTTGTTGTTGTTGCATCTTATGCAGATGAGCGGTGTTTCTTCTTTCCCTGTATTATACTTCCCCCTGGTGGCCACAGCCGTCACACCAGAAGGAGCATGAGCAGTTTCCGATACATACTAGAAATATTACGGTAATTATTTTCTTGGGGAGCCCGGAGCAGAGTAATGGCTTTTTAAGTCATTTTAAAAGGGGGAAGATGATTTGAGACACAAGCGTTTGGAGTTACGAACGTGATCACGGAACAAATTCATCTTGTATTTTCAAGAAAGTACGATGGAGGAGAACGTAACGACAAGGCTCTCCTCGCCCACATTCCAAGGAATCGTATTCATCTTCATATTTTTTTTTTTTCTTATTCACCCATCTAGCGTCCGACGAAACAAGATAGCGGTCTCAGATCAGAACTGGCTCCTGATAGTAGTGCGCATGCATCCTGCACTTATTCCGCATAATTGCAGGGTGCATCCACATCAAGCTATCTTTAGACGGCCCAAAAGCGGAGCATCAACGCTTGAAAAAGTGCAGTCCCAAAGATGGGGGGGTGGGGGGGTGGTTGGGACTCTTCTGCATCCAAATACTTGTATCTGTGTGCGGAGGGGCGCGAGGATCCCGTGGAGACGGACGGATGCATCTGCTCTCCAACAACTAATTGCGCCGACAAGTTCTGAGCCAAGCGAGCTGCTTCGATGTGCGGGAATCTACCGGCGCCGGTCGGAGGCCTTCGGGGGTCGCGGAGGAGATACGGCGGGCGATAGAGACGGCGACGGCGCGAGAGCGACGGAACAAAGAGACAAAAGGAAGATCGGGGAGCGTCAGACCCCGGCTGGGACGTGGAGAGGTGCGAAGGCGTAAATGGGGAGGGCGATCGATAGCGCGCAGGGGCCGGGCCTTCTGCCACTCCCGACCGGTTTATTGATCCCCCCCGGCTTACGGAGGACAAGACTTCCAGCGGGCTTCCAACACAACTTCATCCACTTCCAAGTCATCCGTCTTCGTTTTCAAGGGAAAGACCCACCGCTGAGCGCACGTACAGACAAACGTGGCCACGATTGGATCATCGGGTCTTTACAGAGATTACAACGTGGCATCTATACGGTCAAAACGTATCGTAAAGCACTTTATTAAACCCAAGAAACACGCAATAAGCACATTTGTACATGTCACGTGACTCGTGGCTCGGGGGTCACCGTGCCAACAAGCCAACGGCTAGCCAGTTAAACAGCCCGGCGCGAACGTCGCACTCTCAACTACGCATTTGGTCGACAATCGGTAGAAACCTTGTTACAAAAATATTCGAGAATTGAAATGTAATATTGATGTATGAAGTGGTAGCATATAAAACCTTACCGCAGGTTACGTTGTTCCGTTTTTTTGGACGATTCCTCCAGAGGACAAAGAATCCCGTCCACTTTCCCACAGCGGCCACAGCTGGTGGACAGAGCAGCGAACAGCTGTTGCCACGGCATTATCCTAATCCCCAACCCCGGCATTCCGACGACGCTCCCACATTTTTCCCCCCATCGTGGCCCCCGGGCAGTTTTTTTTTTTGTCGTCGCCGTCGTCGTTGGCTCAAAAATAACCAGCTGCTGAATTTCACGATTCGTATAATCGCGTCGTAACATTGCCGACGAAAACAAAGCGTTATTTTTCTGCGACAATCAGCGGGAGTTGAAGACGATTCGTCTCCCCATTGTTTATGATCTTCAAAAACAACGAACTTTATTGATGCCAAAGCCAAGGAGCAAGCTGCTTGTTATTAGCACCCTTGCAGGGACGTGTTCGGGACCGGCGAAACGGAACAGCGCCATTAGCGCGCCGCCGAGAAATGTGGGCGTGCAAATACATTAGGCCAAAGCAAATGCAGCATCGGTGTGCCTCATTTACTTTTTGGCCGCCACGCTTCATTTACGTCAAGCGAAAATGCTGTCTTCTCACGGGGAAGCTTGCCAAGAACCAGAAAGTCAATCATTCGACTGGCTCGAGACGGGGAAACTCCCACTTCGGTTTCTCGAAGTTCCCAAAAACCACTAATTTCATCTCTGATCTGTCTGTTTCAAATATCAAATGTGGGCCTTGAGCAGGAAAGTTTGGCCACCCGTAACTTCCACACGCTTCCCCGTAAAAAGGTACACGCCCTGCCTGATCTCCAACCCCCCCCACAAAGAAGACGCGGTTCACGTGCAACACACCTGCAAATTCATCCATCCCTGGCGTTTTACAGTTTCTTTAGCTGGATCACGGAGGCCACCCGAGCTATAGAATGAGGTCGGACCGAAGTGGGCCCGAAACAAGCCTCCGCGAGGCCCCGGCTCCTTTGAGACGCTGAGCGATGCAAATGTGCTCTGACGCGCGGCCGGGCGAGGCTGTCCATCAAGCCCGCGGGGAAAATAAGGAGCACCGACTGAATGGGCTTCCAGACCTCGCAGCCTTTGTTCGACGGCCTCGTCTGCAAACTAAATAAGGTGCCGCATCGTTAAGCAAACCATATGGATGGTGCCGTAAACTTAGGCAGGCCACGGGGCTGATGGAGAACTGCTCGCACAGGAGAAGGCAGAACGGAGGAGGGGGGGGGGGGGGACTGGCAGGAATGTGCCGTCTTGTGGAGCTTTTTGCGCCGAAAGCGACAGTTTGGGAGCATTTCGGGATTCAAAACCTTCAAGTCTGACCGCCAAACGAGTACCACGAGGGGAAAACGGAAATCGCGTAGCTCGGCTCCTTATACCAGTTGTTGTACTTCAGAACTGGGATTGGCTGGCAACCGGTTCAGGGTGTCCCCCCCCCGCCTCCCGGGACCCTCGTAAGGATAAGCGGTAAAGAAAATGGATGGATGTATATCAGTAATTTCGTTATTGAACCGTGAAAACATGGTGCAATTGTCAACGTCATCGCAGCAACGAGGGAGTCAACTGAGGCCGGGATGCTCCAATTCTGTTGGAATGTCGAAAGGCTCAAACAAATCTTTTTATGTTACATGTACAGAAGAATTTTGTTTTTCTTTAAAACTTTTCTTCAATCATACATCAAACTAAAATACAATCACCGCGGGAGAAAACTTCAAAAAGCGCCTGCACAGCTGAAATGCGGAAATCCGCTCATTGCTTTGTGAGCATTCTTCTTCGACGGTGTTATTAATGAACCGCTTCCGATAGACTGCCACCCCCGTCGTAGTGGCGTAATGGCGGAATTGCAGTGTGCACACTGCGCCCGCACAAGTGGAAACCCGGCGACTGGAGAGGTGAACGCCAGATGCTCTCACTGGTGTGAGAAATGTCAGCAGTCCAGATGGCTTTTTCTGCTCTTCACTCGGGCGCAAATGGAGATTTTTTTTTCCGTTTTTTATTTTTTATTTTTTATTTGTCGGAACACGATTGTTATTCCGCGGGCCGGCGTGGCGACCGACCTGTCTCGGCGGTATGACACGAGACATCTCATCCATAAACATGTCGACGTTGGCGGGGGTGAGCCGGCGGTGGAGGAAGGGGGAGTCGTGGGGGGGGGGGGGGTGGGGGGGGGGCTTCAGCCCTGCAGCCTGCAGTGGAGATGCCAAGTGGCTGCACCGTACGGCTCTTTTTTTTTTCTTTTATTATTCAGCTCATTGTTTATTTGAAAGTAACACAGATGTGAAAGAACAGATTCTTTTTTTTTTTTTTTAAGGATGAAGTCGTGGTGAAACAAATCAGGCTTTCATTAAGCCGACGCTCTTGTCAATGCATCCCTTTGGAATGTCAAACAACCCCCCCCCCCCCCCCAAAGTAGACGGCGCTTTTACTTTTTTGTCTTTCCTTCTGGGAAGCAAACGCACGCAAACGGTCGCAGTAATCTTTGCCGTTCTTCGCAGGCGGTAAGGAATTTATGCCCCTGAGCGACGTCCTTCATTTCTGTTCGGCCCGTCGTCTATGATATTCCGTATACTTTTAAAACGTCTCGTCTGCCGCTTAAACGACTCGCGCGATAATGTGGACTCAATTAGCAGAATTAGGCCTTAATGGGGGCCCCCACTTAAGACTCCCATCCACTCCTCGAGGCACCTGCAATTCGAGCGCGGGGCATTTGTTGCCCACAAGTCTCTTGGATTTACCTCCCGAAATAAACTCCCGCACACACACACACACACACATTGTGTTTGTTATTTGGTGCTGAGTGTTTGTTTACACGTGCAATTACGTGATCTCGCTGAGTCTATTTGATGAAGGCCGGCATGCGGTCTCTTGTGTGTCTGAGTGCGCTCGAATTGTGCACAGTGTGTGTGCGTGCCTGGCCTCTGGAAGTGTCAGATTAGTGGATTAGAGAGCCGGCCTCCAGCAGACCACAACCCCATGGGAGAATTCCCCCACCCCCCCCCCCACCTCGCCACAGCCTCCACTTTACTTTTCCAATTCAGCCTTTCCTTGCCTAAATGCAGCATTGTCCTAAAGCCCCCAAAGCTTTGCCTCCTTTGTAAATGATTCATTTGTCATCTTTTACTCCATTTAAAAAAAAAAAAAATCACTCTTACTAGTTTCCCCATCGGAGACATCACCATTTATCTGGCGCAATTACAACCTGCAGTAGGCCAGCTAGCCATGCGTGCGCCCCGAAAACGCATCTTGCCTTCACATAGTTTACTGATTTAGAGTGCCTTGTTGTCAGGCCATAAGTGCACGCACGGCATAAACAGAAAGGCAAAAACAGCGATTTTTTTTTTTTGGGGGGGGGGGTTAGGGGGAATACATCTTCCATGACAGCCATTCTGTGGATCGGGGCTTCTTGCCGGCGTCCACTTTAGAGCGCCCCATCGTACCTGTCCCCGATGCGGCACGCACTTGGCTCAATCGGTGGAGGCGCACAACTGCACGTACGGTCTGGCCTTTGCCAGATCGTTGCTTAATGCCCCCTTCCCGCACTCTCGTAATCCTGTTCCTGATCTCCCGTGTACCGACTCCTGCCTCCTACGCCTGACGTTCTTGTTACCGCTGCTCCCGTTGACCGCCTGCTCGATCCCCGACACTGGACCGAATAAACACTTCCCCTCCCCGAACTGCCTCTGCGTCTCCCGAGTCGTGCATTTGGGTCCAACCCCGTGTTCTGGTAGTGACACACGCTGGGATATATTCCAGCCACTGGAGGCTTTCGGCGGAAAATTTTCACCCAAGGCTCAAACATGGAAACACAACGCCGTCGCATCCATTTTGTGGTCGCTCCCTCAAGTCACTTCAATTCAAATTCCAAATAATCACTCATCCGGTGAAGAGACATTTGGTGACCTTGACTTAAAGGAGTGCGCTCGGTTTTGTTCGCATATGAGCCAAAGTGTAGCAAAAGCCAAGGCTTTCTTGTCACACACACACACACATGCATGCATGCACACGCACACGCACACGGGGGGAAAAACATGCCAGAAAAGAGGCAGCCAGCGGGTCGGTCCTGTTCCAATTGGCTGGATAGGGGTTGAAGGTTATCCCAGCTAACGAAGCTATCACGCCAACCATGAACACACACACATGCACCCGATCACAAACTGACCCCCCCCCCCCCCACACACACACACACACAGCAGGCTCTTGTGGCCAGACGATAGTCTTTGACCTTCAGTGCAGCTGCGCTTCCAAAATACAACAAAGTGAGCTCCTCGCGCCCTGATCCGATCGGGCCGATCGAATCGGCGTAAAGTCTTCATATACAGCAAATGATTTTAACTCACAAATCCCCCACCCGCCCCGCCAGTGGTCCCTGGACCCCCTGCTTGAGAACCCCTGATTAGACAAGTTTGCTTCCGATCTTAACTGGTGCGTTTTAAAACGGGCACATTTTCATCCTTCAATCCCCGTTGGCCTCCAGCGCCTCTCATCGTTCCCTCGCCCCCCCCCCCTCCGCTATACCTGTCCTTTCCCTCTTTTCATCTCTCAATCATTTACCTGCCTCCCTCGGCTTCACTCTCCCCGAGGAGGACGAGGCGGGAATCATCCCTTGATCACGACTCTCTCTGCAGACGGGACTTTCGCATCGACCAGCGCCTCCCTGCCGGGATTTAAGCATCGGAAGACTGCACGAGCGTGTGAGCGTATCATTTTGTCCCTCTGGCTCACGGGGACACAAAACTGCACGTCTATTTTTGAACGCGTGACTGAAGAGATTCTTTTTAATGATAGTCACTTGCGCTGTTATTAAGATTGCGCAGGATGCCGACCCACGCGCACGCACGCGGCCTGTCATTGTCCTGTCAAGCTATTTTTGGCCGCTCAGCCCCTCTGGCGCAAATGACCGCCCTCCCGCGGCAAGCCGTCGTGCCCCCGACCCGCCCGTCCTCTTCCCCGTGCCAGCCAATCACAGGCCACGCGGAGCGACTCCGACAGGAAGTGGCGCTGACAGCGTCTCGTTGACTAATGATCGTGTTTCTGTGGCAGGCTGCGTATCAGGCTCGGTGCGCCCGTGGAGTTTGAAAGTGGGTTCAAATCATTTTAAAAATGATTTGAAATGTGTGGAAGGGGTAAAAGGGAGTTTGTAAAATATTCTTCGATATGGTCTCTCTCCGGAGTGATTATTAAACATTTGCGGCTGGGCAAAAAAGAAAAAGAGCAACGCAGCAAAGTCAGGCATTGGAGCGTTTTGGCAACAGAGAATCAAAAAGGATTTTTCGACACCGTTATTTCAGAATTGGAAAAGGAATTATGATTCGATTTTGACTGGCGAGGCCTTCGTTACTGCGGCAGTGCGATCGCGAAATGAGTTTGGCACCCCTGTGATGACAGAAAAATATCTCGTTGAAGGTCTTGCAATATTATTTTCCAGCGGCGGCAACAGCCAGTCCATGTTTTAGCCGGTTTGTCCTCGTCTGATTTCGGATCTCCCTCGGCCGTTGTTGTTGTTAAGGCGTCCGAAGGGAAGCGCTTTACATTTCACAGGGTTCGATTCCTCCGTTTTGACAAGTGCTTTGAAGGAGGAGGAGGAGGAGGAGGAGAGTGAATTGAAATAAAAATGACGTGGACCACCATGTAATTACTGGGCTGCTCCATTATTAATCATTCCCAGTCCTGATAGGACTTGCATGCGAGCGGTATGCATAATTGATATCGGGGATGGGAGCCTGCTTTACCTTGCGTTCAACCGCGCAAGGGGGGTTGGGGGTGGGCATTCTGCAAATGCAAAAAAAAAAATGAAAAAAATAAAATACAACGCGCCATTTCAAAGAAGCTGCATTTTGAATGCTTTTCATTACTGGGGAAGGAAATGAAATTTACACTGTACAATCGGCCAAATAGCTTCTTGTTGCCTTATGAATAATCCAACGGAGGAAAAAAAAAAAAAAAAAGATGAATTGAAGGCAGCCTGTCTTGTGTCCGGCGGTTTAATAATGTAAGGCGGCCACTGTCTAGGGTAACAGACACACTTCTGTAATTGACCGCGCTCGTCCTCAACACAATGAAGCAGGTGTCTGTTTACTGCTTGCAATAAATGAATAAGCAGCCGACGTTAAGAACCTGGAGACCTCACGCAATTATTAAGCGTTTTTTTTTATTATTTATTTGACGCCCGTCCCCCTTACCTCGTCCTTATTGCCACCGTGCTGTCGGGATTAGAACGGGTTATTATTGCGCTTACGTGACAAGATGCGGGAGAAATAATCTCATCCGTGTACTTTTTGGGAGATCAGGCCTTACAGCTGACATTTGCTAACTAATGCTAACGTTTGTATATTTGGAAGAAAAAAAAAAATTACCAAGCAACATCTTGTCCCTGAAAAAACCTGAAAGTTGGGCACTCATTGATTGGATATATATATATATATATATATATATGTTTTTTTATTGAGTTGTGCAAGTTACAGGTGACAACGCTTGAAAAGTATTAAACTGATTCACCTCAGTCGCGTTCCCCGCATCGGAACAGGGGTGTGTAGACTTTTCATATCCACCGACAGTCAAAAGGACCGCTGTACGTTTAGTAATCCTCAGGAACAAAATCAATCATCACACACGCGCGGCGCTAATTAAATAACGGGGGTTGCCGTTAATTAATAAGCCCCAGCGCTAAAGCACCCCCCCCCCCCCCGGAAAATTAACAGCGGCGGTCGTTATAGCGGGCGCCTAAAAAGGAGCCCGGGTGGAGGGTTAGAGGAGCGGCGAGGGTCCACGGGCAGTTATCAATCAATCGATGGATATGATTTCCCTCCCTATCATTTATCAGAAATGGGAAATATTTGACAGATGCCTGCTCGCATCCCCTTTGGACCTTCTCCAAGCATGATGTAATCATCTATTATGCAATGAGATTAAGGACGCTAAAAAAAAAAAAAAAAGGGGGGGAAATTTTTAATCCCGACATCCCGCGTAATGAGATGAGGAAATATTGAAAAATAATAATAATAAACATTCCCCAGTAGCCGTTAGTTGTGGAGCTTTCAAAACGACGACTTAGCATAAAAAGTACAATGGATTTTTATCCTAAATTTCATCTACAGCACCAGTACACCAGGTTAATCTTTTATTTGCGTGCATAAACGTAGTGTTGACGTATCGTTCGCACCTGTGTTGAGGAAAATGGTCTTTCAAGGCAGCTCCACAGAACAACAACCAGGCACTCTAAAGCACCCACGGCAGCGAAAGAAAAGATATTTTTCAGGTAGCTAGCTAGCTAGCTAACTGCCTGTCGCGATTGTGTCGAATAGCCGCTGATGCGAACCAAACCGCCAAAGTTCTTATCCAGCGGGTCCTGTTTTAGCCACGCGACACGACACGACCACCACCCCCAACCGAGGACGAGAGCTGTCCTGGCTGGTCCACCGGCATGATAGATCGTAGAACGTAAACAAAGATGCAATTCTCTTCATTAGCCAGCGGAGCGTGAAGCGCATTTCAAACTTCCCATTGACGACACGCAGGCAAGCGTTACTTTCTTTCGCAGGCTTTCTCAGGGTCACTGCTTTTTAGCAGCCGAGTGGCCCTGCTGTGGCTCACGCGCGCCATTCATCACGGCGGCAAACATAATTGCCTCCGACATCCGCCTATTTGTCACCAGTAAAAGGAAAGGAGCGGCCGGATCATGATTCTTTTTCCACGTGGCGCTAAGCGTCTTTTAACAAAGACGACGAGGGAGCTCTAAGCGAGCGTGTGCCAGACTAATGACCCTGAAGCAAACCTTGTCAGGGTTGGCGGGGTCATGCGGGGGAATAAAAGGCTAGTAGTAGCAACTGGCACCTGGAATGGACCCATCCGTTTTTTCACCACACAACACGATTTTGACGTATATGGCTTTTTGTCACCACTGCCATGAAAATCCTCTCGAGGGATTTGCTTTCGAGAAGAAGCAAGGAGTGACGCTAGTAGCAGACGCCCACGCAAGCGCTAGTTTGCTCCTAAGTCAGGGGTGCTAAATGCGTCGATATACCCGTCGATGCCTTGTCCGTCGCGATCACGGCTTCGGCCGGGGTGGCTCATCGTTCGCGCCTGAGTACGCTACATACTGTCATAAGTACTGTCTGGAATTCTATGTGGTTAGCTAGAAGTGATCCGTATATCATCTAAATATGGTTCGAAACGATAGGGTAATATTGCCCCGGTCACTTCACTCGATTGTGTGGCACGGCGTGTTTTCAATGGCGAATGTGGCGGTGTGACGATGCAGGCAATATGGCTACCACTTGGCTGTTGAGTAATGCGCACGGATGACCCGCTCGTATTTATTTTTTCCAAACAGACATTGAGGTGAATAATGTTGTGTATTTTTCATTACAATATCTATTTTAGAATGTTGATAGGCATGACAATTGACCTTTAAAAAAAAAAAACAATAGTGCATACCTATAATTGTCTCACAGCGCGTCAACAAAACAATCCTACTAAAGCAGTTCCTCCCGCTTAATTTTCCACTTCAACGCACGTGCTTCCGATTTTGGACTCACGCAAACAGCTGATGTACACGTTAAATCGGCGCTTCCCAACCACTGTGACGGCTCATCAGGGTGCACCTTGGGGAAATCAACCAATTGCACAGAACTGCTCCAAAAATGAATCCAGCGCGGCCACCCGGCCCGGGAGCCATCTTGCTGCTCTCGTTAATATTCATTGACACGAGGCGACGGCCTCGGCCTGACAGAGCGATTGGCCCCGTGTCAGCTGTTCATTAGCCACCTGTAAGCCCTCACAACTGCACGTATTTCCGCCGACGCACCCGCGTGCACGCCGCCGTGTTCGCCGTGGGGGCTGCTAACACCTGAATGTACGGTGACATGTCAAAGACGTTTCCCGCTCAGCCAGCTGGCGAGCATGCTGAAGCCCTCAAACGCCACGCGCCCTTCTGCGCGCACACCGTCTGCATCCGTCAACGTCGGACGTCTCTGCGCATGCAAGACCGCGTCTGCGAATTAGCGTCATCTTGCCGATGTTCTATCAAGTTCGGCAAAACTTGTATGATATTCTTTTTTTTTTTCTTAAGAGGGAACACATCGCTCCGATTCCGGCCGCCTGTGCGCGTCAGAATTCGTTTTCTGATTTGTTTGTAACTGACATTTAAAATCAATTTTTACAAGTGTGTGGCACTTTGTTTCGGCTGAATTAACGAATGAATGAATGTGGTGGGTCTTAAATTTCTATCCAAATAAAGATCAATTGAGATGCGAAAAGACGGCGCCAAAGCCTTTGCTGAAAGGAAAGTTGCAAGTTCAGTGCGGGTTGTGAGTGGAGAGTTCTCATTGTAAGCACTTCTGGTGCACCTCCTTGCCCCCAAAACCAATCACCGGTGAGGCATTTACTCGTAAGGGAGTTGATCTATCACGAGTTTGAAATATGAACCGATTTTGGTACAATAAAATGTGGCATACTGTATACAGTTAGAAGCATTTTGTGGGGCGTCAAATACGTTTTTTTTTTTTTTACCCACTACTCCTACGCGACGCACCAGTGTTAACTGTAAAACGGTTTCAAAAAGCAAATGTGCACACTCGGTACGTAACATATTCCACACGATATTGTCATTATTATGATGATTATTATACACTCCAGGTGAGGCATTGTGTGGGGAAACGGCAGCTGCTGCGTGTCAAACGGCTGTTCAGTGCTGCATACCCGGCATGCCTTGCGGTTTGGAACCCCCCCCACCGGCATAGACATACCCAAGCCCAGAAGTGGCATCCACGGAACGCTCTGCCACTCTTAATCCCGTGAATGAGTGGAAGCTCAGCGGAGGAGGAGGAGAAAGCTGAGGGCTAAACGTTGCCTTTGATTCCACACTGGCGAGCTTCCGTTCTCCCGCTGCGTTCGCGCCACCAACGTTTTAGACGCCCGCTTGCGGGATTTCACGTGCCTTCGCGTGAAACTGGCACCAATCCCCTAAAACTGGTCCTGGGGCGCAGCTTTCGAGATCGGTACCAAGTGGCTCGAGCGCCGTGCTACGGTTTTCGGCAGGCTCGCCTAATATTCGGGCCGCTCGCTCCCACCTGTCGCGGTGGCACATCGACGCCAAAAGCCATTCTGGCAGCGCGTACGGTGACAAACACCCGCCGAGTCGCTTTTTACACGCTGGCGTAGCATTATGCGGCACCGAGACAATCAGGGCACTTAATTAGCCGTGTTATACTACTGGGAGCGCACAAGAAATATGACGGGCGAGTGGGGAAGCGTTTTCTGGCCGCCTGCCCTGACGCAGCACAGCGACGGCATGTTGGACGGAGAACAGAACTTGCAAAGCGAGGGAGAAATTGGAGGAATTTCACCCACAAAAAAAAAAAAAAAAAGATAGCACACTATCTCCTGAGAAAAATATTTGGTCTCTCTGTATGGGAGATTCTATTGCACACAAGTCTGTGACGAATGTCCCACGATAAACATTTATGTGTAATTGTGCTTTTCATCCACTTTTATTATTTCATTTTTTCCCCTCCTACTCTTCCAACATTGCCGCTGGAAAAAAAAAAAAAAATGGTGCATTGATATACGAGTGCCTCGGGAGGGGGAGGGGGGGGGTCAAGAGATAAGAGTGCGCTTCATGCCCCCGGCACTAGATGGCGCCAGGAAACGTCAGGAGAGGTGGACCCCATAAGTTCACACTGGTTTCTTTGTAGAGGATGGGCAAAACCAGTTTTTTTTTTTTTCTGTGAAGTCTTCAGAGAGGCGGTGGGTGTCTGCCAGCGTTGTAAGGTGTGTCAGAGTCTCAGAAATAAAGAAGACACGCACAACATTTCCAGGCTGAGCGGATACAACACGACCTCGAGCTGCTGTTCGGTCGCCCGCAATTTGACATCTTTACTTGCCCTTCTTCTTTGCGGAGATAATCCCCCCCCCCCCCCTCGCTGGCGCGGGCATACCAAATAAAATGAAAAAAAAAATAAGCCAGACAGGTATATACTTGACGGTAAAAATCCATTTTTACTTTTCGGACTTTGACGCAAGCGCGGGGAATTGAAACCTGCGTCAGTGAGCACTTCGCCTTTGCTATCCATCCACCTCACGAGCGCGGCGTAGCAAAACGGCTGACTACGCGGAATTAGGATTGCACCGGTTTTGTCTTTGGCTGCCCGCAGTAAAAGGCCAGATTGAAATGTGCAATTCTCACTTCTCATCACCGCCAAGTCATCCTTCTGAAAATGTCAGTTCATCACTTCCTGCCGGCACACGTGAAGCCACGCAAAACAGTCGAAACTCGGCTACAGCGGCACATTTTACTGTACCGCGCCCGCCCCTTTAAAGAGACACAATTGTGCACAATATACAGTATATTTAGCGTCGGCCCAGAAGCTAATTTCCATTAGCATATTCATACTGCCGCTCTCTTTCATCACTCGCAGATTTGTCACACTTGACTGGCGCCGTATTCTACTTTCGGCTAAACAATTTCTCTCTTGACATGCATGAGGAGGACGGCGGTGCGTACGCGTGTAGCGGCGGCGGGGGTTGGGGGTGTCACTTTCATGTTTGTTGGCTTCACACACACCACTCGCCCCGCCGTCACCGGATTCCACTCGGTAGATGAATTGAAACGCACCCAAGGATAAAATAAATCCGAGGCATTTTTCTGAGCTTGCTTCTATTAGGCCGCGACTGCGCGACATGACGGGCCATCGGGACGCCAATGATGCACTTTGAAACCCGTTTAGGTAGAACAAGGGTCGGAGACATTTCTGACACGAGGCGGCCCAGGTTGCCGGCGTCAACGATGAAATTGCCACAAAATACGATCCTTCTTCCTTGCTTGCATTTTCAAAACTATACTGGACGTCCATTTTCACCGATGCCGTCGTTCGGCGATTTTCAAAACCGTGGCGCGTGTAACACCAGTGGGCCACGGACGTCGCCGAGGGGTGCGCCAATGAATCGCTGAACTCCGAGTGCAAACGTTGTAAATCGTTAAATCGGTTACACTCTTTGGTCTTGGCCCGAAACTTCGTCTTTACTGCAATTCTGACGATCCAAACATCAGCTCGTCAAAGCGTCAATGTCAAACAACGGCAAACTGCTTTTGCCTCACTTTTCATGACGTCGCAACTGTTTGTTACCGATTAAAATGCTGAGAAAAATTGAAAAAAAGACCTCGATATTTGAATCGATCTGTTTTATTTTTACTTGTTTGGAGTGTGACCTTGAGTGCCCTGAAAAAATAAAATCATTATTATTATTATTAGAAAAGGCTTCAGAGTTCCTGATCCCGCTTATCTCTATCGAGGACATTATTGTGCATGATTAATCTCGCTGTAGTGATATTTCAATGATTGCCTGATGCCCTTTGTGCTCCTGGACTGCATGCACATCCACCAAAAAAAAAAAAAACCCCCACAACAAGTCATTAATTACAAGCGTGCAGACATCTGATAGATGATGGCAATTATCGGATTAGCAACCCTGCAGTCTCGAGTGCTTTCCCCGTGCGCCATCTTCTCCTCAACGTCGTGGTACCACACGTGCCAGTCGCCGCCGAAAAAAAATGGCGACGTGGAAGTGAGCTGTCGTAACACCGCCGCCAACGCTTGAAAAGGCCCGCAGGGTAGCAATTGTGGGATAAGAGCGCGGCGTCGCGTGCACCCGAAGAATTCCGAGCCGCGGGTTGTTTTACTCGAAGCGACCGCTTAACCAATCACGACCAATTAGCCCAGCGCACGCGTGTAATAACAGCCTCGCTTTTTTTACATGTCTTCAACTGGCCTCTCGGTGGAAAGGGTCCGGCGCGAAAACCTTGGCAAAGGTTCACTTTGCATCCCTCGATGCAGTCGATAGCAACTTTTAACACGACGCTCTGTTTTTCCACTTCTTCCTACTTTAAAAACGGCCACATAGCTTAAGCTTTCAGCTAGCTTAATGCTAACGCCAAATAGCATATGTGCGCAAAAACAGTGCTCAGACAATTTCTCTATCCTCTCTGAACATGGCTAATATTAGTGCCGTATTGATGAGCTAAGAGGAGTTTGTCAGGAAAAATAAAATCTGTGATATGATGAGACGCCCAAAAAGAATGAAAGCGATCTAATCATTTATTTATCCGACATTGGTGGGGAATCCGACGGGGTTCCGGGAGACGCCCGACGGGGGCGTTGCCGCGTCTGCCGGGGAAGCTCTCGCCTCAGCCTCAGCGTGAAAGCGCTTCACATCAAATAAAGCCGCTGGGAAATCTGGGAAAGCTTTCCCCGAGATAGAAATGGAGATTAGCACAAACTTGAGGGACCTCGAAAATGGAGATAATCCCACCCCCCGCCCCCGCCGGGTGTGCGGGTGATCAGCCACAATATTTACACAACAGCCGCCACCTTGGGGCGCAATTAGAAGCCGCCAATTGACCCTGCAGACTCTTCTCCTCTCAGATCTACTTAGCGATGACTTAAGAGGCGGTGATAATGAGAACGAGGTCATGGATGGGGCGGTTGCGAAGGGGGTGGAGAGGAGGGGGCCGGGGGCGGTGTTGTGATAAATGTGGAAAGAAGGAACTGGATGAAAAAAAAAAAAAAACAACACTGGGTTCCTAATATTTTGAGCGCCAGTACTTTTGTCACCTCTCGTTTGTGCAGGTGTACTTAACGTTGTGACCAACGGCAGCCTCTGCGCCCACTCGCAGGAATCGCCGTTCACTGGCAAAGAAGCAAAATTACACAAAAAAAAATTAAAAAAAAAAATGGCACAGCGAGTGGGCGAGAGAGACCGACAGCTGAACGAAGCAGAGTCTGATCACCGTCTTATTCCAATCAAGTCGGAGCACAGTCTATGGAAACCCGCTTGAGCGTTTATTTGACTGCTACGCTTTTTGTCCTCGTTAGGAAGACAATCCCGCGCACTAGTAGATTGAGTCCGGCGCGCGGCTGTCTTGTACGAGTCACGCTTTGTTCTACCGTTGTGTGACATTAGTGTGCACGAATTGGATTTTACTCGAGAGGCATAATTGTGCACTTGTTGACCTGTGCCTGCTACTAGCACTACCAACCAAGCACTCACTAGCGCTACCCAAAAGGATCAGACTGAAGATCGAACCGACCGTAACGTGATAGCGACTTAAAGACCTTGTGAAGTGAACTGAAGTAACTGTTCGTAAATCCGTTTTACAAGTTTCGAGATAGCCCATGAAAACTTGCAAAGTCTGAGAACTATCTCGTACTCCGTTGCGGGCCCATCGCGTGGCGCTATAGAAATTAAGAACTTGAGCGTCAGTTTATCCGGTGCAGTTGCTAAATACCGTTAGCTAGTTAGCTAGCGATGACCATGTTAGACCAACTCGTCATGTCAACTTAGAATTCTTCTTGACAAAGACTAATTACCACTTGATCGTACCCTAGCACTACCAACGAGAGCACTCACTAGCGGTACCCAAAAGGATCAGACCGAAGATCGAACCGAGCATAACGTGATAGCGACTGAAAGACCTTGTGAAGTGAACTGAAGTAATTGTTCCTAAAATCCGTTACAGGTTCCAAGGTAGCCTATAGAAACGCGCAAAGTCTGAGAAGTTGCGGGCCCATAGAAAGTAATAACTTGCGTCAGTTTATCCGGCGCAGTTGCTAAATACCGTGAGCTAGCTAGCCAGCTAGCGAAGACTACGGCCATCTTAGAGTAACTCGTTGTCATGTCAACTTGGAATTCTTCTTGACAAACACTAATTACCACACGATAGTATCCAAAAACAACTCGGAAGCTGAATGGTTTTACTCGCAAGACAAAGGGTGTACTAGCGCACGGACCTGGAAAAAAAACAAAACTAAAAATGCTCATCCAGATTTCCGTAAGCGTACCAAGTTGAGTATCAAATTGGGCTCATTTCCGTGTTCTTTCCTTTCTTGCAGCCTCCCACACCGTCACCCCCGCCGCCACCGCCGCCGCACTAATTGCTTATAGACGTGACTCAGACTTTTGCTTTTCTTTTCTTTCCCGGGAAACTGCAGACCGACTGGCGATCTCAGCCGCCGCCGTCAACGCTCGCCGAATCCGCGTTGCGTCGAGTTGACGCGCAGAATACATACCACCACCCCACCCGCCACCCGCCGTCTTCTGTTGCGGTTCGGGTAATTGGCGAGAGCCGAAAGCGAGAGCAGTCGTACGCCCGCCGAGCGGAGCCGCTCAGGTGAGGGTGCGTGATGCGAAGATGTGGGAACGGCTTCGTGCCGAGGAGAAGGAGACGCAATCTCCCAATTTGTACAAGAGCAGGAGGGATTTCGGAGACACCGGCGAGTTCACGACTTCGGAGATTTTAACGGAGGAGAGGTTGGGGTTTTTTTTTTCCCCCCAGCCAACTGTGATTCCGTAAAAAATGAATGCTGGCAAGAAGCGGATAACGGCAATTAAAGCTCGAAAAACTTTTTGTACACAAACGGTTGGATAGACGCAGTCCTAGTTTCAAGATCTTAGATGATTTTTCAATATGCGGGGACCGGGGACACTCTCGAGTCCAGAACCAAACGACTGGCAAAACCTCCGCCGGGATTCCAGTAAGGGTTTCCAGGGAAACGTCAGCGGGAACTCTCAAGCGTGACCGTGACGCCGAAGAAGGGCACGACAGGGAAGTCGGCGAGAAAAACAAAAGTTCTCTGTTTGGCCCGAGAGAAAACTGAAACGACATACAAGAAATACCTGCTGGGTTTTTGAACCACAGACAAAAAGAAGGAAAGTGAGGGAGTGCAAAACTGTGTCAATACTTTTTAGCTCCCTTTAGTCAGTGTCCACTAAACAAAAACGCTGTCGTCTGCCAACGTCGGAGCCACTTGGGAAAGCACTGGATGACGATCTCAGCAACCCAAAGCGCTTTTATACTTGGCACTAATGACTCTTTTGTTTTTGCGCTCCAATCTGCCATCTGATTGGACAAAGGCGGTGGAGCTAGTCCGTGATCTGCACGCCAGCTTTTAAACTGATACGCCGGCGGCGTTCGGAAAGCCGGGCCTGACGTTCCGATTCAAATTCAAACGTTTGCGTTTGGCCGTTTGAAAGGCGAAAAGTCTCCCGCCGTTACAACGAACACTCTTGTGAAACTCTTCTAAAACTAACTACTGCCCACTGGTGGCCAAGGCATGCACACCACGTCAATGGGCATTGAAGCGTGAAATCATGATACGCAAAGTTTTTTTCCCCATTCTTCACATTCTGCTGTGTTTTTCAACCAATTAATGGGATTTCCACTCATTTCAATTGGAGAACCGACTTCCAGTACGAACATGGCCATGGAACAAATTCAACTTGAGAGTCAAGGCACCCTGTAGATGGTTCTAGGAGTCATTTTCATTTGGCCCAACGGGACTCGGTCTCACATTAAAATGATACCGGCTTCCCGAAAAGGCTCGCGTCATTAATAACACTTATAGTGTATCCTCCGGACACAAAACAGTACAACAAAAATTGTCATCCGAACCCTCGGTGACAAGATGACTGATGCGAGGCAGCCGGGGGCGGTCCAGGACAACCGCGACGGATCGACAAGCCGCAGGACTGGATGGTATCCGTGCGGAAGGCAGCCATGTGGACAAACCGAGCTCGGACCGCAGATGATTTGCAGTCTGGCGGCTTGCGGTGCGTCTCCAACAAGGGGACGACGAGATAAACGACGAGAAAAAGTTCCGCTCTCATGTGGAAATGATTTCCCGCCACAGAACGAGCGGGGCCCGAATGAAATGTCTGTTGGGCATGCGAACAAATGCCTTTCACGTGAAGTCAGAGACACGGAGACCGACGCACACAATCAGTGGCCATGCTCACAACAACAACGTCCATCGATCATAGCTGCACCGTTTCCTCTTCCCCTCTTGCGGGCGTTTGAGTTTTTTTTTATTTTTTTGTCCAATCAGCTTTGACGCGTTGCCATGTCAAGATAATTTGGGTGGCCCAAAGGAATCCATCCTAGTCGTAATTAAGTACAATGTTTCTGTTAGAGCGCCACCATTTAAATGCACACCACATGAATGTAATACACCATTTGTGACATTATTGATAACACTTCACAAAACCACTTGATTCCTGGAATACTTGTGATTTTATCTTTACATTCTAAAATACTGTGCAATTTTTGGTTAAGTACCAGACAAAAATTGTGCTTTTTTGGGGTTGCTGGAACAGATTGATGGCATTTACATTCACTTCAATGGTTAAAGATGATTTGAGATGGGGAGGGGGAGGGGGGGGGGCTTGCGTTTGCGACGTGAAATTTAATAACGACGTAAATCAGAGCACAACTGCGATGATGGTTTGTAAAAATTTTCCCGGCTAGACTTCAGAATTCGCACGCCGTGAACATTTTGGCTCCGAGCGCTAATTGAATTTATTTTGGATGTTTGATCTCGCGTCGCTCATATTTGTACCGGGGAGCTGATTAGTTTGCGGTCGGTCCACATTCACATCAACACACAAAGCCTATTAAATGTTTGTGGTTTTGCACGCTCCAGCGTATCAAACCGACGTTATCAAGCGAGCAGTAAGTACATTTTTGTCTTGATCATCCTTATTTCCGAGTGCTCGCACTGAGTGGGGGACGGGGACGGTTGAACCTGGTGTAACTATATTAAAATTGATCCCCGCTACATTTACAAGGAACCTGGTCAATATGAAAAATGCTCAACAAAAGTCATCTCAAAGAGTGAGCGGAGTAATAAAAAGAGAACCCCGGTTAATATTATGAGACCTCCGCGGTGTTCACCTCATCAATTTTGGATTCGGAGGAAAAACTAACGACACGGGCGGTGAACTTTTTACCTCGATTCCGCGTCCGGGGTTTGGAAAACTGGGTAAAAACTGCTCGTTCAATTGTCCGATCACAACTTGCAAACGCCGTTCACCTCACGGAATAAAATCGCAACGCGCCATTTGTCTTATCCGTCTACAATTGGTGAACTAAGCACAACGGGCTCGCTAATGAGGGAGGCGACTAGCTAACTAGCGACCGAGGCACCACTGAGACGTGAAGGAAACACGTTCACAAAAACGCAATGCGCAGAAACCGGGGATTCACTGTAACTCCGACCTGAGGCTCAATAATTCAAAAGAATTCCAAGTCCCCCAAAAGGTTTTCCAACAGTGTCAGCGAAATCCGTTTTGGCCAGCCGGCCACACAAAGGCTGCGACGAGCGGCGACGTCTCCCCCGACAAAGACCGCTGTTGTCCGCGAGGCCCGACTTCAACTTCAGCCCGCCATTGACTCCAACTGGACTTCTCACGGCTGCTCTCTCTTTGAATCCCCCCGCCCCGATGGGACTGTTTTTTTTTTTTTTTAATAGCTGTTGTTGTGCCCATTGTTCTCTCCATCGCCAAATATTTGGGTTCACCTGGGTTTTCCCGATGTTCTACAGGGAGTGTGGTTCTGACGTGCTCAAAACGTGACTTCTCCTGTCAGTTGGTGGAATATCAATAAAACCTGACCTGACTTGGTTCAATAAATTTTGAAAGTTTGGACAGCAAAATACAATCGCTGCACTTTTCACGCCGGACGGATGCAATTTTTGTGCACGCAAAACCAGCAAATGAACACAGAAAAGGTTTGAGTCGCGCCTCCTGATGTGTCCGAGTGTCCACAAAGGAAGACGACAACAAGCAATAATCGGCGCTCCGTGCATCCAGGCGGCGCAGCTGTGTGCGTAAAGAAGACACGGAAGGTGCGTGACGGCTTCCCCCGGTGAGAACAATAACTTGTCTGGCATCGCGCGGATGACGGGACCGGGCGGCACAAAGGGTGCGGACGCGTCGGCACTTACGCTGCTGTTCTCCCCCGTCCAGTGGACCATCGCCTGGTTGTGCGTGGCGTCTCCTTTGAGCACGAAGGAGCTGCTTTGCAGGGACATTTGTTTTCCCCGGGACAGCGCTCTCCTGAGGCGGGGGGAGCCCTCGGCGTGCTCGCCTCCGTCCGTCGGGGAGCCTCCCGCGCGTCCTCCGGGTCCCGCGTCCGGCCCGCGGTCGTCCGCACGCTCGCAGCGCGCGGGTCCCGGCATCGCGGTCGCCGCCGCCGCCGCCGAGACGGTTAAGAGCAAGACGCAGAGATGCACGGAGGCTGGGAACGCCGGTGCGGGCATGTTTTTGGGGCTGGAGATGGAGCAGGAGACTGGCTGAGCTTGGAGGAAGATGGATAGGTGTGTACTGTGTGCTGAGCGAGAGAGAGAGAGAGCGAGCGAGCGAGCGAGCTAGCGAGTGTGGGGGGGGGGGGGGGGGGAGGGATAGTGGGAACAACGTGGACGAGGCTCTGGCCCAAAACGGGACCACAAGAAGGCCCAGTGGCGCCACCTGGTGCCGAGCGGCCCCGGCGGCAAACCACGATTGCGTTTCAACGCCCGTGACGTCATCAAGAAGGACTCAAACTGGAATCCAGTTTGTAGTAAAAGCTGAACATAATTAGCATTTTTTTTTTCAATGTCTACATTACGTGATTTCATAATTCATTTCCACTCACAAAACATATTGCTAACCATTTCAGTGCGATTGAAACTTGAAATTAGTTTCTTGGTTTTGCAATGAAGTGAACACCGTTTCAAATATTTCAAATAAGAGCGGGTTACCCGAAATAATTACAATTAGCTTTCATCCGGAACCAGAAAAATCATTTTAATTGATTTACCGAAAATGGAGACGTCCGCTTTTGCGTTTGAATTCTTTACATCGCAGGTGTCAAAATCAAGGCCCGGGGGGCCAGATCCGGCCCGCGGAGCCAAATCGTCCGCGTAGACTTCCATGATTCTTCTGAAAAGCAGGACCAAAATTTCAAATGATAACGTTGACATATTATCAGCACTTTTGCGTTACCAAATATGAATAATGTTTGAAAAAAAAAACATTACACTTGATCTCTGATTCAAAACTCGTGTAAATATGATGATGCGATTAAAGATTATGGTTTTAGTCTCGACGGCCCTCTGAGGGAAACCGTAACGACGATGTGGGGCCCCGTGACAAAAATGAGTTTGACGCTCCCGCTGTACATAATTAAAGGTCATTTGAGGGACTTGATCATTTCATAAGCGGCACAGTAATGTTTGGGTTTTTTTTTTTTGTTTTTTGGTAGCAGAAACGTTGCTATCGGCTCCAGCCCGCCCAGGAGCAAGAACAGCAATGTGAATATTTGATGGAGGTGAGAGCCTGTTAATATTTGATATTTGAGAAGTCATGTCCGACCTTCTTC
Source organism: Syngnathoides biaculeatus (assembly GCF_019802595.1). Classification (NCBI taxonomy): domain Eukaryota; kingdom Metazoa; phylum Chordata; class Actinopteri; order Syngnathiformes; family Syngnathidae; genus Syngnathoides; species Syngnathoides biaculeatus. The sequence goes on from NC_084660.1 coordinate 6,120,990, forward strand.
TCACTTTCTCGGCCAATCGCTTTCGAACCCCCCCCCACCCCCCCCTGCAACATGAGATTTCTTCAAAGATCGCGTACCTCTCCGTACGAAGGACATTCAGTAGACCGCGTTAAAACACGGAATCTTCCACGGAACAGAAGAGCTAATAGGATGTTCCGCGCCGATAACGAGGTGGGCGATTCCACCCCCCCCCCCCCCACCATCCACACTCCCCCCCCCCCTTGAAGTAATTCCCGTCATCTTACCGACGCCGCTCGTATTAGGGGAGCACTTAAAAAGCGGCGCTTCGCCCTCCACGCCGTGTCATCGTGCATTAACAAGTGACGCGTTTAATGACTCACCTCGCCAAACGTGGGCGGCCCGGGCAAAAACGCCGAAGCGCAACCTTCGCCAGGTCTGAGTGATGAGAAAGTGGCCTGAAAGAGGTGAAAAAAAATAAATATGAGATGCAGAAAAATAGTGCTTGCGCTGTTTGGCGACCAGGGACTATGTTGAAGTGATGGGAGGATTCTATTATACAAAAAAGCCCCATCTGATATTAAAATAGTGCTTTGGCGTTATGTTTTGGCATGAACAGGCAATTATAAACCTGATGAAATTATTGAATAGTTTCTGTCGAGAGCAAAAAAAATATATATTTTTTTTACGTTTAGCCGCTTCACCACTGGGTGGCGCCCCCCCAAAAAATTATAACATCCTGCCACTAACTGTTTATGTCGCTTACCTGGCAGTGAATGTGCAGCGGGTCTGTTGTTCCGTTCACAGGAAAATATGAGCATGTGTTAGGAAAAGGCCCAAAATTGTAAAGTTTAAGTTCAGCATAAATCGTGATTTTTTTTTTTTTTGGGGGGGGGGGGGTCATCTTAAATCAGCACACAAAATTAAGCACTTATATATTGACCTCCTCCTTCCTCGTTTCGTTTCAGAACTTCAACTTCACAATTCAAATATCCATTTTCTACAGAAATTGCGTTTTCTCATTAAAAAAAAAAAAATCATTTCAAGATGATTTGAAATTTTTTTCCCCTCTGCGTGTGATGGACTGGTCCATTTTTAAATGTGTGCACTCAAGTATATTAAAGTCTATACCGTTAGCAAATTTTATTCAAGGATTCAAATCAGTTCCCGTCTCTCCACTGGTGCATTTTGAATTCACTTTTTTGACACAAATACTTGTTCTTAGTTTACGTACAAAGTCTGCAAAAGAGAGACAGTTGTGGGAATTATCCGCACTACAAGCTACCAGAATGACTGTTATATTTTATTATTGGTATTGTTGCTGTGAAAACATAATTAGCTTCTAAATCTTACCTGTTGGTGATTAACCTGCTGCTCAATCAACAGTCGTCAATCACGTGTGTGGGCTTTCGCGTTTACTCCAGCGCAACCAAACTACATCCGGTTGTCAAACGTCCCTCGAAACGCAATTGGACCGAAATCTACGAACCGCCTCCTCTCCCTCCCGATTGGTTAGCCGGCGCGACGTCACCCATCAGTTCTCGTGCCCTACCGAGCGTGCGTTCCAAGGAGGCTTCTCGCTTTCCTCACTTCAGGCGGAAAATGGCGAATTTTTGCGTACGGAGCTTCTCGCTCGGAGCTTTGCGCAACGTTATGAGGTGAGGAGTGTTTCGAATCGACTTGCAACGCATGTCAGTGGACCTTGTGAACGTTAGCGTCGCGGCACAACTTGATGACAGATTTGAAGATACCGGGAGAAACAACCTTGTTTTTCCAGACAAAATCTAATTTCCATGTTACCTTAATTGGTAGAGCTTGTGTTTGATTTTTTTTTTTTTTTAAATATATATAGTTCATCTCCCAAATTCAGTTATCGAACACTACTCGGTCGCTCCGTTAATGACGTAATATCCGTCGCTGAATTGCGTCATCCGATTGTCCTCTCGTAATAATGTTGTAATACCGTGTACTTTGCACAATTAGCATCAATATAGCCATTTTATGCATGTTATCTATTCTAAATCGGCCTACATACATTTAAAAAAAAGTGTGGTATGGATTTTTCATATCCAGGTCATCCCCGCGCCGGTTCTGTACCGCCACCCAGCAGAAGAGCGGCCACAGTTCAGAGGAGGCGGCCGCCGAAAAAAACGAGCAAAGCGTGACGGAGAACGTCCTGGCGGAAAAGACACAGCTGGAGGAGCAGCTCAAGGAGATGACCGTAAGTCGGATGCGGCCTGGCCGTGCCCGGTCGCCAGGGCAACTGCTGGTACTGAGCAACCCCTTGGTCCACCCCACAGGACAAGTACAAGCGGGCCTTGGCAGACACGGAGAACCTGCGGACCAGGAGTCAGAGGATGGTTCAGGATGCAAAGTTATTCGGTAAACGCAACAAAAGTTAAAACACTGTACTTGAGATCGGGGATTCTGTTCGTGGTACGCAAAGGATGGCGTGCCTGACCGGAGTGCAGTTGGACCTGTTTGATAACGCAATACGTTGTGTGAAATCATTTTTACCTCACGACGGTGCCACCAGGTATCCAGAGCTTCTGCGAGGACCTGCTGGAGGTGGCCGACATTTTGGAGAAGGCGAAGGAAAGCGTGCCCAAGGAGGAAGTGACGAGCCAAAACCCTCACCTGAAGAACCTCTACGACGGCCTGGTGATGACCGAGGTCCAGATCCAGAAGGTGTTCGCCAAGCACAACCTGGTCAGGCTCGACCCTCACGGCCACAAGTTCGACCCGTACGAGCACGAGGCGCTCTTCCACGCCCCCGCCGAGGGGAAAGAGCCCGGCACGGTCACCGCCGTGACCAAGGTGGGCTACAAGCTTCACGGGCGCACCCTCAGGCCGGCCTTGGTGGGCGTGGCCAAGGCCTCCTAAGGAAGCGGAGGACCGCGCGGGACATTTTGGGATTCCCGGCCACGATTCTGACGAAAGCGCGCTCGCCGTCGCCGGACTGAACATCACGATAAACAGACGGACGAACTTTGGCTTTGGTCTCGTCTCGGAAGGACCGGATCGGACCAGTTAGAATGCGGCTTTCGCCTCAAATGTCGCCCCCCCCCGCCCCCACCCCTGTCATTTTATGTTCAAAACCAGACATTTAACTGATGTATGACTAAAACAATAAAAATGAGAAGACAAAAACTGCCTCACAAGTACTCTGAACAAAAAAACACAGCGCAGAAAATTATCACAAAAAAAAAAAAAAAAAAACACGGTGGCAACTGCAATCATAACTTGAGATACAAAAAAAAAAAAAAAAAACACCACACGAAGACAGCCCGCCATAAATGTTTCCATTTTTAATACATGTCCAATAGTCCGTTCACACGGCAGCAAAGCCCGCAGCTTCGCGTGCGCAGTACAAAATTCATTTTTCATTAAAAAAGCTACGTAAAAAAAAAAAATAATCATAATTCCACTGGAAAATACTGTACAAGTCACCAGTATTATTTTTTTTTTAATTTATACATATTTTACAAAGGATCAGACTCGTTTGCCGGACAGGAGGAAAACGCAAATTTTGGTCAAGCCGCTCGGTCGAAAAGCTGAGAATCGTGCCGCTTGTTCCATTTCATTCATGTACGGATGACAGACGGGGGTGCAAAATTCCAGTTCGACTCCCGACGGAAATACACCGGAAACTTCCCAACCTTGACCGCGGCCCCAAATCCCGACACAACTCGCCCTGTCCCTTTGCAAACAAAATATATGGCTCTTTCGTCCGTAATCCTGATATGAAAATAAAGTGACACCCACCCCACCCCACCCCGCCCCCAAAACTTGACTACTGCCCTTCGTTCTTGTCAGTTTGTTCTGTTCTATCTTCGTACTCAACATGGATGTCGTACTACGTACACACTTAGCAAATAAACCTGATTCCCGTTCGGATCTGTTTGAGAATTCCGTGCTTTCAGTGTAGTACCGCGCCGTGCCACGTCGGGCAGCAGTGAGCTCGACTGGAAGATGAAGCGTAGAAAGTGCCCGTGAGTTAAAATAGCAACAAAATAATCGATAAATACTAAAATATTCGTGCTAATTTCATTAGCCTAACATGATCTGTTAGCGTTAAGCTAACCATTCCATTACAGTAATTTTTCCAGTTGAGCATTTCGCCGTTTTGAAAATGCAACGTTTCATCTCTGTAATATTTAACGATAACTTCGACCGGGGGACCTTTTCGGCCCGAAGTGATCTTTTCACTGCGCGATTGTAGTTGACGGCCAAACGGAGGAATGAGTACTTAAAAAAATAGTGAATGAATGAATTTACAGAATTTGAACGCGCGTGTTGAGACTGTATAAATAAAGTTGATAGATTTTCACCTATTGCGGGTGGGTGGGTTGCTGGTTCCCCTGCCGAGCGAGGGCTTCCCGACGTGACCGTGACGTCCCGAGTCCGGATTTTCATTTGGATTTTTCCTTCTAGACGGCGTCTCTGGATATCCAGCCGCTCTCGGTGAGGAAGGTGACGATGCGTTTCCTGAGGACTTTGTCCAGGTAGCTGGGCAGCCGGCTCTTGGAAGGGACCCCCTGCCTCTTCTGCAGGTGGTCTTTGATGATGATGGTTTTGACCGTCAAGTAGCGGGCGGGGCTCAGGTTGAGGGAGTTGCACAGCACCTTCTCGCGGTCCGACAGCAGCTCGAAGCCGGTCAGGTTCTCGATGGCGGTGAACTCGCCCTCTTTTCCTTCCTCCTTGATGGCGCAGCCCACGCCGAGCCCACCGGCGGCGCCTCCGCCCGGCGCCGCGCCGGAGCCGAGCCCGCCGGCGCCTCCCCCGCCCCGCTTGGAGACGAGCACGCTCTTGTTTTCCTTGCGTTTCTCCCGTTTGTGGCGCGCCGCCTCGTATTCGGCCGCCTCGTCCAGGCGGGCGATGCCGTTGCGGCGGCATCGTTGCAGCTCCCTGACTTTGGCCCTGAGCGCCCGCTCTTTGTGCATGTTCTCAAAGAGCTCCTCGACTTCTCGGTGGGCCATGAACTGGCACAGCCCCCGCAGACGGACCCGCTGCTCCTTCTCCTCCTTGCTGATCTTTCTCTTCGGCGTGGTGGGAACCGGCGGACACGTTCCCGCCGCCGCCGCCGTCGCGGGGCCCGGCGCGGTCGGGCCGCCTCCCGCTCCGAGCGCGCCCGCTGCGGCGCTCGCGACTCCTGGCAACTTGTCCTTGTCCCGCATCTCTTTCTTATCCCGGCCCAGGAAGGCGGGCACCAGGCCGTAGTCCCGTGCGATGTTCTTCCGCCGCTGCCGCTCGCGTAGCTTGCGCACGTACATGTCCACGTGGGCTCGCTTCATCTCGATCTCCACGTCCTCGTCGTCGTAGTTCACCGACAGCCCGCTGATGAGCTTCTCGGCGTCCTGGTCGTATTCGATCTCGTAGTCGTCGCGCAGCGGCATGTAGCCCAGCTGCTGCTGCTCGGCCAGGCCAACGTCCAGAGGGGGGAGCGGGACGGTGAGGCTGGGCGACAGCGCCCCCCCGCCGGGGCACGTGTGGTCCGTCACCCGGTTGGGAATGCTGTCGGGGATGCAGGCCTTCCCCAGGTTGCCGTGGATGTACATCGTCACGTAGTGGTCCATGACTTCCTGGGGAGTGCGGCCGGCGCCGACGTGAGCCGCCATGTCCTCCTAGACAAAGGACAACCGCGGATGGGAAAAAGGGCTCGCGCTGAAGAAAAGAACAGTCGTGTTCTACAACTTTTATTCTCTGCAAACGTGAATATTGTGCAGGTATCTAAATTCCTCAAATCATTGCTGCGTGTGTGTACATATTTTATTCAGAGCACGTTTTGGCTTATCTGGCCCGCACAGTCCTTCAAATAAGAGGTCAAGCGTGCGTGCTTCAAGCTGCTAATTTGTTGCTCCCAATTGAGTTTACCCGAAAACTAACAAAACAATGGAGAATGCAACATTGTATACTCGAACGCCAAAATGTGTAATCAAAGTCCACTAGCTCAATGTCATATTTTTGCAAAATGCCATTGGCCGTCTACTGTACATTGGCATCGACCGTATTCTAAATGTCAAGCAACTGTGGTACGTTCCAGAGTGTGAACGATTTATGTGTGTGATACAGCTGCAAATAAGTATTTGATTTTTTTTTTTTGCGTGTTTGAAATTGTTAAAAAAAAGATTTTTAACAATTTCAAATACAAAAAAAAAATACTTATTTGCAGCTGTATCAAACAAATAAATCATACATTGTGATTTCTGGATTTTTCATTTTTAGATGATCTCTCACCGACCGTGAAAATTTCACAGCCCTCCATGATTTCTAAGCGGGAGATGTTGCAATATAGCTGGGTGTTCAAATACATATTTTCTTCGTTGTACACACTCTGGAACGTACCACAGTCGCTTGATATTTAGAATAAGTTCGATGCTAATGTACATTAGACGGTCAATGGCATTTTGCAAAAATATGACATTAAGCTCGTGGACTTTTAGTACACATTTTGGCGTTCGTATATAAAATTTTTAATTCTCTCTTCTTAATTAGCAGCTTGAAGCACGCACGCTTGGGCTCTTATTTGAAGGACTGTGCGGGCCAGATAAGCCAAAATGTGCTCTGAATAAAATATGTACACACGCGCAGCAATGATTTGAGGAATTTAGATACTCGCACAATATTCACTTGTGGAGAAAATAACTAAGGAAACAAAACAATAAATCTGACATTTTCTGTACTTCCACTATTTGTTGAAAGAAGTGTGTGTGTGTGGGGGGGAGAGTTCGTACCCAGTTCCCGAAGCCGTACTGCTCGATGGCATCGAGGAGCGACTGCTCTTCCCTGCTCGTCCATCCTCCCTCGGCTTCGGGACCCCAGAGGGAGAAGCGACCGCCGTCGACCTGCTGGTAGCCGTGCCATCTGCGGTGGTTGCCGATTTCGGCGCCCGCCGAGAAGCACTCGGGGCACAGCTCGATATCGGGACAGTCGGTGCAGCGGAGCCGGAGATGGGTCACGTCCGCCAGGCAGTTCACGCAGTACTTCTTCCCCAGGTCGGCCATGTTGCCTGGCTTTCGCTCCTTGTTGTTGGAGGCAGACCACCCCCCCCCCCACTCCGCCAGCGCATGCGCACTTGCGTGCGACTCCAACCGCCAATTTTTTTATTTAGGCCGACGCTGCCACCTAGAGGACGGTGGTTGTTACTGCCGCCCTCCACCAAAACCGACATACTGCATCCATTTCTGAGCCGCTCATCCTCACGAGGGTCGCGGAACTGCAGGGGACGCGGGCACACCACGGACTGGTTCCCACCCAATCGCGGGGGACATGCAGACAGACAACAATCACACCGACGGGGCAATTTAGAGTGTCTGTATTTGTTAATTAAAAAGAAAAAATAAACACAAAAACTTGTTTGGGGTGTGTGCTTGGGGCTCTGTCCAGTAACACAGAAATAAAAAGAACTTATCATACTAGTTTTGGGTAACTCATTGCCTCATTCCCACTGTGCGCTATCTCCCACTCATTTCCTGCTCTAAAGTATTTGCCAGCTTGCAAAGTTCAAGGTCCTGTTCAGAATGTTCTGGGAATTAAACAAGACAAAACAAAACCAAAAAAAAAGAAGTACTGCACTGCAATCTCTCGGTTTTTGGGTTGTGAATCTGGAACCGGAGTTTCAAAATAAGTCTCTTCTTCCTGTTTTTTTATTTGTCAAGACTTAGTCCACAACTAGAATTCTTATATATTTCTCCGAATACAACTTTTCAAATGAAACAGATTTGAAAATACAATTGTGTATGCTTGAATGAACGCGATGAAACGAATGTATTTGTGATCTCGACACTGACGGCTTTGGAACGTCACCACCAAAAAAAAAAAAAAGAAAAAATGGGAAGGAACAGAGTAGCCGCAGCAAAAGTATTGGCAAAGATGAGTCACGCAAAAGAAAATGAAATGTTAATATACCCGATATTGTGTCACTTCCATTTGCTACTGAGAACATGCAACGGAGCAGGAAGGACAGAACGCGGGTCAGCGCTCGGACCCGCGGGGACGTGCGCTCGCAGTCGCTACACCGTCCTGACGACCTGGGTGGTGACAGCGGACATGGTGCCCTCGTTGGCCCGGATCTTCACCTCGCGGTTCATCTGGCACCACACGCACGGGAAGCACCAGTACAGCTTGCAGCAGTCGTCGCAGCAAGAACCCTGCCCCGGGACCACAAAAGACGGCGTGACGGTTCCGTTAGCTGAATTACAAACTGGAGAGTGTGAAAGTGTTCCCGAAGATGAGAAGTTAACGATTACCCAACTGTACTCAGGCAAGGATTTTCCCTCGAGTGAATTCGTTAAAATATGAATAATTAATTACAACTACTGAACTCAAGCTGTGATTCTTTCACACACCACTAGAGGGAGCCCACACATAAAACTGAGAGTCCGTGACCAAAAGTGTAATATGGCGAGTAAAAAGTTGCGTTTTCTTTTTAAATTCACTTGTTAAAATATGGCTTTCGTCCACCATCAAAATCGTTTCCACCATCAAGTTTTTGGTCGTGTGCCAGTAGAGGGAGCCTGGATATCACAATCGAACAATCAACGCAATCAAGCACAGGTTGTCTCCGACTTGTGTTTTTACCGGGATTCCGTGGCGCTGCCTGATGGAGCTGCGGAGCATGCAGGACACGATGCAGCAGAAATCCAGCAGCGGCATGGCGCAGCACCAGCCGTGCTTGCTGGCCGTCTGGCACTGCATGCACGGGAAGCACCACAGGGCGCAGCAGCCTGAGAACCGGACGGCAAAAGGAGAGTTCGCGACGCCAACGGATGTCATTTATCGACATTTATCACGCCGAAGCCACGGAAAGGTACTTTTGGGGGCGTTTCCGACTTACACGTGCTCATGTCGCTGCAGCAATCACAAAGGCCGGTACTCCAGTTGGAGTATTGCCGCGAGGTGGTCGTCACTTGGGTCACCACCTGGGTGGGCGGCTGGTAAACTGCCATGTCTGGAGCACGCAGAACACGATCACGGGTCAATAAAGATACTCAACCCGTCCAGTTTCTCCGCCGCTTATCCTCACGAGGGTCGCTAGGGAGCGCCGGAGCCCATCCCAGCAGTCAACGGGCAGGAGGCGGGTGGCGGTACACCCTGAACTGGTCGCCAGCCAATCGCAGGGCACACGGGGACAAACGGCCAGTGTCCAATTAATGTTGCCGCCCCGGTTTTGCTCTTATGTATCATTTTTGTGCATTCAAACGCAGTATTTAACGCTCGAAAATCCGAAGTAACGGACACCCCGCCCCAAAAGTTGTATCGGGTTCAACCGTGGGACAAAAAAAAAAAAAGCCGTGGAAGAACCGCAACAGAGTACAACTGAAGGAAGTGCATCAGCAGGAATTAAAAAAAAAATAATAAAGTCAAATAAAAAAAAAACCTCTATAGCATGTAATGTTCCATACATATTCACATGAAAACAATATCACTATCAGTGGCCGAGCACATGTTCGAGCACGTGCACGAAAAGTTTCGAAATGGATTCCACCCCCAATTTAGGCCCTCTTGGTGCAGTCCCGCTTCTGTACCTGTACAAAAAAATGATAAAGTGATAATTCATACGAACATTAGTGGCAAATGCGGATCGAAGCTCGACTGAGTCTTTAAGGTGCTAGCTAGTTAGCTACATGGAGGCTAATGACTTATGTAAATCAACCTTTTCAAGACTTCTCTTCTGAAAAGTTTATCGTTATGAGAAAAAAAAAGTAGCTCAACAACGGATTATTAATGAACTCGGAATATTACGCAGACTGTGCCACTACCTTAAAACAACGAGTTAATAAAATGCGGCAAACTCGCTTCCATGAACACGAATAAAAATAAACTATAAGCAAATGAACTTTATTCTACATATTTGTACAATGTACTTACAATTAATCCGTAAAAAGTATTACAATAATAATAATAACATAAAAGAAGTTGCCTTTGAACTTCACTTCACCGGACGGAGACAAAGACAAATAACATCGAGCAAAAGTTCCAAAGAGCAGGCAGAAATTGCAAATTAAAAAGCAATATATATATATATATTTTTTTACCTTTCTTTTCTCCGTGTGCTGAGGAAAAATGAAAGAGAAGGATGAGTGCTGCAAGGTGCAAGTCCCTCCGTGAAAGAAAGAAAAAGAAAAAGAAAGAATGCCTGGAACTTGTTTCGCAAAAAAATCTGATTTTAACTTTCGATTTTTCCGAAGACCAACCCAACCGCCAACCACGCCCCCCCCCCCACTCCCACCCCCGCCGTCACAAAGTCAAAGTTTTTGCATTTTCTGTCATCTTTTTGCACACTTTCACATCTTTCCATGCAAATAAATAGAACAAAATAACCCCCCCCCTCTCCCCCCACCGCTGACATTTTACCAGTGAAAGTTTGAACAAGTTCAAAAATAAAAAAAAAGATAAAAGAGGAACAGAAAGTAAACACTGAAAAAAAATCTGACATTTGGCAAACGCACTTTCATTAAAGTATAACTCAGAAACTGCCGAGTTTAGATCAGTGTTATTATTAGTTAATAATATAGCGCTTCCCAAATGACACGTATAACTACGGCATAATTTACTTCTGATCACATTTGAACATTTCAATGTTATTATTTATTTACTTTTTTTTTTTTTTTTTTTGCTGTGGTTCCAGACACTCATTTTCGTTTCCGGCGCCGCTCACACATCTGGCCCCACTTTATCGCTTTCAACGCGACTTCTTCAAACGTGGACGTGAAAATTTCATTTCCCTCGACAATACAATCGAAATGTACAGATTGAAAAAAATATACATTAATGGCAAGAGGGAAAATTATTTTTTTTTTTTTACCCACCACAAAAATATGGAATTTGACATATTTATCTACGACCGAAACATATTTACATACTATTTTTTGCTACATGCCTGTTAAGAATCACTTCGTTTGTCCAGCTCGTATTGATGGGAATAACTTGAATTTTATTCATATTTGCCACGTGTAGTCGGCACCTAACATTCAGAGACGACAAAATAATAATAATATTAATAATAATTTGCATGCTTGCAGCCGGAATGTCTCTGTGAACACAAAGCAAACCAAAAAAAAAATAGCACACAAAACCTTCGCTGGCTTTAACAACATTCGCAATTAATACATATATGAGATTTTAAAAAAAAAGTTATACAACATGAACAATGTACTGTCGAGGTCAAGGGAATAATTCCGTCAGAGCAGCTGTGGTTACATTTAGGGAAATGAGAATTAAAAACGAGGCATTTTATTATAAGTTACTTACGAGCACATCCAAGTACAGAGAACGCATATTCTATTCTATAGTAATAAACCTAATCTCATAAATCATCTTTTACATTTTTTTGGGGGGTGGACCTATTATTTATTACCCACTTTAAAAAAAAAAAAATCACCTCGTCCTCATAAAACAGCACCAAAGTGGCAGCGAAGTGCAAAGAAAATAAGTATTTGAACCCCCTGCTATATCGCAAGTTTTCCCACTTAGAAATATTTTTTTAATGATGTATTTGTGCGATATTGCTGCAAATAAGTATTTGAACACCCGAGAAAACCAATGTTAATATTTGGTACAGTAGCCTTTGTTTGCAATTACAGGGAACTTGTAATATAGCAGGGTGTTCAAATACTTATTTTCTTCACTGTAAATATGCCGGCGTCAAACTCAAGGCCCGGGGGCCAGGCTCGGCCCGCTGCATGATTTTACGTGGGCCGCGAAGGCAAATTACGAGTATGAACTTCCAGGATTGTTGTTAAAATCTGTGCCAAAATATAGAATTGTCATATCATAAATGATAATGTTGAGATACTGCGAGCATTACCGTATACCCAATCCTCGGCAACTCTTTGACAACACATTAACCTTGATTCCTAATTCCAAAACGAGCTCATAAATTCCACGTGTAAATATGAGAAGGCGAAAAAATTTCCACGGTTTCACAATCGTGACGTCTCTCCGAGGGGAACCGTAACTACAATGCGGCCCGCGACAAAAAAATGAGTTCGACATGTTGGGGGAAGTGCTCATAAGGACTTGAGTTGATTTGTCGGCTAACCTTCACTTCACTATCGTGTTTATTTGAGAGACGTTTTTTTTTTTTTTAAACAGTTGTCAGTACTTTCCCAAAACTATTTTATCAAACGAAAGCAGCTGTAAAAAAAAAAATAAAATAAAAATGAAACGCACCGATAACAGCAACGGGGTTAGATTATTATTATTTTTCAAATTCGCTTTTGCTCCTCCGTTCAGTGCACCAGCTCCAGCTGGCCGGTGGAGAAGGGGAGCACGCCGCTGACGTAGTAGGCGATGCCCAGGGAGAGGAGGGCGATGACCACCAGCAGCAGCAGGACCCTCCAGAATCCCAGGTCCTCCACAAACTCCTGCCAGGTGGTGCGGAAGCTGGACAGGACGCCCTCGCTGCTTTGCAGGTTGGGGTTGAGCAGCGAGTGGCTCTCCATGGCACTGGGCGGGCGGCAGAGCTCGGGATCAAAGAGCGGTCCGGAGGCGCGGTGCCGCGCCGGCGCCGGCGCTTACCTCTCGCTGTCGGCCATCTGCATGGTCTCCAGTTTGGAGTGGGCGCCGCGGTTGAAGCCTTTCACCTCCTGCTCCTCCAGTCCCTCCAGCAGGCGGATGGCGTCCTTGTTGACGCCCCGCCTCTTGGCCAGCACCAGCGGCGTGGAGCCGTTGTGGTTACTATGGCAACAGAGGCGCCGTTACGGCGGGACGGGACCTTGACTCGCGGGTTACATCCCGCCCAAAATGACATAAAGCGAAATGCCATTCGTCTCTTCCACTTCGTGCTTGCCATCTCTTTAATCAAACTAAAATATCAATTTATTGTAAAAAAAAAAAAAAAATGTATAGAAATAATTTTATCGTGTCGTTCATTGCTCTACACAATGTCGCATTAGTATATTTGCTATTTCCATTGTGAGTGTTTTCATTTTGGAATTGGCCCGCTCAATAAAAGGATTTTAGGATCACAGGTGTCAAACCCGAGGCACGGGGGCCGAATCCAGCCCGCCCCACGATTTCACGTGGCCCACAAAGCCAAATCTACAGCGTCAATTTCCATGATCCTTGTTAAAAAAAAAAAAAAAAAAAAAAAAAAAAAATCAGGACCAAAATTGTCGTGCATCATGAATGGTAAAGTTGCGATATTACATGCATTTTTTTTTGTGTTACCAAGCATGAATAGTTGAAAAAAAAAAAAAATTACCGCTGGTGTCTGATTCCAAGACTAGTTTGTAAATTGATGATGTAAATATGATGAGACGACTCAATACTTTTGTTGCGCAGTGGTAAGCACCCCTCTACAACGTGCCCCCCCCCCAAATATGACTTACCAAATATCAATCTTCAGCCCATTGGACACCAAGAACTGGATGGTGTCCACGTGGCCGCACAGGTGCAGCGCCGTGTTCCCCTGGTAGTCCGTCGCCAGCAAGTCGGCGCCGAACTTGTGCAGCAGGCGGCAGATGTCCACGTTCCCCCGCGCCGCAGCCAAGTGCAGGCCGGTGCGGCCCCGGTTGTCGCGGATGTTGGGGTCGCAGCCGGTTTCCAGCAGCCTCTTGGCGAAGGGCAGGTCTCCATCGATGCAGGACTGCAGCAGAGGCACGTTGGTCTGCGACGAATCGTTGATGAAGACATAGGACATGTCCGAGTGGGTGTCAGAAAATTCCAGCGTACCTGCGGTGAAAAGTATTCGATACATGACGTGGGACGCATTTCGGTTTTAGCATCACATCAAAACATCAAATCAAGCCTTGTGTTGACAGAAAATTCTGATGGGGGGTGGGGGCGTATATTTTCACATGACTGGTAAAGGAAAAAAAAAAAAAGATTCATTTCTATTTATGCCTGTGGAAGTTAATGCTGGGGTGGTGGAATTATTATATCTCGAGATATAAAGCAAACACCAGAAGAGGCAAAAGTTGCTTTGTGATTTGATTTTCCATCGGCGAAATTTAAAAAAAAAAAAAAAAAAAGATTAGTGAGATTTCATTTTTACACACTTTCGCTCACTCTTATTTACAAACATTAAACGCACAAACAAAACGGAAATGGCTCACAATAATGAAGTGTACATTGGCAGAAGCTGGTTCCCAGCTTGAGCTCATTTTAGCCTGCTAGCTACGTGAGCCGAGCCGGGTCGAAATGAGCTTCGACGCGACTCGACGACAGCGCACGAAAAATATTTCAACAAATGATAAATAGCTGTCCCGCAGGCTGACAGTTGTGCGACGTACCTGTTAATATTTCCCGAAACAGCCGTGAAAATATTATTAGCCACCCCAAGCAGCTAACGAGTAGTGTTGTTGGGTCTCTTCTTCTTCTTTTTACGTGGAGATTGCTGCCACCTGTCGGTCACGCGTGGAACTACACAAACATGTTAAATCGTCATCCTTCTCGGACATATTTTATTTTGGATTATTCATGTAAACTACTTCCCTTCTCTCAATTATTTTGTTCAGTAAGGTGCACGGTTTATAGGTTGCATGAATAGTGAATGACGTATTGGAATTACTTGACCGTAATTATCATAAAATTTGACAGGAAATAAGTGTGCAGATCACGTGCGATTTGTCTGGACTTGTACCTTCTCCTTCTCCTTTGTCATAATAAAATAAAAACAAAAAGGGTCGGTCATTGTGGTCCCTAATGTGACAAATTCATTTATTTACAAACAACAGGAAAGGGGGGGGCAGGGTCGGGGGACCTCTCTGAACTTCTAAGTGCATTTTCCATCCGGGATTTGTTGTTTTCATATTTTCCCACAAACTCTGAACTTTTTGTGTCGTATGTGAAAATCCGACTCTTCAGTCACTTTTTACTTTGTATTCACGCCACAGCGCCAAAAAAAAAAAAAAAAAAAAAAAAACGAGGCGCTGCTGAAACAATCGCCGGCGCGCCAACTTTCGAAGTCCCACCCGCCGTGTCTCGGCTGGTCCCGATTTAAGCGCAGAGCGGCGTCCATTTTTTCAATTTTTTTTTTTTTTTTTTAAAGTCCCAAATATCCACCACATCGCAGTGAAAACAACTTTCGCTCGGTTCAAGCGAGCGCCGGCTCCGCACGCGGAGTTCCCGACGGCCTAGTCGGGCGCGTCGATGCAGAGTTTGGGCGGCGGGACGATGTATTTGCCGGGGCTCTGCGTGATCACCACGCCGCTTTTTTTGTGGAACATGGGGGCGATCTTGGGCGGCGGCTCGGGGACGGGCGGGTCCTCGGCGGCCTCGGGGTCCTCGCTGCGTTGCAGGTCGTAGGAGACGTTGCCGTACTCTCGCAGGAAGGGGAGGAGCTCCAGCAGGAAGTGGCAGAAGTCCTTGCGGATGCCGAACCACCCTAGAAGGACGTCGGCACACGTCGGGGTTTATTCTTCTAACAACCCAGGCTAAACCTCGCTCCTCGAGAGATCACTCCCGACATATTTTCTCGAAACAAATTACAGCTACACATTAGAACAGTGTCAAAAGCTTATTTTCCTTAAGTTGTCCATAACCGGCAGGGTGGGGCACCTAATAAAACAATTGAGCTCCAGTCTTGACGATTTTATGCGATTTTTTTTTTCCACTTTATCGAAAGCGAACGCTGACGCGAGACAGTCGGCGTTGTACTCACAATGGTTTCCGCCCTTCTGGCCGAAGGTGGTGACCATGAGCGTGAGCAGCGAGAGCCACAGCGGCACGAAGACGCACACGTAGCTCAGGCTGTTGTGGCCGTCCAGTTTGTGCACCAGGAGGATCTGCGAAATTGGGGAGGGGGCGGGGGACAGCGGAAACGTCAGCGGCCCGACCCCGCGGGAACCCTTCGCCGAGTCCTCACCTCGAAGGTGAGCAGCGGGACGACGATGGTCATCCAGCTGATCGCCATGGTGATGTGAGTCCGCCGCTGCTCGGCGATGATGTCGATGGAGCGGAGGAAAAGCACCGACCAGATGATGTAGTAGAGGACCACGAGGCACAGGAAGGACATGAGGATCCACAGCGGCACGCACACCACCTGCACGCACCATTAAAACCGGTGATTCTCCATGTCTGGCTCCCTCTAGTGGTATGCAAAATAAGTACCGTTGGTTTTGTACACTATTTACACGTTTCAGCTCTAAAAAATTTCAATAAAACTTCTAGAACACAGGTGTCAAACTCAAGGGCGGGGGGGGGGGGTCACATCTGGCCCGCCACATGGTTTTTATGTGGCCCGTGTCAAACTCAAGACCCAGGGGCCCAGATCTGGGCCGCCACAAGATTTTATGTGGCCCGCAAAGCCAAATCTCGACTGTCAATGTCCATGATTCTTGTAAAAATCTGTACCAAAATTATCAAATTATCATATATCATAAATGATAACGTTGGGATATTACAAGCATTGCTGTGTTACCAAACGTGAATAGTTGAAAAACACGTTACCCTTGAATTTTGATTCCAAAACTAGTTAATAAATGATGTAAATATGATGAGTTGCCTTTTTTTTTTTTTAACTGTCATAATGGCCTTCTGAGGGAAACCGGAACAACAACAACAACAATAATAATAATAAATGAATAAATGTGTTTGACACCCCTGTTCTAGAACTTCACAAATGCAACGCGCCAAGCAATGGCTTCTTCAACACAATCGGTGCGGCAACACACAGACAGACAATACTCACAGGCATGTATATTATATATATATTTTTTTGGGGTTCATTTTGTGAGACAAATTGACCCATTTTGAGAAAATGTACAAAAACAAACATGCATTTTCTTTGATGTGTATGACAGGACGGCACAGTGTCTCAGCTGGTAAAGGGTGGGCCTCAGAGTTCTGAGGAAACAGGTTCAATACCGGCTCCACCTGTGTGGAGATTGCATGTTCTCTCCGTGCCTGTGTGGGTTTTCTCCGGGTGGGCACTCCGGTTTCCTCCCACATCCCAAAAACATGCAACATTAATCGCACACTCTAAATTGCCCCTAGGTGTGATTGTGCGTGCGGCTGTTTGTCTCTACGTGCCCTGCGATTGACGGGCGACCATTCCAGGGTGTGCCCCGCCTCCTGCCCGTTGACAGCTGGGATCGTCTCCAGCTCTCCCCGCGACCCTCGTGAGGATAAGCGGCAAAGAAAATGGCGGGATGTGTATCCCAACTGTGGTAACTGCTATTCATATGTTTTCTTCCTTTTTGGCTATTTTCAAGTGGTTAAATCTGACTCTCCTGCGACCCTTGCGAGGATAAGCAGCTCAGAAAAGGGACCCGCGGCGTAAACAGCAAGGATAAACGCGACCCGCGTAAAACTGGACCGGGAATCTTACTGCTATTCCCCGAGAAACAAAGTCAGCGCGGGGATTTCTCACCAGCCAAGGCCAGTTGATGATCCGGTCCAGCCTCAGAGCGATGAAGATGAACTGGAGGATGTTGACGGAACAGAACACTTCCAGCTGAGGAAGAGGACGGGCATTGTTCATTTTTCAAAACCGTGGCGGGTCGGCAGGGCGGCGACGCGCCTTCCTTACCTCCAGGGAGCGGTCGTGCCTGAAACCCCAGACGCACGCCGCCACCGAGACGGGCGACACGAAGAAGAGCGGCATGAAGACGAGCAGCCAGAAGTAGTTGCCGCTCCCCCTCGCCACGCGGTCGCACACCAACACCTCGAACATTAGCAAGAGGACGTGGAGCCCCACGGCGATCAGCATGGCCTTGAACTCCACACACGTCTCACCTTCGGCCCTGGCGGACGGGGAAAATGCCACAACGGGAATGATCAAGTCCGGCTGATGCAATTCAAGCGGGGGTAGTATCAATAAGGTACCTGTACTGGGGGTTGTGTGCCCACACCCCGGTGCCCACCGACGCCCCGATGATGACCAGCAGCTTCCACAGCCATATTGGCGTGAACACCGCCCAATAGCTCCACTGGATCACCCCATCCAGCCTCAGCGACAGCAATATGGAGAACAGGAGCAGGCACAGGTAGATCAGGAACTTGCTGCGTGGGGGGAAGGAAATCGAACTCAAGAGACGAAGAGCAAAAACACCCTCAAAGCTAATTCAATCGGCCACTGGGTTATGTTGCCGTGACGTTGAAACACCCGCACGCACAAATACACATGACTGAAGCTGTTACATACAACCAAGACTGGTTGTTAGGATTTATCGCAAAGGAACTAAGAGCAGGCGCTCCGTCCGATATTGCCACGATTTCAAATTCGTACACCACAAATGTTAGCCCCTTACCTAGCACTTAAAAGTCGTTCTTAGCACGTTAACGCCCGAATCCACTTTTCCACCCTCAAACTCTCGACACTTTATACGCAGTTCTTGTTGGATTTCCGACACATTAATGGACGTTTTGACGTCCGGCTAAAGCATCTCGGCGGTTCTGCATTACCTGGGATTGAAATCCTGAAAGAGTCCCCTTAAATTCATGGCGTGCAAGAAAATGTCCCTCTCTTTAGTTAATTAATTCATCGTTCCGTTCAGTGGGCCATTTCTTCCGAGTTTTAAGAGTTTAACTAAATTTCCTTGTTAGCTAGCTCGTATGTTTATGTTTTTCCCCTAAAGCCTCCATCGGAAATGACGTATGGACACGGAGGCGAGCTCACGAGCCAAAAGCCGGAAACTTGAATTGTGACAATTCTACATGCCGCCGTATTTATTTCGACCCACTGGAGGATAGTTGTAATTTATCCCCCCCCCCAAAAAAAAAAAAAAAATCTCTACTGTTTTTTCACTTGATGGAAAAAAAAATTACATCTGTATTTTAAAAAATTAGCATGTCCGCTCATTAAGCCAATCAGCATCGCGCATGTTCCAATGTGACCAATCACGGACGAGAAATGCAAAGTACTGTCCATTTTATAAAAATAGCTTTTCCCGTCACTTTGTCTTTGATTGTTTTATGGCTTTTATATGAAAAAAATTCTAATTAAAGAGTATATTTCGATCGTATTAACCTACTTTGGAATGTATTTCTACACACAACGGCAGAGCCAAGTATTCAGGTTGGAGTAATTATTAAGAACAACTGGTCCACGATACATTATCTACTCTACTGTTACGTTAAAAGATGTATTCAAGAAAAAAAAAAAAAACTTACAAGTTACATTCATGTATCCTTTTAATGCTAATGCCAAACATAACCCCCCTCGACATTCTTTGCATCATGTACTTGGGTACTTTGAACCATATCAGTGATTGCACAAATACCCAAAATCCTATCAGGAGTTACTCTGCAAACCCTCCTCGCAAAAATCTACAAGGATATGGAAATGGAAATGCGTGTGATTAAAAATGAAGGCAGCAAGACTGACAAAAAGAGCAGCCAAACAACTCAAAATGGAGAAAAACAACATGGAGGAAACAGTTAGCCTTTATCGAATTTGACAAAATTTAAAACGGGAATACTTTGTTGAATTTTATGAGAAGAATCCTATCGTTGGGATCTTGCGTGTTAATTTTCAGACATCTTGCGGATCATGTAGTTCAGGATGCCCCCGTGACGGAAATAGGCCAGTTCCACGTCCGTGTCAAACCTCATCCGGACACTAAACGTCTTTCCTGTGTCGAGCTGAAGGTCGAACGAGAGGGGGAAAAAGGACGTTAAAAGGCCCAAATGTGGACCCTGCGAGGGTGCGCGCGGGCGTACCGTCACCGCGACGACCATCCTGGTGGTGATGTTCTCGGGGATGGCGACATGGTAGCGCTCTCTTCCGGTCAAGCCCAGACTCTCGGCGCTGTCTCCCGGTAAATACTCCAGCGGTATGATTCCCATGCCTACCAGATTGCTCCGATGGATCCGCTCGTAGCTCTCAGCGAGAACGGCCTTGATGCCCTTGGATTACACGAGGAAAACATGAAGGCAGTTTATAAATGGTCATTCATGGGAACCGTGAGAACTGGTTGGGGCCACCTGTGTTGGACTTCCACATATCTTTGGAGATGTGCTCTTCCTCACAGAATTGTTTTAAATTCAGCGACACTGGAGAGTTTTCAAACACGTATGGCTTTTTTAAAGTCACCGCATTTCAACCGATTCAAGTCCAGACGTCGACCGAGCCACTCTAAACCTTCATTTTGTTTTTAAGTTCACTTGCCGGTGTGTTGTCCTGCTGCAGAACCCAAGTGCTCTTCAGCTTGAGGTCACGGATGGACAACACCACAGCTCCACGTATTTTTTCCATTTGAGGATAACGGTTCTCACCGTGGTTCGCTGGAGTTCGAAAAGTGTAACCCTTTCCAGGTGCCAATTTCTCTCTCTCTCTCTCTCTCTATTCTGTTCTTGAAGTTCTTTGGATGGTGCCCTCATGATTGAACAAGTCTGAAGGTAATCAGGCTTTGGTGCGCTCTGTGATCTCTCACTTATGGAAGCCTTCAAGGGACATTCTTACCAGTAATAACGGGCCTTTTGCTGCCCAGTCTCTTGAGCTCCCAGAGCCGTACTCCTTCCCGGCAAGGATCAACAGAGGCACTCCCGACTGGCCGTATCGCTCCGCTGCGTCAAACACATCCATCTCCACACAACAGAACAATCAAATTAATTGATGAGGTCTCTAGATCACAGATTTCACCTATTGCGGGTGGGTACGAAATGCTTACCATTTCCCCAGTTGGGAGGTAAATCGTTTGCGGCGCCTGCTTGTTGAGGAATTTGTTGAACAGACGGATGTTGGCAAACGTCCCCCGGGCCATGACGGCGTCGTTACCTCGACGCGAGCCGTACGAGTTGAAGTCACGAGGGATTACACTGTGAATACGTTGGGAAAAAATAATAAGAAGAAGAAGAGAATTCAAATGTGACAAAAGGCCACGTCATTTCTTTCACAACCTCAAAAATGAAAACAAATCCCCACTGCTGATTTTTGGGATTGAGAGATGAAACGTGCCCCCAAATATTCCATGGAGCACAGGTGTCAAACGCAAGGCCCGGGGGGCCAGATGCGGCCCGCCACATGATTTTATGTGGCCCGCGAAGGCAAATCCTGCGTATCGACTTCTGTGATTTTTGTCATAATTTGAAACAAAATTTCAAACTGTCATATCATAAATGTTGACATTGATATATTGCAAGCATTTTTGTGTTACCCAACATCAACAAAAGTTGGAAAAAAAACAAAAAACATTACCCTTGATTTCCGATTGCAAAACTAGTTGGTAAATTTAATTTGCGAATATGATGGATCAATTAAAAGATTTTCATGGTTTCAGTCATAATGGATACATACGTACAATACAACGAGAGGTCACTTACCCTCTTCTTGACAGGTAGCGGGCTGCAGGGCTGCTTCTGTTGATGTTTCCAGCGGGAGAAATGTGGTCGGTCGTGACCGAGTCGCCCAAGTTGAGCAGCACGTAGGCGCCGTCGATGGACTGTGGAGGGTTTAACTCCATGGTCTGGAAAAAAAAAAAAAAAGACAAATTATCAGCAAGTCTCTATTAGCATGCTAAGACCAGGAAAAAAAAATAGCTTTTCTAAAATTACGTTTCATTTACCAAACCATCAAAAA
This sequence comes from Syngnathoides biaculeatus, assembly GCF_019802595.1. Classification (NCBI taxonomy): domain Eukaryota; kingdom Metazoa; phylum Chordata; class Actinopteri; order Syngnathiformes; family Syngnathidae; genus Syngnathoides; species Syngnathoides biaculeatus. The sequence continues at coordinate 6,142,414 of NC_084660.1, forward strand.
AGGGCGGGGACTTGATGTAAGTCGACGCGCCATCCCAGGGATACAGCTTGTCCGACGGAGCCACCAGAGAGTTCCAGCGTTCGTTGACTTTCTGCAACCGGGATCCACAATTATTTTCCCCGAGTCTGCTTCCCGGAACGTCTTTAGACCAAATTGGGACGGTACCTCAATTTTCTCGTACACTTCTCTGAACATTGACGGAATGACAAACTTTGTCTCCTCGAGCTGGATCTCCTCCCTTGTGGGCCAGATGTCCTTCAAGAAGACTTCTCGACCTTTGGAATTGATTCCTTGAAAGAAAACAAACAAACAAACAAAGGGGAACCAGAATAGACGGCAATTCATGAAATGTCAAAGACAAAGATGACGCAATGCTAAAAACCAAAACTCAGGAACTAAAACTCACACACGGCTACAATCGTAGCCAACAAATCATTTGAAACGTGCTGCGACTCCCCACTTCGCTCACCAATAGGTTCTGTCATAAAGTCAATCTTTACGGTCCCGGCGATGGCGTACGCGATTACGAGCGGCGGCGAGGCAAGGTAGTTCGCCCTGGTGTTGGGGTGAACGCGCCCTTCAAAGTTTCGGTTTCCGGACAGGACACCTGCAGCCACCAAATCTCCCTGAACAACAAATACACACACGCAACCATCAACGTGTTGATGAAGTGTATAATAGAATGAGCGGCTGCTAAATATAAAACGACGGCTTGCAAAATAAAGTTTTCTACCGCGCCCCAATCCCTGCTTTTATCATGAAAACTTGTAGTTTGTAGCTATTGTTTTTATAAAACATAAAAACCCTGAGAGCGGAGACCAGAGCTGCTGTTGGCCACAGCACACGCCTAAACACTCGCATGCAGGCTCCACCACCGCCGCTTTGGTTAGCAACAAGGTCTGGGCAACGTAGAGCAAAGACGAGCTAGACACGCCGCTTATGTTTACTTTTGATATTATTGGAGAAATATAAAAAAAAAAAGAAAAAAAGAAAGAAATGCCGTCGCCGGGGTATGTGCGTAATCGAAGAAAAAGTGGTTCAACTGGATGAGATTTCCTCTTTTCCGAGTGGGAAAGGTCTGGTCTGATGCCAAACTAGAAAGTCCAGGACATTGGCACAGCCTGATCCAGGATGAAAGCACAGACAATACAGTGCACAAAAAGCTAATTCTGTATTTTAAATATAAGAGGCAACATAACATTAAGCTTAAAATGGTTTGGGAGCATCATCATCATCATCATATCACACACCCCCCAACCCCCTCCTCGTCAGTAGCTCGCGAGAGGCTGGCTGCTTGAAAAGTAGATCTTGGGGTAAAAAAAAAAAAAAAAAAAAAAAGTCTGGGCACCTTTGCGTTAAAGCTTGTGGGATGGATTACAACTATTTGTTGTACCTGGGTAATGGCTTCCACCACTGGTTCCGGGAGGGGTCCACTGTTGCCTATACAGGTCATGCAACCATAACCAACAACCTCAAAGCTAAAAAAGCGAGACAGAGAACAAATAAATACCACATTACAAATCACACATTTCTTTATATTATTATTAGGCCCACAGCGTTTGGTAGCAATTGGACAAAATCCGGACAAATGTATTAATTTTTTAAGGAAATGTGGGAATGGCTACTTCAAACCAAAAACTTTCCAGCTTTTATTATATGCATATACATGAAATTTCACATTGGCAACTAAAACTGATTTGAGAGCTGAATTTTTGAAAAACGGGCATTCCCCACGGCTTTGTATCGGGCCTTCACAGGTTTTGTTCATTCGTTCAAATGTGACATGACACAGACAATTATCTTGCGGGTCTACTCATGATAAATATGCCTACAAAATCTCAAGTTGAGCGTCTCGACTGCACGAGTGGTTCGCAGCTTACCCTAACTGAGACAGATAGTCCATGACGCCACTCTCCTTCAGGTAATACGTCACCACGCCGCTGCCGGGTGAAAGGCTGGTCTTTATGTAAGGCTTCACGCTCAAACCATTCTCAATTGCTTTTTTTGCAAGGAGTCCTGGAAGAAAACTACAATTAAAAACATATGAGAGGGAAAAAAAAAAAAAAAATCAAAATAATAATAATAATAAATCGAGAAATCAAAATGAATTGGCCCACCAGCTCCGAGCATGACGGACGGGTTGCTGGTGTTTGTGCAGCTGGTGATGGCTGCGATCACGACCGAGCCGTGGCTCAACGTGTACTCTTTTCCGTCAAACCGGAAGGGGACCGTTGTGCTCTGACAATCCGGAGCCACGGCAAAGCCTTTGAAACCTTGCTGAAGTTCCGGTAAAATAATAATTAAAAAAAAAAAACAAAGATTTGGTCAGTCGACCAATCAAAAAGCATGAATTCTTGATGCGGACATTGCTTAAATGTTATCAGACAATATGGCCGCCCTGGGCCTGACTTTGGAAACCTCAGCTTTTACACGAAAGCGAACAAATGATAAAAATCCAAAGTCACCTTGGCTCCCAGGCAGCTATCAAAGTCGTTTTTCATGTCAGAAAGAGGAATTTTATCCTGAGGTCTTTTTGGCCCACTACAGCACGGAACCACAGTACTGAGGTCCAACTCTACAACCTTCAAGAGAAACACAAAACTGTCTAGTACAATTTAACATCCTCTTGAATATGGTTTACGGGGTGTCAGGTGTCAGGACAGACCTGACTAAAATCCGGATCCTGGGAGACATTGCTGTAGTCCCGGAACATGGAGACGGCTTTCAGGTACCTTGTAATGTACGCCAGCTTTTCTGCTTCTCGCCCTGATCCAAGAAAAATATCAAAAAACAAAGCCACGGGCATCGTCAAATTGACTCAGGAGTTGGCCCTGGTCGGTCTCTCACCGGTCTGCTTGAGGTACTCAATGCTGACGTCATCCACCGGAAAGAACGCTGCGGTTGCGCCATATTCTGGACACATGTTTGAGATGGTGGCTCTGTCCGCGATGGACAGCTGAGCTACGCTGGGCCCGAAGAACTCCACAAATTTGCCCACTACGCCCACTTGACGGAGGTGCTGAACAAAGCACACATTCATACGGTCAACGATATTTTACAAAAAAAAAAAAAAAGATCCATGAAAACGCCATCAAATACCTTGGTGACAGTGAGAACAATATCCGTGGAGGTGATAAACTTGTCCGGGCTCCCATACATCTTGTACCCCACCACCTCGGGCAGAACCATGCTGATTGGCTGACCCAGCATCACTGCCTCTGCTTCAATTCCACCCACACCTAAACGTGGAAAGAAAAATACGATGATGAAAAATGAGAAATATCGGTAAAAACTAATACATTTTTTTTTTGTTGTTGCAGTGAACCCGGTCTAAATTCAGACTTGCTTGTATAGTGCGAAAACCCATCATTTAAAAATCGGTGATAAACTGGGGCTGGGGGTGCAAAAAAAAATGGCAGGGGTGTCAAACTAAAAAAAAAAAAAACTAAACTAAACATACTTAAATCACTGACATGCAGCATTAACACAGCAGCAACATGCTAGCAAAGCGCTAACAAGGCCAGTTACACCCCCAAAAAAAACATACTGGTAAAAGTCAATTCCTTGGCACATATATTCCACCGGTCTCACCCTTACCTTTTCCACTCGAGTGCGTTAGAAAAAAAGTCGCGGCTTATAGGGCCAGAAATTATGGTAATTTTTGGCGTGCGCCGCATTGTAGTTACGTATTTCCCCTCAGAGGGCCGTTATGACTGCGGAACCATAAAAACCTTTAACCGCCTCATCATATTTACACACGAAATTTATGAACTAGTTTTGGAATCAGAAATCAAGGGCAATGGGTTTCTATTGTTTGCTTGCGATATCTCAACGTTATCATTTATGATATGACCATTTGAAATGTTGGTACAGATTTGAACAAAAATCATTGAAAGTTGATACACATGATTTGCCTCCGAGGGCCACACAAAATCACCCAGCGGGCCAGATCTGGCCCCCCGGGACTTGAGTTGGACACCCGTGTGCGAAAGGTGAACCACCTTTCTTTTGAAACAGAGCGCCTGGAAGCACTCGAGGTCCAACAGAACTACAACTTACCCCAACCCAGAACACCGAGGCCATCGATCATGGTGGTGTGGGAATCCGTGCCCACCAGGCTGTCCGGGTAGAAATACCCTTCGTGGTTAAACACCACCCGGGCCAAATACTCCAAGTTGACCTGGTGGACGATTCCCGAGCCGGGTGGAATGATACGCATGTTCCTGAAAGCTTGCGAGCCCCACTAAAAAGAAAGAAAGAAAGAAAAAAAAAAGTGTGTGATTGGCACGAAGTGGATCCACAGGTTAATTGGACCTTCTGCCGTGTACGAAAGTAGACGCGCATTTAATCGTTCCATGTCATGCACGAACGGAGAAAATTTGTGTCACCTGGCACAACTTTATACCTTCAGGAACTGGAATCGCTCTCTGTTGCGTTCAAACTCCAAGTTTTCATTTTTCTGCAGGCTATCAGACCTTCAGAAAGAAAAGATGATTACATTAGAGGTCCACTGTCATGAAAAGCATGATTTTTAGTGAAAAAAAAAAAAAAAAAAAAAAAACGGCAGCCGGTGTGGACCCATGGAACCGCCCCCCCCCCCCCCCCCCCCCCCCCGCCCGCCAAAACATGATTTTGACGAATATGGCTTTTGGTAACTCCCGCCATGAACATCCTCTTGTTTTCGAGAAGAAGCAGAAAGTGACGGGCAGGAACGCACTCAATCGGACGCTAGTTTTACCTGCTGGAAGCTAGCTCGTTGTTCCTTCGTGTTAGCCAAAATGCCGGCTCGTTGCATTGCTGGATATTGTCCGAACACTCGTTAGGATGGATTCGCTCTTCATAACTTTTGCAAGATCTGGTTCATGTGGAAAATGGATTGCGCAGGTGCAAAGGACGAGAGCTTCGTGGGTTCCAAATGACAGCTACTCAAAAAAAAAAAAAAAACTATAGTTGGGGCGTAATCCGTAAGTCAGGGGTGCTAAATGCGTCGATTTTTTGGCCTTGTGGATCGCAACTGGCCTTGTCGACAAGGCCGAGCCGCGGTGGAGATTCGCACGGGGAGGTGGTTTGGCCGTGATCCGCATATCATCTAAATATGGCTCGAAACGATAAGGTCATATTGCCCCGGTCACTTCACTCGGTTGCGAGATGTTCTCTTCTTCGAAAAGAGCTTCCGTGTCAGAAAGGGCCCGTTCGTCTCCCGCAGCAGAGGCCACACCGTGGATGTCGAATGAGACTTCCGCAACTTTGCGCATGGATGACGCGCTCTCTGCTCAATATGTATTTTTTCAAATAGATATTAAAGTGAATAATGTACTATGTATTTTTCATGACAATATCTATTTTAGAATGGGGATGACACCTGGGCTTTAAAGGAGCATTCAAAAGCCCACGGAACCATGTCGGCGGTCTTACTTTTTATTAAAGTCCACTTGGACGGAATGATCGATGACCAGGTCAGCCGGGCAAATGGGATTGATCTTCTCGGGGTCGCCGCCCAGCTTCGTCACCGCGTCGCGCATGGCGGCGAAATCGACCACGGCGGGTACGCCGCTGCGAGTGCAAAAGGACACGTGAAAAGACGGGAATACGAAATGCCACACAGCAGTCGCAGGTTGGCCAAAGTCTCAGTGGCAGAGGATGCTGACTGAAATGAGGTTGAGTGGAAAAAATGTCACTCGGACATACGTGAAATCCTGCAGGATGACGCGTGCCGGCCTGAACGGAATCTCCACCGTCCGCGTCTGGGTTTGCTTCCAGTCCAGGATGTTTTCCACGTCGGACTGCTTGACCAGAAAGCCGTCGCAGTTCCTGACGGCGGACTCCAAGAGGACCCGGATGGAGAACGGCAGGCTGGCTGCGGACAAGAACACGGCCAGAATATGCGCTGCTCACTGGAAGTGGACATTTTTTGGGAATTGTGCTGTTCAGTATTTTGTTTGAGAAGAACTGGTAGAGTTCAGAGATGGTCAAATTGTGTGAATATGTCAAGGTTATTGTGCATTTTAGATTCATCTTGAAATTTGAACCGAAATCCCGCAACCCCAAACCTTTTGAAGACAAGTGAATGACATTCAGATTTTGCAGCAATACGGGATTTCTTACCATATCTGGGATCTTCAAGTTTGGAGAGATTATAAAACAGCTGATTTGCGACCTGAGGATCCAGAGGCTCGACTAAATGCTGGAAGGGATTCGTCGCGGTTCCGGCCATCCTCTCCCAGTAAGTCTGTGCGAATCTACGAACGTACAAAGGAGTGTTTTGTAAAAATCTGTAAATCAATCAAGGTCTATGGATATATGTTGTACATCTGTGTGTATTGACAAAAGTAATGAACTTCTTCTGGCAAACATTTCTGTTTCCAAACGCACGAATTAAAAATTTAAAGCACAGGTGTCAAACTCAAGGCCCGGGGGGCCAGATCCAGTCCGCTGCATGATTTTGTGTGGCCCGCGAGGGCAAACCGTGCATATCAACTTCCATGATTTTTTGTGATGATCTGTTGCAAAATGTCAAATTGCCATATCACAAATGATAGCGTGGAGATACTGCAAGCATTTTTGTGTTACCAAACGTGAACGATAGTTGCAAAAAACCCACGACACTTGATTTCCGATTTCAAAACTAGCCCGTAAATTTCCCATGTAAATATGACGAGGCAAAAGATTTTCATGGATTCACAATCACAACGAATGAGTTTGACACCCCTGATTTAGTCATGCGATCAGTACAGTACAATTTTATTGACTGTTTTGACCCCGCCCACTTCCCCCCTGACCTCAGACGACGTCATATTACTGAATCAAGTTTTGTTTGCCCGTCATTTTCCTTTAATCATAATAATAATAATAATGAATCAGTGCAACAATGAGGAAAGTTGACGCTTGATGGCAGTATGTTAAAAACCCTTCCAGGCAGGCAGCACAATAATCTGTTTGAACTCCACTCCTCGTCGTATTATGTTTGCGTCCTGTCAAAGTCGAAAGTCTACGGCACAGGCCGTCGCTTAGCATGATTAGCCACCTTTACTATAAGATGGATTTTGACAGAATGACAATTAGGATTTAGTCGTGCAACTTTGTGCACCGGCGTAGGGTAGTTTTAGTTATTTCGCGTGCAGAAATAAGTTGCATAAGTCGAAGTTCGCGGTTAAGCTAAGACTCGAGCTCATTCGTTTTGCAGTGCGTGCGGGGAGGGCGAGGGAAAAATAATTTGCGTCGATGTCAAATGCGGATCTGTGCGATAAGTGACGCCTGACAGGTGAGTGATGTGTTGCTCGTACCTCGTCAGCAAGAACGCCGCTTGACGTCGCAGTTACCCAATCCAAATACGGAAGTGTGCCTGTGGAGCGCACACTGTACGGCGGCTCCACTTGGACGAAAAAGGCGTTTCACGGATTCGACCCAGCAAATGACCGTGAACGTTACAAGCGCTGCATCTGGACTAAAGTTAACAACGAGTTTGCATTTGTAAAATATCACCGATGTTTACATTATACTACATATCACAGGTGTCAAACTCGAGGCCCGGGGGGCCAGATCCGGGGCGCCGCGTGACTTTACGTGGCCCGCGAAGGCAAATCATCGGTGTCGAAATCCGTGATGCTCGTGAAAACGTGTCCCAACATTTCAAATTGTTACATATCATAAATGATAATGTTGAGATATCAGCATTTTTGTGTGACCAAACATGAAAAACTCACCGCGCTTGATTTCTGATTTCAAAACCATGTTCATAAATTTCATGTGTAAATACGATTTTCTACGGATCCACCTTAGCGGCCCTCTGAGGGAAATCGTCACTACAATGTGGCCCGCGACCAAAAAAAAAAAAAGTTTTGACTCCCCTGCTAAATATCGTGACAATTGTAAATTGTATTTTACATTGTCCAACCTGTCGTCGTTCACTTTTCAGTGTCACTGCATTGCATATTTTGAAATCATACACATCCAGTATATATATAACTTTACATTGCGGAATTTCACATCGCTAACGTCGGTACTGCAAACTCGTAAATGAAATGATCACAAGAACTGTTCTAAAAAGCCTCACATTTTTAACATTTAACGCCCGTGCATAAATGCCCCCCCCCCCTCCATACATTTAGTGTGGCCTCTCGGCGCTTCCCTACCCCCTCTCGTCATCCACACGAGAGGTGGAGTTTGACACTGAGTCCCAAAGCAAATGTTGTAGGTGTGGGAGACTCGAGCGGTATAGCAGACGGGGGTGAATGATGGACCAGGAGAGGAGGTGCCATACAGGTAAGGACATGTAGCTTTCCAGAGAGTTTTATTTATTTTTTTTATGCCAAATACCGTTGTATGCTTCTTAGATCCTTTACACGCTAATGCAAAAATGGGGTGCATCGCTTACTAAATGTCCCACAAAACAGGGATTCCCTAACCAATGTGTGAAAGATCTTCAGGTGAGCAACAAGAAATAAGCCAATTGCACAAAATAATGTATCTTTGTTCGGCAATGGTGACATGCAGAACAATAACATTTGTGAGTAAATTGGGACATCTTTTTTGGTAACTTCTCGTGTAAAATATGTTACCCCGCCGGCTCAATAAATCTTGGGAAACCCTGCCATAATCAGATCTTGCGACTTGATGTCCGTCTGTTGGTTGAAAAATATCTTTGCATGCAAATTTAGCCCGTGTTGTTAGCGGAAGTGGCACACACACCGTTCGCCGCAGACTCAAATCATCTGCAAGCTGTTTATTTTATAAGGTAATGTAAGAGGAGTTTGAAATGATGTTAAAGTGTTATGAAATATGAAGGTGATGCATGATGGGATGTCAGGTTTTTGCAGTTTCAATCCCCAGTTTGGGGGTGCGGCAACTCAAAAACAAAGTTGTGGAAAGACGGGCCTTGGGGGTACACAATGTTGTGTTTTGTTGATCCAAATGATAGTTGCCGGGAAATAAGTGGCGGTTGTGACGAGCCGCCAGAATTAAGGTGAGAAAGGGTGCCGTGGAAAAGACGCCGCGGAGCTTCCCCGTCTGAACAAACTTAAAATTCCTTCGGTGCTACGCAGTCAGCAGCTTTTTGGGGTTTTAGCGCCGAGCAGTCCTACGCCAGGCGCCGTTAAACGTGTTGTTGTAGCGGTTCTATTTTGACGCGTCAGTCAGTCGAGCGCCGGCATCCGCCGAGAGGAGCCGTGAACAGACGTGTGGTGGGGGGGGGGGGGGGTAACGGATGAGTTTGTTGGGGAATCCAGACAAGTGGCCAGGAGGCAGAGGTGGGGGGTGGGATCACGCATGACTTCGCAGTCCGTATTTTGTTTGGCGGTGGCAACTTGTTTGCGGCACTGGTTCTGTACGATAAAATGCGACTTTCAAACACGGTCTGTCAAGTTCGCAAGGACGAGCCGCAGCTTGTAAAGGTAATTACAAGGCGTCTACCCCAGTAAAAAGGGGCTCATTGTGCGAGGTGTCATTGTGGTGCAATGACAAGCGTGACAACTTCTTCCTTCCGGGGGGGCTGAATGTGGAAGAAAATCAAGACGACTCATTATCTTTTCCTCTATCGTCGTAGCTTTGTGAAATATCAATATTGTTGATTCTTAATGGTGTTTTTAGATGTCTCGACGCCAAATACCAATGTTACGCTTCATTGTGTAGTATCAATGTGACGGGATCAAATATTGATATATTGCTTATATATTAAAATCCTGACTCAACATAAAATGCCGATATATCGTTTATCTTTTATCAAACAGTATCAACACGACAGCATCAAATATTGATTCTACAATGACGACATCAGTAGCAACCTTGATTATCAATACCGCAACCAATCATAACTACTTTGGACATGCCGCCATCAAATATTTCTATGTTGATGAAACGCATTGTTACCTTTTAGGGTAACAATATCGATGCACCACCAAAAATATCGATACCACACTGACTCCTATCGTGATATTTTAGGCTGCAGTATAAATGCAGCAACTTGAAATATCAACGTTGTGATGATTCATCGTTATCGGTACCGCATGAATGAGTCACCCTCAGAATTATCAATGTTGTGATGAACTGCCATGTTTACTTACTCACTTTTCTCACCTTGTCATGACCAGAACACGGGGTTGGACTCAAATGCACGACTCGGGAGACGTAGAAGCAGTTCGGAAAATGCATTTATTCAGTCCAGTATTGGGGATCAGGCAGGCAGTCAACGGGAGCAGCAGTAACAAGGACGTCAGGCGTAGGAGGCAGGTCAGTGGGCAGGCAGGGGTCGGTACACAGGAGATCAGGGACGGGATTACGAGTCTGCGGGAATGAGGCATGAAGCAACGATCTGGCAAAGGCCAGACCGTGCGCGTGGTCCTATATAACTCGGACGAAATTACTAGAGAGGATGCGCTGATTGCGGGAGGTGCGTACCGCATCGTGAACCGGTACGGCCAGGACAGGGACCGGCACACCTGTATTTTTTGTCAGCCATTCCACTTACCCGATTGACTCCCCCCCCCCCTCTCCACCCCACAGCTTCCATCTGAAATGCTAAAAGCACAAAGCCGCAGGCAACACATTTCCAAGACGATGCCGCGACAGGAAGTGCGACCCTAAAGACCATGAGCACCTCTCTCGAGGGCGAAGTCTGAAAAGCGGTTGGAAGCTTGCGCGGAGTCGACTTGCTTGGAACAGGAAGAACGATGATGAAGTCAAAGGGTCAAACCTTGGGGCTGCTTCTCTTCCTGCTTCTCGGAATGACTTGCAACGGTTCCCTTGTCAATGTCAATCGGGCTTTAAAAGTGAGCCGGGGTCAGTCGGCCTACCTCCGGGATGGTGACCTGCACTTCCTTATCCCGCTTCAAAACGATGCGTGCAAAGTGGAAGTGGTCTTAAACGAGCCCATAACCCAAAGAGTGGGAAAATTCTTGCCTCGGGTAATAGAACATCACACAACAAAGACTTTATGAGTTCTTTGTTCCGGTGTGCTGGGTTCTGTGTGAATAAAAAAGGTGCCTAAATCTTGGATTTCGCTTTTCTCCAGGTTTTTAATTGCCATTATCAGGAGAACGAGATCAGATATGTCCACAATGGTTCTCCACTCTTAACGGAGGACACAGTCAAGCTTCGAGTGTATAGGTACCTTGATAGAACACACTGTTCCTGATTTCACATGCAGTGCCTCTTAAATGCACATCTATAACAACACAAACACGACAATTTGGAAGTATTTTCTTTCTATTTTGTGTTTGCATTTATTGGGGGATCAACTACATTTACAAAGCGTTTAAAAATTGGCCTTAAAACAAAATAACCACCCTGTCTTTCTGATCAGGTTCACTGAGACTGAAACACACATTGAGGATTTTTCTCTCCATGTCGAAATCACGGAATCCGACTGCAGTCGAATCAAGCTTGGACCTACATTTTTGCAAGTTCCGGTATATGGGATCTCTGGTAATATTGATGGGAACGTGGTGTCCTTCCACTACGAAAGGCGGTCCAGCTTAGAGTGTAGCATCCATTTCAGTAGCCAAGATACTCATCTGCCAGCTCATGGGCAAGTGGTTACTGGAAACCCAGTGGAAGCCGCCAAGAGAGGGGATGTGCCACTGAGCTACGTTGAGGGTAAGGGCTACATGTCGGAAGCAATCCCCGTGATATCTCTCGAAATTAATGCGAAATATTTTTCCAGAACCTCCAGCTAGTTGTGATTCTGATGTCTGCCTTAAGGGTGTGAAGCCCATCCGGTTCATCAAAGTTCCCTGCGACCAATTCTTGTTGATGGGGCTGAAATACCAGCACATGACTCCGCCGTCACCTGACATTGACTACATCGCAATCAGGCTTGACCTCAAGGACACCAGGAGTGGCAACATATATCAGGCAATTTAACTTGTGTTGAACAATTGTTTTAGGGCAGGGGTCCACTACATTCAGTGCGGCGATCAAACAAATATGGAGTATATACGGGGTCCCTAAACCGCCCTGGGGGACACTTCAAAATCGAACGACCAAATTTGAACCTGGTATACATGAACAGCGCAACATTTGGTATGCATGTCTGTCATGAGGAGAACTCGCAAAAAAATTCTAAAAAAACCCAAGCCTGAAGAGACATGACGCAACATTCAAGCAAATGTGTGGTAGAGGTGGGGCCCTACAACAGTGCCCTGGGGAAGGCCATTTTTTTCCAAATTCATCCCCTGGAGCCAGTTTGACTCACAACATGAAATTTGACAGACATGTCTATCATGAGACCAAAAAAATTTATGAGCCCAAAAAGACACGAAGTAAGCTAGTTGGGAGAAATGTTACTGTTTAAGTACACTGTGGGAGTTAATCATTTGAAGATTTTACAAATATGAATAGACTTCATGATTTTGAACCATGGGTTTGGTTTCTTATGAAGTCTGAACAGATCTGGATTCCAGTGCAGATCACAGACGCGCTGGTGAACCAGGCACCAGCGTTATCCTTTACGCCGACGTTTATCCTAGAAGTGGACCAGTTCGTCCTCACCCTGCTGTCCACCACCACGTTAGACGCTGAGGATGAGGAAACTCCGCAAGACAGGCTGATTTTTAACATCACCAAGGCACCCTCCGACGGCTTCATCACTCACTTGTCCGACCAAACGCGCCCAATTAATTCCTTCACATGGTTGGATTTAAATGGCATGCTCATTGCTTATCAGCCCCCCAACTCCTCTCACACCCAGCGCAGGAACATTGAGGTTGTATTTTCCTCACACGTTTACCGTCTAAAATATTGTGGCGGAATCCATGTATCTCATAAATACTTCCTCCTTGACAGATGGAAATCGAAGTTAATGATTTCTTTTTCAAGAAGAGCCCACCCGTGACTGCGCACATGTCCGTGCGGAATGCCGACACCAATGCGCCCAGAGTTTCCTGGAACATGGGTACGGTCAGTTTTGTGGATTGGTTCTTTAGCATTTTGTCCAGCAGGGACATGACGTCCGGTTCTAAGGCGGTAACAGCTGTGAAATTACAGGATTTGACCAACGGAGCAATTTGTCTTCTAGGTCTCAGCCTATTGGAAGGTCAATCACGTCCGATAACATGGGAACAGCTCCAGATTGTTGATAATGACGACATCGAGGCTGTCCGTGTCATCGCTGTGGATGGCCTTCTGCATGGAAGACTGACTGTAAGAGGTATAAAAGTTACTTTCCATTCTATTCTGCTCTAGTTTGTTTCTGCATTTCACTCTTAAGCCAAATAAATAGACTTTTGAGAAGGGGGTAGAATGTATGTATATACACAAAATACCAGAGTCAGTGAGCCATTTTTGCCATCTCCAGGTGGAAAGGGCTTCACGTTTTCCATCAGTGACATTCAAGCCGGGACGGTTTGCTACCATCACGACGACAGCGACTCCACCAGTGACTTCATCGTCTTCCGCATCACTGATGGTCACCACCAGACCCGTCACAAGTTCCCCATAAAGATCCTCCCGAAAGACGACAGCCCTCCATTCCTCATTGCCAACAAGTTGCTGGAGGCGTCACAGGGTCAGAAAACACTGTTGAAGGGCACCGACCTTCAGGCTTCCGATATGGACTCCAGCAGCGACTACATCCTCTTTAACGTCACCAGACCCCCACAGGCAGGAGAGATCATGAAGTTCCCAGGACCAAAGCTAACAGGTCAGAGAAACCCATCACATACTTTTTTCTATACCCTGAGTGTACGATAAACCCCCTGGCGGATGGTGAAAAACAGAGTAACTGACACCTCCACCACCTAATTGCCTATACTGTATTAATATTTTAAAACATTACAACGACAACTAAAGAGTGTGTCGAAAGTCTTTATACATGCCCGTTTTCTTGTCACTTCAATATGCTTTTTGGACTTCAAAGTGCTCCAACGCTGTCCGAGGCAAGTTTCTCAAAATAGGTTATGTTCTTGACACTTCGCATAGACTTTCCCTGGCTTCGCGCGAAGGCCTGCTCCAGAAGTTTGGTGCTCTCATAAGTGTTGGTAAATGGTAATGAAGGGCAAAAAGCTCATCAAACAGGCGGTTAACTATCACTGTATACAAGAACATTGGTTTGGACTTCGATATCCCACGTTGCAAACATTTTCAACTATTTTTCTGTTTTCTCCAGGTTACCCAGTTAGCACATTTCTGCAGCGGGACCTCTCCCGGTCCATGGTTTACTATCGACACACAGGGAATGAGGTCTTTGATGACTCTTTTGAGTTTGTGCTGTCAGATTTCCAGGATCCCCCAAACTTGTCAGAGCCCCAGGTATACATGTTGGCACTTTGTACATTTGCTTTCATACAAACACCACAAAACGTTTGGGTTCGTTGGTCTTTCAGGGAAGATTTAACCACAAACCTAAATGTACTTAAAAAAACAAACAGGTTTTCGTTGGTTTTTTTTCCATCTTTCTGTCATGAAGGTAGTGCTGTTGCACATTGAGCCGGTAATGGACAAACCACCTCGGGAGGTTCCTAGCGCCAGACGGAGTCTTGTGGTCAAAGAGACAGATGTAGTCCATATAACACAGCAACACCTTCACTTTGTTGACAAGGACTCACCCGGCAGTGATCTGACATACATGGTCACAAGTCCACCTTTCTTCAGTGATCATCACAGGTCAGTGTGCCATACTCCAAATATGTCAATTCAGGAAATTTTTGTTTGCAAGACTGCAGCAGAGAAATAGTCTTCCAAACACGAATTTGTGTAAAAAACGTACCGTCTGAGCTTTGTGGTGATGTTATTGTGACGAGCAGCAGCGAGGATGCAGGGAGGTTGTTCCTCGTGGACAGCATACCCAAATTCACCAAAGACACCAACGCGCCAGTGTTGAGGCTCTTCACGCAGGTAACTACTTTTCCGTCTGCCAATGCAAATCAGATTTTCACAGGACGAAATGGGAATTCCCATTTTACGGTCTGACTTCACGTTTGGGCTTCTGAATGACTGTCTTCCTGGTCCTGGTCTCAGCATGCCATCAACTTCATGAAAGTAGCCTACATGCCCCCAACTGTGGATGTTGGCCCTTTTCCTCAGTATATCCAGTTTGTTCTCTCAGTAACCAATCAACACGGCAAAAAACTCGATGGGATCAGCTTTAACATTACTGTGGTACCAGTGGACAACCAACCACCACAGGTACAATATAGCAAAACCCAAAACAGGACCTTCTTTCTTTTCTTGATCAGAATACTCAGAAGTGTATAATGCACCATTTCAGGTCATCACTAACCCTGTAATGGTAGACGAGGGTGGTGAGTGCCGGCTTGGTCCGGAACACCTGCTGCTGTCAGATGTGGACTCCGTCGAAGAAGCCTTGCATTTGGAGCTTCTGAGGGAACCGCAGCACGGAGCGTTGCAGCTGAACAATTTTCCACTGAAACCTGGACAAACATTTAGTTTGCACGACCTGACAAGTCATATAGTTAGGTTAGATAGCTTCATTCTCGAAGATTCATTTATGCTCATTTTCATGACTTAGTCTTAAGCAGAGGCGGCAAAAGCAGTCAACAGCGTACAGTACTGATTAAATTCCAAAGTGAAAGTAAAAAAGAGAGACAAAAATATTCCTTACCTGTATGCTTTTTAGGGTGGCATAAGAAACTTTATTGCACTTTGTCTACATCTCTTTTTTTATTGCATCATTCCCAGCAATTAAATAAAAGTAACAAGTCTGTTGCAACAAAGTCAGGAGTAGACATCGCAAATGTTTTTTTCAAATATAGAGAGTAAAAGTATAAATCACACATCAAAGAACCACTCCTCTAGGGGTTAATAAACATTCATGATGTCTTTTCAGGTACAGTCACGATAATTCAGAGACTGCGAAGGACAACATTGAACTAGCGGTCACAGATGGCGTCAATAAAATCAGTTTTATTCTCCAAGTGAAGGTAGGTTTGCACATTGGCGAGAATGACATGTGGCGAGTCCATTTTTATAGTCACTTGATCAAGTACAACAAACTATCACAAGCACTGCAATTGTTGTTTCATTTTTAGGTATCTCCTATAAATGATGAAGTACCGGTGTTGGTTGCTGGCCTGAAACCGGTGCTCGCATGTGGCGAGGGGCAGACAATTGCCATTTCATCGGAGTACATCGACGCTATCGACGCAGACACCGACAACAACAGCCTCGCCTTCCTGATTGCACGACAGCCCCGCCACGGGCTGGTGCTGAGAAACGGCATGGTTGTCGACAACTTCATTCGCGCGGACATCAACGCAGGCATGATCAGCTACAAGCACACGGGTAAAAAGAAAGGATGGACGACGAAATTATTCCGCCCTTGTTCTAGTCTTTTATCTCACGAGGAAGCGTTTAAAACCAGGGAATTATTAGTGTTGAGAAATATGATCTTTGACTATTTCTTTTCAACACTCCGATGTCAACAGTATTCGGATATGACAGATGATCATGAGCACACGGTATCTGCAAGACGTAAGGAAGTATCAAGTCATAACCATGAAGGTTTAAGCAACGATTCGATCAAAAACCTCATCCGTGAATCCAAATAGAAAAAGCCCCCTCCATGAAAGTTGCGTCATAGTGGAGGACTACCGGTGGGTTACTGGGATTGTGGGGATTTCACACAAAAAAACTAGCAGACCATCATTAAAATGTACGTTTTAAAATGTAAATCGGCAAGACCTATCAACGGACTCATGTCGTTCAAGTCTAAGCCAAGTCTCGTGAATACAAAGTCAAATTGATTCCAAGCATGTCCTACAATTGGCAACGTCAACAGTCTGACGAGTTAAGTCATGTGACTTTAGTCATCTACCTCTGTGAACACGAACAAACTTTTGTGTTTTTGGTTTCAGGGCAGGAGATTGGTCTCACTCCGCATCATGACACCATCACCTTTGTGATTTCTGATGGAGAAACTGAAAAATATGCATTATGCTGTAGCGGAAGAAAGATGAATATCGGAAGCAGGGAAGCATCTCTCCCCGTCTATGACCTCCAGATCACCATTTTGCCCCTCAACAGCCAGCCACCCTCACTTAAAACAGGTGGACCATTTTATGTCAGACTCGTGTGTGATATCTGGAACAGTAACAGTAACAGCATTGCAACTCGAACCAAAATTCTTTGCTTCGGTTGCAGGAGACACGTTTGTGGTAGATGAAGGTGGGAGGGCCCAGATAAAAGCGAGTCACCTGAAGGTGTCCGACGTGGACACAGTCGCCGATGAGCTGGTGGTCAGTTTGGTTACCCTCCCTCAGTTTGGCTACCTTGAAAACGTCCTCCCGAGACCTGGCTTTGAGAAAAGCAACGTGGGCGTGAGCATCGGTAAACATTGGGGACACAGTTGGCTATCTTTACCCAGTGCAGGTTGTTTAAAACGTTCTCCCGATCATTTCGGTTGCATCTTTCCCCTCATCTTAACGTTTCATACGATGTGGACTGGGGAGCAATAGTTCTCTGTTACAAAGCACAAATGCGTTATTAGACCACATGATCATGGAAAAATGTTTTTTTTTTTTTTTTTTAAAAAGTGTCTTATTTGTCTCATTTCCCTAGACTCCTGTTTTTACAGAGATATCGTTGCCGGTCAAATTAACTATGTGCAGTCCAGGCACCAAAACCAGGAGCCGACGGCCGACCAGTTTATCGTCTACGTTTCAGACGGCAAATTCCGCTCTTCCCACGTAACGTTCAACGTTGTGGTCAACCCAACAAACGACGAGATCCCGGAGTTTGCGGCTCGAAATATTACAGTGAGTTCTTCTCTTCGTTAGTAGCCACAAGGTCCACTGAGTACTGTTTTCCCGTTTAGGTACAAGAAGGACAACTGAAGCATCTGGACCAATCTGTGTTAAATGCAACAGATCTTGATCTACCCGAAAATATCCTGCTCTTCCATGTTGTTCAACCCCCTCGGCATGGCAATATCATTCGCCGCCGCTACGTTGACACACGTCAGGATGCCAATTTGGAATCCGCTGTGGTTGACTTCACAATGGCAGAGCTCACAAATGGTATGTGTAAGTCGATGTTATGCCAAAACGTACACGAGTTTACCGTCATAGGTTTTGGCTTTCTGTCTAAACCCAAGAGAAAACTACATTTTTTTCCCCCGTGTCGTATCTTCAATGTCTTGCAGGTAAAGCTGTGGCGTACACACATGACGACTCTGAACATTTAGAGGACAGCTTTACTGTTGAATTATCGGACGGCAGACACAAAATCCAAAAACGAGTGACGGTTGAAGTGTTGGCAGTGAACGACGACAAGCCTTATTTAATAAGGTTAGATCAGAAGCATTGAAATAATACCATTATTGAATTGGCGCTGAGTTCTTCAGGATCTACGTTTTAGAGCAAGTCATGAAAGGTATTCCCCGTGGCTCTGTCTCGAGGCCCCATATCAAATCCACATTTGTTATGTTGCAGCATGTCTTTAACGCGTGAAACTTTTTCATGAGTAAACTCATGGGCATGCCTACAACATTTCATGTTGCTACCATCGCCTACACAACATTCATATTTGACCAACATGTCAACCAAATTTGATCTTGCTGGCTGACATAGGCTGAATTTACAACCGTTACAGCACAAACACAACCGATTTTGGGGGGCCCAAATGAAACCTCAAGCGTAGGTGAAGTTTTTATTACCACAGCTCTATGTGTGATGCTAAACATTTGTGATGGTGCGTCCTTCAGAAACAATCGACTGGAAGTGGAGCCAGGAGAGACCAGACTCATAACCAGTGTAACCCTCTTCGCACAGGACCATGACACTCCCTCTTCGCAGGTCATGTACATATTTAAAAGTGTACCCACACAAGGATTCCTACAGCTTAAGGTCTGTGGACTGCCGTACAGGGTATGTTTTCAACTTTTTAAGGGGAGGGCACCTCAGTTGGACTGATTTCTTTCACAGCATGTTCAGGACTGGCTGTTGCTGAAAGAAGGGGGAAACTGTACTCAGGAAATGGTAGACGTGAATCGTCTGCGCTATGTGCACAGAGACTCCTTTAGTACTACAAGGCAGGACTTTTTCATTTTCTACCTACATGACGGACAGAATCAGTCTCCCTTGCAGCAATTCAACATATCTGTCAAACACGTGGAAAAAGGTATTTAAATACCCCCCCCCCCACAGTCAGTGATATGTTGTACTGAAATATACTTTTTCTGGTGTCTGTACGTTACTTTAGAACATATTTACATTTCAGAGTTTCTACTTTTGCCCAAGTACAGAGTTGAATCAGGACTTTCATGATTTTTTTTTAAACGTTAACTTCTACTTTAGTAGTACTTTTCCACCTTTGCCTAAAGTCCTTAGCACATGGACAATAGTTTAATTTGTCTCTACTCCTTGTGGTTTTTTTTTTTGTTTGTTTTTTTTTTTTTTTATCCAGGAAGTATTTCCATCTTTGTCAGGCCTGTGAGTGTCACCCGCGGCGGTCACGTGGTTCTCACCACCGACCTGCTATTGGCCACAGACGCCGCAGGCCGGCCTGAGGAGCTCGTGTTTGTCGTGACCACGCCGGCGGCTCATGGATATTTGGAGAACATCAAACATCCTGGAGTAACAATCTCCACCTTCAGCCAGATGGATGTCACGGCAAACCGTGTAGCCTATGTGCATGACAAGCGAGCAAGCACGCCCACAGAATTTATTCAGTGAGTCATGAGTAATATCTTTGGGGAAAATTATACAGAGATCATATACATTTTTAATCTATATTTTTGCCCTCCCACATTTTTTCAATACTTTTGACACTTGATATGGCCCATTCTCTTTTTTTAATTGAGAGTACAGCGGACCAGTCACATAATCGGAGTTCGGCATTCGCAAATTCACCGATTTGTAAACCCCAAGCCCTTAATCAAAGTACACAAATCCCAAAACCTCGTTCTAAGACTTAAGTTCCAACAATCCAACCATTTTCTTTTACCTTTCCTGTCTTTGGTCAAATCAATATCCAAGGTGATTATGTTTTGCCAGGTTTGTTGTAAGTAACAACGAAAGAAGCCGGAAAGGGGTCTTGGAGGTGTCAGTGGAAATGTTTGATCACATACCGCCATCCTTGTCCAACAAAGGCCTTCTAATTCCCCAAGGGTTCACCATGACCCTGACTCCAGACTGCCTCTCCATGTCAGACCCTGACACTCCACACGGTGCCCTGGTCTTTAAACTGCTGCAACCTCCTCGCCACGGGGAGCTGCTTTTACACGAGACCACGCTGACAGCCGGTTCCACTTTCACCCAGCAAAACATCGAGGAGCTGGAGGTCACATACAAGCATAACGGAGACCAGTCACAGATCGATCAATTTGAGTTCACTGCCACCGATAGCACCCATCGTGGCGTCCTGGTGGATGGGAAATTACATCCAGAACCGCTGTTTTTCATCATTCAGGTAAATGAAAAAGTTCAAGGGTTTGGGCCCATGCTCGCTGTGTCAAGGCCTTTGGAATGGCTTCATTTCCTTGTTTATTTTCAGGCCAAATAAATCAACTATTGTGGACCAATTTTGGCTGTTCTACTCCCTCCACACTTCAACGATTCAAATAATTGCGAAATTCAAACTGTTCATCTCATTCATAACCTATTGGCAACCATCTTCCACATTCCCCATATTCTTACTTTCCACAATTCTACGGTTTCCATGAAAAAAAATTCCCTCTGAAGACTTTTTTAAAAATGTAACTTATGCTTCCATGTTTTGTAATTGATTCAACCCATTCTGATTATCACAACTTTGAACGCTTCAGCTCATTCGAGTGAACTATTTATCACGATCCCTAAATACCCACGTTTCCCACATCTCAATCATGACAAGTGCAGAACTTTTCTGACATTTTTACAATGAGCAAAGTCTCACATTCTCCATTTCAATCAATTTTCTACAGTGCTTCTGTTCACCGTCAAAGCTTCGACAGAACTTGTATCTCTAGTTTTGAGTGGATATTTGAGTTAATGATCTCTGGTGAATTTCAGATCGAACTTTTGGATACCTCACATCCCGAGGTTGTGAAGTTGCTCCCCCTTTGGAAGGCGGAGCTGTTGACCGATGGACGATACGGAATCTTTTTGTCATCTCGGGAGCTCAGAGCCAAAGACAACGACAGCAAAGAAGAGGAGCTGATGTTCTCCATTGTTCGGCAGCCCCATTTCGGTTACCTCGAAAATATTACGACAGGTCAGGGGGGTCTTTTGCCCACAACGCCGTTTAGTTAAGAACTGGAATTTGACCCTTGGGTTTCCCGTAGGTAGTTTCGTAAGACAGCGGATCCCTCAACTGGATCTGAAGAGAAGAATGATTGTCTACATCATCAATCCAGAGATGGAGTCTCTGACAGACAGCTTGGAATTCAGGGTGTCAGATCCACATGGGAACACTGGACCTTCTTGCATGTAAGGTTGACAAAAATGATATAAAGTGTTCCCTGGCGGATGATGACTGACCTTCATCATCATCATCATCACTCTTGTTCTTGCAGACTACAACTGAACTGGTCGAGTGTTGAGCTATCCCAGACCGAATACTGCGCGACTGAGGAGGAGAAAAGGGTCTCAGTGGAAATCAGCCGAAAAGGAAATACAGCAGAGTCTTCATATGTCACTGTCAAGGTCTGTCAGACATGCTTTTCCGCAGATTGTTTTAGAGGGTCTCAAACCGGGTTCCAGAGTCTGACTTTTTATCCTGACAAAAGTACATCTTTGCTCAAATCAAGATTTTACTTTAAAAGATAACTTTGTTGTCATAACGTCACTACTTCTCATTCTTATTGTATTTAAGGATATGCATCGTAGTTGTTATGAGGGTGTCCACGGAAGACTTTTCCCCCAGTAAAGTTCGAGAGCCCCTTGTTTAAATACTTTAATTACACTACTAATTACAGTACTGATATGGAATTGGTCACTCTTCACAGGAAGGTGCCTTTTATTTTTTCTAATTTCTTTGTGACAGGTGAACGAGGTGACTGCAACTGCCGGAAAAGATTTCCTCTCGAGATCATCTTCCCTTATCCAATTTGATCCAGGTACACGCATTTTTCGTTCAAAATGTTCGCACGATTCCAGGGTTGAATTGGTCAGCCGTGATATTACGTTTGGTAACATTTCGCTCGAAGCGCTGCCACCTCGTTTGCAAAAATTTGGATTAAATTCCCCTTCCTTGAATAAAACAGATCTGATTTGGCCCTACTGTTAACAAACGTCACAGTTACCTATTTTGCATCGGTAGACTAAAAGCCACAAATGTTTGTAATACGTGTAGTAAAGTCGTAGCGGATTTCTGCCTCTGAAAGGGGTCACTAGGAGGAGCTTGAACATTGAAGTCATTCAAGATCAACTTGAAGAGGCAGATGAAGAATTTGAAGTTCTCCTCATTCTCCCAGAAGGCACAGTTATTGGCAGCGTCAAGAAAGCTCAAGTTACCATCAAGGACTCGGGAAGAGGTACATATTTAGGATTTTTTTGGGATGCATAAAAGGATCAAACGCACATTCAGGTCTTATTATTCGTCCACAATTGGAAACCACAGGGCAGTGCAAGCAAAACCAGGGTCACGCATCGTCTGTCCTCAGGGGAAAGATCGTTCAGTCGGATAAATATGTTCAGAAATTATCTGGAAGGCTCCAGAAACTGTCACTCGGTACACAATCAGCTGTCCATGAACAAGTAAGCTTCTTCAAAAAGAACATCAGTGTTGAAGACAAATCCAAATCTGTAAGTACAAGGAATTCTTATCCTTCTGTATGAAGTTTATTTTTTAAATGGACTTAATGCATATTTGATTAAAGTCAGGAAATGCCAAAGTTGTTTTGAATTTCAGAAAGGAAGAAGGGCAAAGATGCATGTCGTGAGCAAGGTGGGTAAGCAGCGGGCATTGGCAGAGCTCATTAATTTGAAGCATGACCCTCAAAGAACATTACCCAACCCTGGAAAAAGTAAAAATGTGAGTGAAATGAAATACAGTGTACTTGAACCTTTTGGGACATTGACCCGTCTAGTTCAGAAGTAATAATAGCAGACAGGTACTTTTTTTTTATTATTGTTATCATTTCTTCTTGGCTACAACTGATACATTTGCACACAAGTCATGTTCGCCAGAAGTGATGGGAATTTTGCATTTCAACCCGGCCGCCAATCAGATTTTTTATTGCAACGGTGTCTCCTGGAGATCCTGGAGGCCAACAGAGCAGGTCTCTGTTTAATCTATGATTTCAAACCCAGGAAAGGAACAGATTTCTGGCCAACCCAATGTTGTAAGGGACATTATAGTCAAGATCATATGAACCGAGACCCCGTTGAAACAAAGACTTTGCGCAGTTGAAGACTTTGATGAGGTCAGGGCAAGGCGAGACAGAAATGTTAGGAGACGAGGGGAATTCCAGACCAAGAGCTGGAGGAGTAGAGACCAAGTTGAGACCAAAACATTGAGGAATTGCAGGAAAATCGAGACCAAGACTGAGGCATTGAGGGCAAGTCCAAATCAAAACATTGAGGAGTGGAAGGAAAGTCGAGACAAAGATTGTGCTGTTGGAACCGGGTTAAGACCAAGACTTTGAGGAGTTGAGCCTATGTCTAGACAAATATATGTCGAAGTTGAGACCCAGACTGTGGAGTTGAGGCCAAATTCAGAATAAGTCTTAAGTGTTGAGACCAAGTCTAAGGCTAAGTACAGACCCACTATTTCTGTATCTTGAGGCAAGATTCAAGCCGAGATAAAAGTCGACAATCTCTAAAACTGGTTTTGAGACATGGTTTCTATAAACGAAGAACAACATTGAGGACTATCTCAAAATTCACACGTACATCTTTTTTCAATTGTCATTATTCCTAGCTAGAAATGAAACCACTTGCCCACAAACCCCAAGCAACGACGTGTCTCACAATAGATGGTGAAATCTGCACCGTGTCCTCGGGGTTGGACCTTTCGCAGCCGGCACTGCTACATCCTGATCAAGAAGCACAAATCGTCGTGGACCGGAGCGAATCGAAGCTGTAAAGAGAGGTGGGCGTGAGCGTGGCGTGAACATCACTCAGGATATAACTACAGAATGGAAATCCTGTGAAATGTGACGCTCAACTTTGTCTTTTCCAGATATAAAGGCACCCTTGCAAGTGTTTTCTCGAAACGTGACATGGATTGGCTGTGGAACTTTGGCAGGAGGCGACCGTTCTGGATTGGTCTGTAGACCAGTTTTTGCTTGGCGTGTCCAATAAAAATATTTCTCATCATTTTGGTCACGCTAAAGGATGTGATATATCCACTTTTTTTCAATTAAGTCAATTTTACATAAATCAGGAATAGACTCTAGGCATTGTTACTCTGATAAAAACAAACGGTTTCTTATGACTAATCATATTTAAATCTCAGAGAAAAGCATTGCTATGCATTGATTATATTGACAACCTTCATCTGCTTTTCCCTTTTTATACCCTTCCAGGCCTGACCGAGAGAGACTCCCAAGGATCCTGGGAGTGGGCGGACGGCGGAAGCGTCGTCTACACAAACTGGACCCGGGCACCGTCGCCCTCCAGCGTGAAGGGGGGCAAAAAGTGTGCCCTGGTGTGGTGGAGGGCAAGATGGCAAAGAAGAGACTGCAAAAGTGGCAGAGCTCACAGCTTTATATGCGCCGTCAAGATTTGAGTCCAACCGAGGGCGTTTCATCCGTGCCCTGCATTTGCAAAACAAAAACAAATCAACTTTTTGAAAAATGTTGCATCGCATTTTTTTCCATTTACTGTATGTATTTATCCTAACCACCAGAGTATTACTTAGCATGCTTTTAACATACTTTGTGATTATTATATGCTGTGACAATGTTTTTTATATTACTGTAATAAACCGAAGAACACCCAAGAATCCTTTTTTTAAAAAGTTTTATTCCTGTATGTGTGTTTGTTCTTTCCTAAATTACCATATATGACTATTTTTGGAGTTGACACCTGTTCTAATTATGTTATTTTTGTTGTTGTTGATTCATTACAGAAAAACATTTAAAATAATTATTAGCTCAATCACATTGGAAATTATTACATACAATACATTATTAATTGATGCACTTTTGTTACCACATGTTATAAAATATTTGTTCTTGAATAAATGAGAAGTTGTTTTTCTATTGCTGTTGCGTTGAATTGCGGTTTGGAATATGCAATGTATGTTTTAATCATAATTAAATAATCGGGCAATTGACAGCGATTCCAAATGACGATGTTATCTGCGTACAGCTTTGTAGTTTTGTGTCAGTCTGGGTTTTCTCGGTCCCGGCTGCGACGTGATGCCCGCCGTGCATTTGCGCGGCTTGTTTTGATACTGGGGCGAGGTTTCTAGAAAAACACTGGTGACATCTGCTACCATGGCAACACCATTGTGTTCCCTCCTCCAACACCCCCTCCCACCTCGCCTTGCCCCCCCCCCCTTACAAGCACACTCCACCCTCTGGTTGTGCGCTTTGTCCACGCCGTCTTCGCAGACTGACCAGACTTTGACACCATACGGGTATGTTCTGCTGAATGGGGAGGAAGGGGGGGGGGGGTACGGCTAGGTGTGGATGCAAACAAAACGAGCAAAAATAGAGGGTGTTTTGTTTTTTTGTAGGGTGGGTCAGAAATGAGTGAGGACTACCACTACAGACTGGACCCCAGCGATCGCCTCAATGGTTTGGGACAAAGGAGGAAGAAACCAAAGAAGGTAAATGAATGTGTCTAAATTGGCATTTTTTGTTGGGGGGGGGGGGTCTCCTGGGTGCGCTTTTCATTGTTGTGCGCACCTCACCTCTGAGGTGCCTTGGCGAGTAGTAGTAGGAGGCGCCTCTCACATGACAGGGTGGGTCCCGGCTCCCTCTTTGTGTTGTCTGGTTCCACAGCCGGATTGCACAAGGGATGCGTTGGGTTGGTGGGAAAACAACAACAACAACCAAAACATGCTTTTAATAAACATCCATTTTTGGTTATAGTAGGGTCCGACTAAGTACAAGGGGGAAAAAAAAAACGATTCATGCTAATGATGATTTGGTCGGGTAAATTATTGAAGACTTCCTAGTGGTGTCATTTGTTTTTGGAAACGCAGTGTGGGCCACATCCAATGCTGGAATACGGTTGACGGGGCCGTGGGGTGTGTTGGATTTAGATTTTGCATCGATATGATTGTGAAGGTTGGAGTTTGAGGTTCTGCTGAACGGATGATTAAGACGGTTTAGTGTTGGGATTCATTTATGATTGTGAGGTTTAAGGTGAGCTGAGGGTTGGGGGCTCAGGTTAATTACGATTTATTCGAATTAGATTTGCATTCATGTACTGTATGATTTGTGGAGGTTGCGTTGATTATGAGGGGGAGAGTTAGGGGTTAAAGTAACTGGTTATGGTAGTTAGTAGAGTTTTGGCTTCGGACTGATTGATCTGCTGAATTGCCTTCTGTTGAATTCTTGGTTTTTGACCTTGGCCTGTTGAAGACCACTCAACTTTTCTGACGATTTTTTTTTTTTTTTATCCTTCACCATGCACCTGCCATAGGCTGTGGAGTAATCTCGGTCACTGACGCTGTTGCTAACCAAAAGAGCAGCATGTAAACAGTCTCTCAGATGAATTCAAGTCTGAGTCTTCAATTATTGATTATACCCCACAAAAGTCATTTAGGAATAAAGTAAATTCCTAAAAAGTCATCGTTATAATTGTTTTATTTTTTGATTTTTGAGTACATTTCATTTACATTGGGCTCCATTACACAGCACCAAGCCGTTGCTGTTGGCACGGCTGATTTCAGTCAAGACCGTACAAGTCCAGTACTAAGTATCGTAGGTGTATTTCACCTTTACCTTTTCATTGCGTCAACTTGTTTCTAGGCCACTAGAAAATGCCTTCGGGCCACCTAATCCCCTGTAAGAACCCGCACAACCCTTGGTTTGCTCATGTCCGTATGTGTGTTTGTGTGCAAGTTAGCCCTACGGTCGGTGTTAATACCGCTAATCCACGCAGTCAGCAGGACTGTCCTGCGCTTAAGCTTCTTCTCGCTTTTACACATCTTACAAACATATGCGTGCAAATGATGCACAATTCCTCTTTCTTGTCTTGGATATTCCCAGAGCAAAGCCACATTTGATTGTTTTTGTTTTTTTTTTTTAATTGCACCCACCCCACGCATTTGGGTACAACTGTGAAAGCAGGCATGGTGGTTGGGGACTCGGGCCAGGTAAGGCAAGATTATTCACACAGCGCCATTCAAGGCATAAGGAAAATCTTTGGTTCTTTCCATCGTTGAATAAAGGCAAGATGGTGCAAACAAGCAGTAGCATTTTTTTCCATTTATGAAAACTTGTTTCGGACAGATTTGAATGTGCTGCTCCCAGAAAGTTAGGGCGATTCCAATTTCACTCGTGTGTGTGTGTGTGTGGAGAAACTCGCCGTCCCTCACCTCGGTTCCTTTGGTGCTTGTTCTTGTACTTGGTCGCGTTTGTCAGCGGGATTCGGGGTGCCTCCCGGCGAACGTCTGGCAGTGCTGTTTTCACGTCTGGGGTGTCTTATTGGCACCTTTCGCGCAACGGCCTCCCAATGGCTCTTTCCACCGGTTGCAAATGCGAGGTGCCCTCAATGCAGTGCATCTGGAATGTGTCCACAGTTATTATTTGTTTCCACATTTTATTTCGTTCACTTTGGGACATTGCGTAAAGAAGCGAAAGACGACTTTCTCGTTTCAAAGTGTGCGTCCGCCCAAGAATTCTTCCTATGTTTACAAATCTGATCAGGTCACTTTATAATCCCCTTCAAGTGTGATGCTGAAATTCTGACATAAGGTGGCGCCATTGTATGGAAAGGCCGAACGCACCTCTGCCTCACAGTCGAGGGATCTGGGACCGACTCTGGGTAGAGTTGCTGTGCCACGGGTTTCCCTCCACATCCCCCAAAATATACGTTAGACCCATTCAAGACTAGGATTAAAATCGCTAAAAGACACAAAGGATCTGCCATTTTGGGCTGAAGCGTCCATCTTTGGGCCAGTTTGTCTGCCCCCATTTAAATAAAACAAATAACCTGTTTCGATTTAATCCTGCAATGTCGTGTTGCCATATTGATGTAATATGCTCAGGGCCTTTAAAATGGGTAGTGTTGGATTCCACAATGCACCCCCTCTATTTGCAAAGATGGTACTTCCCGTGTGTGGACCATTGCAGATGCTCTCCCTCCCTCCCTCCCTCTTCTCGCATGTTTTCCTCGCATCCTCCCCCACCAGTCGAGCGACTGTAATCCCATCAGCTCTCTCGCTCTCCCTCTCTCGTGCACGACACGAGAAGTGTTGGCACATGGAATCGGGAGGGATTCTGGGAGCCTTCGCGGCCGCGCGTGTTGCTTTGAAGCCTTAGGGTGGAGCCCCCCCCCCGCCCCCTTCCCACTCCGTCACTTTTTCCTAACCTGCGTGAAGTGGGCTCCGTTCGCAGCCGAACGGCAGGACTTGTGACAGTTGTCAGGTGTATTCCTTCTCGTCCGAGCGCGGAAACCGTTAGCGGGCAGCCATGGCGCACGCCGCCGCCCACATTAAGAAGGCCAGGTCTGAGATGGATCCACCTGCAGACCTGAAGGCTCTCGAAAAAGCCAAGGAGAGAAGACGGCGTTCCCGAGAGCAGGCGGAACGAAAACGCAAGGTACTGGGGAGTCATTCTTCCCAGCTTCTTGTTTGGGGGCAGGGGGGGGGGGGGGTTACTTCATCGTACGTCCTGTCATCCACGCCTTCATCATCATCTTCATCATACACAAGAGAAAAAGACGAGCAATCGGTCGAATGCTCTGTGTCAAGTCTCCCCCCCGGGTGGGATTCGTTCAAAATGTTGGTGAAAACCTGCCTGAAAAAGGTTTTGTCAGACATTTATGGTGGACGAGGCCCCGTTGCAAATAGTGAAAACTGCGACTAATTGATGCTCCTCCTACAATGCAGTCATGATCTAGTTTAAATGCTAAATAACCACTAAAAAAATTGATAAATTCCTCCCCAACATAAAGATATTCAGATCTCAAAAGAGATTAATCACTTTAACAGACTTTCTTGACACCAATTACTACATCCCTATTAGCCCGGGCTTAGGCACCATCTTGTGGAATCATACGGTATCACAGAAAAAGCACAAAAATCTTTTTTTTTTTTTTTTTTTTAATGAACAGGTGAAGATAGGTTCTACAGAAATAGATGGCAATAGGCGAATTGATAAATATAGTCGCTCAGAGAAGAACATCCACCGGTAACGTCCGCTGGCTTTATGTGCCTCACTCCCAGAACCAACTGCTTGTCAGCAAAGAACTTTAAACTCGATCTTGTGGATTTGTCTCACATCCGGAGCACTGGAGTTGAGGGTGCAGACTCCTTCCCACGTTAGCTTCTTCCATGAGCCACTGGCCATGATTCCAAATACTGTGGTATGGATCTCGATGGGAAATTGTCGCTTCCAAAAATCAAGTGACTCAACAACTGAATCCGCCGGAGAAATGACAGGCATCTCTGGCACGTTTTAAGGAAAGATTCTTTGTTGTTCTTCTCGTCTTCGCAACTCTGAGGGCCAAAAAAGCCCGACATTTCCATCCCCTATGTTTAGTTTGAGTGTCAGCAATGAATGAAATCAGGTCTGACACCTTTTGTCCCTGCGGCTGTTGTGACTTGCCTTAATCTAATTCCTCAATCCGTCAGTTTCCAACAAACACCGAACTCATTGCCACTGTGAAACCCCTAAAAATAAAATCTGGGTGGGGTGTTTGCTCTCCCTACACAAATTTGATACTCTACAAAGAGTATTGGCAGTGGCAGGCTTTGCATTTGGTACCTGGTAGCTACATCTTTGTACCACCATTATCATATTGCAATTTGGAAAACTATCAATGCTGTACAATCATGTTTTTGCAGTTTTGCTTTGACCAACCAATTATATAGTGAAAACAATTCTGATTGTGATGCAAACCTGAAATCTGGACGGTCCCATTGCTAATACAAACAAGGGCCATCCTAACTGACTCTGAAGTCAGAGACACGCAGGCTGAAATCTGATTTGGGGGGGCGGGGGGAAGAATCTAACATGCAATATTGGAAGCGGTGCGACCAAGAACAACACTAGGAAATGAAAAGGCGGAGACTCTTGGGAATAAATGAATATAATGTCACAGAATGAATGTTGGGCTGTAAATGTAAATCAGCGCATCTCCGTGTTGTCATAACACAGTTATTACTGTCCATAAAAGGGAGCACAGACTACATTAATGTAGTACCAGAACAAATGGCTAAATTATGAAGAACGAGAGTTTTGGTCAGCGGAGTGGCGGTCAGTCTTGATCTGCATGTGACACGCCCCTCAACCCCCACCCGAGCAGCGTTTTGGCCATCTAATCCCGAGCCGCCGCTTGGATGATGTAATTTAGGCGGAAATAGTCCTGGAGATTTTAATCTCAGCTCCCACCTCTCACCTCAATTCAATCAACAGCTTTCTCATTTCTTGTGTCACATGGTTGAATTTGGATTGCTGGATGTATGTACACCGTATCCAGTTTTAAAACGTTATTTCTTGTGGTCTATTTGTTCAGAGAGCTTCAAACTGAATCGAGTCAGATTTTCCAATCCGACTCGTAGATCATTTATCTGAAGTTGATTGGTTTTAGGACTTTTTCCTTTCTTGCGGTGTAAAAGGAAAGCTGCTCCCCAACTGGTGTCAATTCAGACAGTTTCTGAGTACGTAGCCCTCTACGATGTTGGACTAGGATTGACCAAATCCTGGATTAAAATTTTTTATAATCTGTCTGTTGTGGCACTACAGCACCCTGCAGCTCAAAAGAAATTCCACTGCGGCTATTGCTATGACAACTAAAAGGAAAAGAACGTTTCTCAAATCACATGCAGTAAATGTTTCTGTCTTTGACTGTAAATATTTGATTCCGCCTGTCCCGCCATCCATTTTCTAACCGCATAGCCGATCAAGAGATTGGCTCCACGCCGGATTTGTTGCCAAAAAATTGCAGGCGTTGATCTCCGATTTAGCTCCCTGACGATTTGTGACTTGTGTTTGGCTGCTCGTTGGCAAATGTCAGCCCCGAGGAGTGGCTGACTGTGGTTCACGGGGATTTACTGAAGACCTTCCAGATGTTCAGGGGCTTCAGTCTGAGGAGGGGTCGCCAGAAAAAAATGTGGGTCACGGCAGAATATTTGACTTTTATTCCTTTTAACGATATTACTCCCTCTTGATAAGTGACAGGCAGAACAATTCAATGCTGTTCCTTCCACTAGACTGCAAAAGGTAAACTG
Source organism: Syngnathoides biaculeatus (assembly GCF_019802595.1). NCBI lineage: Eukaryota > Metazoa > Chordata > Actinopteri > Syngnathiformes > Syngnathidae > Syngnathoides > Syngnathoides biaculeatus. The sequence continues at coordinate 6,173,638 of NC_084660.1, forward strand.
AAGCTGCGTAGCCACCTGTTACCTTTCAGTCACACTCCGATGCAATTCCCACACCTAATCTGTACTGCGCTGACTATTTCCTTCCACCTTCTGAAATCGTGACGGTAATACTGCAAAAACAGACTGCTGCAGTCACTGAGGTTTTTTTTTTTTTTTTTTTGGTTCAGGATTGATGCACTTGAAAGGGATCACTACGCTAATATTAGCACACACTTGAAAGGCAAAACCTCAACGTTAAGCCTGTACTTTGATTATGATCGGCAAAATGGAGCCATCGACTGTATTTTACTCGGAGGAAGCTTCCAGTCTGTGCGTTTCTGTTGCAGTCCGACAGCAACACAAGCTTCCTGCGTGCGGCCAGAGCAGGGAACGTCGACAAGGTGTTGGAATATCTGAAAGGGGGCGTCGACATCAACACCAGCAATCAGGTAGGAAAAGACAAACGTGCCATCTCGCAAGTGTGACGACAAAGTAAAATATTGTTATATGCCGTTGGTATAACGTGCACACAAAATACCAATTTGTACGTTTATTTTCGTCAAATTGGCACACCAGGACGAGCAAATGGAGCGCACCTTCGGAAGATGACTTAACTATGTATTAAGTTCAACAGAAGGTGCGTTCCATTTGTTCACCCAACAATCCAGGAATGACAACGAGTAGGTTGTGGCCCCAAATTTCACTTTGTATGCAAATTCTTTATACCTAGAAACCCGAAAGAAGGTTGAAGAGACCTCGAAATAATGATCTTTTGGTACCTTTAACAGAATGGACTTAATGCACTCCACCTGGCAGCCAAGGAAGGCCATGTAGATCTTGTGCAGGAGCTGCTGGAAAGGGGAGTTGCATTGAATTCCGCAACAAAGGTAGGAGTCATCATTTTCGTCTTGAACGAGAAACCGATGACCGTCGTCAACTCACCAATGTGCGCTTTTTTTTTACGGTGAATTTAGAAAGGCAACACTGCTCTGCACATCTCCTCTTTAGCTGGTCAGGCCGAAGTGGTGAAGATTCTGGTCAAACAAGGTGCCGACATCAACACGCAGTCTCAGGTGAGTCATCCGGACCCGGGTCTGTCCTTTTTTCGGTGAGGCCTGCGGTTGGTTCGTAACGCCGGATTGTTTGTTTGTTTGTTTGTTTACTTGCAGAATGGATTCACTCCTCTCTACATGGCTGCCCAGGAAAATCACTTGGAAGTGGTGCGATACCTTCTGGAGAACGGAGGCAACCAAAGTACTGCCACGGAGGTGAAGGGACACCAAAAAATAGAGTGTCCTCGGTTCCTTGCTTTTGCTCATTGCACTACTTCTCTGGTTGATGGCTGACAGGACGGCTTCACCCCACTGGCCATTGCCCTTCAGCAAGGCCACAACCAAGTGGTTTCAATCCTACTGGAGAACGACACTAAAGGCAAGGTCCGGTTGCCCGCCTTGCATATCGCGGCCCGCAAAGACGACACCAAATCGGCAGCGCTGCTTCTCCAGAATGACCACAACGCGGATGTCCAGTCCAAGGTGTGTCAGTGGGGCCGGCTTTTCCTCTTTTTCCCCCCTTTTCCTATAAATACTGTTGAAAACAGCTTGCAGTGGTGCCAAGTTGAATTCCTTCCAGATTCTCTTTTGCAATGCTTCTTAAGGCACCCCCGGGACATTGGTTTCAACCCGTTTGTCTTCAAACAAGTTTACAATGCGTTTAAAAAGGGTTTACAAGCTGTTACGCTCGTAAAACCTATTAACTGTACACACGTTTCATTTAGCGTTCTTAACAGTCACGCAAGTACGAAAAGAACCGTAAAACATCCTTTGTGTTCGCTTCATCAACCCGGCTGACTTGGCGCGGTTATTGTTGCCGTCGGTGAGAATTTTCGTGAAAGTTCCCCTCTATAAAAGGCACTGTCACACTTTTTCCTCTTTCACAAAAACGCCACCATTTCCAAGCTCACTGGGCTGAAGTCACACCAACACTGATGTTTTCCTCCAACATGTCCCCCTGCTTCAGATGATGGTCAATAGAACTACTGAGGTATACGGTGGCTTTTTGTTTTGTTTCCCCTGCTTTTTGGACTGCCTCATAGCCTTATTTATTTTCAGCCACATTCCATAGCTCTGTATTTAATAATATCATTTTAGTTTGCAGTTCACCAGTTTTTTTTTTTTTTTTTTGGGGGGGGGTGTAGTCTTGGCCTCCGCTGCATGACCAGTTTTCCGTCTTCTTTTTCTTATTTATTCTTTTTCCCCAAATATTTTTTTTTGTTGTGCAGTTAAGTTGATTGTCAGTAAATATATATTTTTTTTTGGGGGGGGGGGACAACCCTTAATATACTCGTGTCATTTTACATTGTTGCATGCTTTCTAATCTCAAATCTGCAGAACTGAGGGTTGCCAAAATTGAAATCAACCAACAGTTGTCGTCGTCGGCATCCAAACTAGGTCAAGAAAGACGGAATTTGGGTTTCAGTTGAGGAAATCAAATTTGGGATACTTCAACAACGTATTGCTACACTTGCAGTAAAATAATCTGAGGGAGCTATTGATTTTAAACAGTGTTGGAGTTTGTATCAATCAAAATTTTGACACCCATATTTTTCCTTTCACAACAAACATTTAGCTCAAAAAAGTATTTCAATTATATACGCCTCGGGATTTTCTTAAAACTAAACGTACTCACCAGTAATGTAATCTCCATAATAGGTTATAGTCCTTCAAAATTCAACCCTTATCGGGGGCCTTTGGTTTGGCACCGGTGGTGTATGAGCACATCCACAACATTATTATTTTAACAGCATTTTATTTCCACGTATTGTACGCTTACAATTTGTCTCGGTTCCAAATCGGTTTTAGTTAGTCTTGGCAACCCTCCTTCGATACACGGGTTCCGGATCAGCTGTCTCACTTGCATGTACCCTTCATTTGACACCGCTGTGTATTTGTTGACTGTGCAACGTTTTGAAAGCATCACATTCGTCACTAAAATTCTGCGCACTTTTTGTAAACAACTTTTTCACATTAAATCGGACCAATACTTACAGAATGGCAAGGTAAGGGAGATATTTCACAACTACTCAAACCTGCTGTGCAAGCTAACATTTCCGACAGTAATTCTCATTACTAATGCTAATTTCGTGATGACGTAAAGTCAACATATTTATTTTGGTTTATGCATTAAAAAAAAAAAAAAAAAAAAGATTGATTGTATAAATGCTGAGATGATCTGGATGAAAGTGCAAATCCAGGAATTTGCTACACAGTTTGGGCTTGGCGGAGGTCTACGCTAAAACATGAGCACATGTGGAGTTGAGTTGAGCAGTTTTCATGAAAAGACTGACTGTAGGTCTTGCCGCCTTCGGTTTTGTCTTGAATAACTGAAAAAGCAAACTGGACGGGTCTAAAACACGCCAACAATCACTGAACAGCTTTGGATTTCTGTGCCAAACTGAATCTGCGTTCCACGTAGACGGCAAGTACTCTTTTACTTCTGACCAGTGTTATTCCTCAGCGTTCATACAATTTCTGAGGGGAGCCACAATATTTCCATTTTATGATTTAACCCTGTGGATTTTGTGCCGATCTGTCCAATCGCTTGCCCGCACCGATATCGTTCCTCCCTGCAATGTTTCCCACCCCCCGCTTTGACGTGATTGTGACAGACAGCCTGCATGAACTGTGATTTGATTCCGCTTCCTACTTTTCATACCCGATCATGTTTTGATTGGAACGCACGCATGCACGTGAGCAAAGCTCTTTTCTCTCGGCCTTTCTCCCTCATGCCCGCGTTCTAGAGTGGATTCACGCCACTGCATATTGCTGCCCACTATGGAAACGTCAACGTTGCCACGCTCCTACTCAACCGAGGGGCTGCAGTCGACTTTCTCGCCAGGGTGAGGTCAACACAGCAAATGATTCCAAACCGCTGCTCTGATAATTCAAATTTTTCAACTGAGGTACCTTTAATGTACCGATGCCAGTGACGTATCGTGACAGCCAAAACAATGAAAAAGTCTTCCACCCGATGGCAGAAGGCACAATTAACTTGCATATCATCCTGTTGCCCTTCATATAACAGAATAATACTTTGACTTTTTAGAATTCACAATCATTCCGACTCATCGACTTAAAAGGCTTCTTTAACGCTGCGGTTTCTCTCTCTTACAGAACGGCATCACTCCCCTTCACGTGGCATCTAAGCGAGGCAACACCAACATGGTTTGCCTGCTGCTGGATCGTGGCTCTCAGATAGATGCTAAAACAAGGGTGAGCGCTTTGAGGAAGTGCCTCACTCAGTATCTGCGTCTGTCTCTCAGTTAAACAAGTCATTATGATTGTGAGAGTGCATTAAATCCCATGGCAGTGCCCGCTATCCATTAAGGTATTTCATTAAGTCGTTATGCCGAAGGCCTCGATTCAGAGGCCGACTCTTTCCTCCCCAAGGGAGAGATACGTTAGATTTGTCATCTACCGCAAATTCCAGAAGACAATCCATGGTCCGGATCCATGTCCATGGTCCCATGACCTGAAAACCACCCCATCAAAGTCCCCGCGGGGAGTCAGTTGTACCACCGAACCCTTGGCAATTATTTATTCAACCAATACATTTTCTTTATTCCTCTCAATTTACGTGTTTTTTCCTCCAAATGAAAGGATGGCCTGACCCCGCTCCACTGCGCGGCTCGGAGCGGACACGACACGGCCGTCGAGCTCCTCCTGGAGAGAGGAGCGCCGTTGCTTGCCAGGACCAAGGTATTGTTTTGACTGATTCGTAGTACAACTGACACAAACGCTACCGTCCCGAACCCAATTGGGGCAAGGTTGCGCCACGCTAACAAGAAAAAAAAAACAAAACTGGTAAAAATCACTGAGACACGCCAGTAACACGCTAGCGCAGCGCTAACAGGGCCGGACCGGTAAAAGTCACTTCCTCGGCACATATATTCCACCGGCCAGAAATTACTATAGTTTCTTAGTAGTCATACTCTGCAGAAAATGTCATTTGCATGAGAGTGGGGAGGAGATTAAGTATACATTTGTGACAATCTGACTTTATGAGAATCAAGGTGTAACATTTCAAAAATGAAAAGTTTGGATTTCCTCCAGAATGGCCTGTCTCCCCTCCACATGGCGGCACAAGGCGATCACGTGGATTGCGTCAAACACCTTCTGCAGCACAAGGCGCCCATCGGCGACGTGACTTTGGACTACCTGACGGCTTTGCACGTTGCCGCCCACTGCGGCCACTACAGAGTGACCAAACTTCTTTTGGACAAGAGGGCCAACCCAAACGCGCGGGCATTGGTACCACAACTTGCTACGGTTTTGTTTGTTTTGTCATTTGAGATGATATGGAGAAAAAAATGCTTTATCATTCCGTAGAATGGCTTTACTCCATTACACATAGCCTGTAAGAAGAACCGGGTGAAAGTCATGGAGTTGCTGGTGAAATATGGAGCCTCAATCCAGGCTGTTACAGAGGTACTTCATGGAATAATACCGTTTATTCAAGCGTATTCCGTTTATCCAAGGGAGAGTTGGTGCACCAACTGGGATGTCGTCAGTGTTGTCTTCCACCTTGTTTTTGCAGTCCGGTTTGACGCCCATCCACGTAGCGGCCTTCATGGGACACCTCAACATAGTTCTGCTGCTGCTGCAAAACGGAGCTTCACCAGACAGGAGCAACATTGTGAGTGGACGTGTCTTACTCTGGCTTCATGAGCGCAATGACGTAACATGTGAACCATGCCGCGCAGCGTGGCGAAACCGCGTTACACATGGCGGCCAGGGCCGGTCAGGTGGAGGTGGTTCGATGTCTGCTGAGGAACGGAGCAATGGTAGACGCCAGGGCTCGGGTGAGTACCGGTTCAGTTATTTTAGGGAAGACGCGTCCTAAGTATGACAGGAAGGTGCGGTGTTACGATGACATCCTTCGTGTGCAGGAAGACCAGACCCCGCTCCACATCGCTGCCCGGCTGGGGAAAACCGAGATAGTCCAGCTACTGCTGCAACACATGGCGCACCCTGATGCGGCCACAGCCAACGGCTACACTCCGCTTCACATTGCCGCCAAGGAGGGGCAAGTGGAGACCGCCTCCGTTCTGCTGGAGGCGGGCGCATCGCACTCGCTGGCGACCAAGGTCCGTGGAGGAACCCATGGCATTGTTTACAAATAAAAAACACCCGAGATAGGCTTTTGTCGATGCCGTACATCCGTTGTATGTGACCAGCACCTCCACAATCCCGAGTGCTGGTCCTTGCACTTAAAAGCAATGAAGATTTCAAATTCAACTTCCACGACATTTAACCATCTGCATCTGTGGTGCGACCAAATGCACAGCCTGTCACTTGTACATTTGTCAGTGCACATTGTGGACGCTCTGCAAGTAATCATTTTATGGTCTTTTGGTATATTTTCCAGAAAGGATTTACGCCCCTTCATGTTGCCTCAAAGTACGGGAGCCTCGATGTGGCCAAACTTCTGCTGCAGCGTTGTGCGCCGCCTGATTCTGCAGGGAAGGTTGGCACTGAAAATTATAAGCCTCATGTAGAATTCTGAGATTTTATCATCAGGCCAGATCACCTAGCTCTACAATGACATGAAAATTCTCATTTTATATAAATAACCTCTTCAATATTTCAGGAAAAATAGTCTTTTTCCAAGGAAAAAAAATTTTATAATGAAATTGGGAATCGGGAAGTGGGGGATTAAATACATTTCAGTAAATTTCTGATTTTCCGTTCTAGAATGGCCTTACTCCACTCCACGTTGCAGCACATTATGACAACCAGAAGGTGGCGCTTTTGCTCCTGGACAAGGGAGCATCCCCCCACACGACTGTCAAGGTGAGAGTTCAACTTCCAGCCCTCTGCTTTGATTTCTGATAGCTGAAACTTAATCAGATGGAGATACAGAGTCGGAACGCAAGTCTTGATAAGCGTGTGGCAAAAACCAAGCAAGTGGAGTCACTACTACATTTCAAGCGAGCAAATTTAAGTCGTTGCTTGGGTTGAATAAGTTGGAAGTCGAGTCATACAGTCTTGATGAGGAATAGTACGACTAGAGTCTCCCACCTCTGGTCAGCTCAGCTAAGTGAAGGTGTACGTTGCGGCCAACTTTGCATTCCAAGTTCTGGCTCATGTCGTCACGTTGCAGAATGGCTACACGCCTCTCCACATTGTGGCAAAGAAAAACCAGATAGACATTGCGACAGTTCTGCTGAATTATGGGGCCCAGACCAACGTCCTAACCAAACAAGGTGTCACGCCGCTCCATTTGGCTTCGGAGGAGGGCCACGCTGACATGGCTGCGCTGCTCCTGAGTCAGGGAGCTCATGTCAATACACCCACGAAGGTATTGTATAAGCTTTCGTTCAAACTAACTGTTCGGGTTTGCTCCATTTAAAATGGTACAATCCCCTGCCAAAAACATGTTCTGTTTTTCACTTGCGTTCTTTTTATACGTTGGCATACTAACTTGTTTTTTTGTCAGTTCTCATTTGAAGTAGGATCACAGTACAGTGAATTAACCTTTGTATGTTCTGGTCTTTGCTTCAGTGCGGCCTTACCGCCCTTCATTTGGCAGCACAAAATGATAAAGTCGCTGTCGCAGAGATCCTTGCCACAAATGCAGCCAATCTCAACCAGCAGACCAAAGTAAAAAAAACTTGCTACATATTCAACCTGAAGTTTGTAACAGTCAAAGACAATGTTGCGCTTGTTTTGCAGCTGGGCTACACTCCACTAATTGTTGCGTGTCACTATGGAAACACCAAGATGGTCAATTTCCTTCTTCAAAACGGCGCCAGTGTGACGGTAAAGACCAAGGTATAAAATCCATACTAACTTGTTCTCTTCACTGTGTTTAGCGCTGCGATATAAACCGGTTGACAGTTTGGATGGAACTTCAAATTCACGTCTTCCACAGAACGGCTACAGCCCTCTTCACCAGGCGGCCCAGCAGGGCAACACGCACATCATCAACATACTTTTGCAGTACGGGGCCAAGCCAAACGCTGTCACGGTGGTAAGTTCTCACATACACACATTCACAAAACGCACATAAAGTACATTTTAATGAGTTTTTGGGGGTTTTGTTTTGTTTTTTTTTTTTGCCCAGAATGGAAACACTGCTCTCGGTATTGCTCGAAGGCTGGGCTACATCTCTGTTGTGGACACGCTAAAGGTCGTCACGGAGGAAATCACCACCACCACGACGGTACGTTACACTATCCAATTGCAAATCTGATCGTGTTACAAATCAGATTTTGAAAAAGAAAATCAAATCCCCCGCCACCTCTAACAGACGGTGACGGAGAAACATAAACTAAACGTGCCAGAAACAATGACTGAAGTACTGGATGTCTCAGACGAAGAAGGTGAGTCGCAAAAATCTCTGCCTTCATTTTCATTCCACACGTTTCACATGGTTGGCATCCCTCATTTTTCATGTTTTTTTGCACAAGACTAACTTACTGCAATGCTTTCTACGCTGGTAGATGAGTCGATCGTCAATATACATTTGTCACTGCTGCAAAAAAAAGACCCTAGCTTTGCTTATTATTATTTATACTCTATACAGCACATGTTTTCACTTATTGCGGGTGGGTCTGAAACATAGCCCCAGCTTAAAAAAAAAAAAAAAAAAGGAGGGGGGGGTTACAGTATCGTGCGTTTGCTCATGAATCCACCCTAACTCTCCCACTGCGAAGGCGATGACACCATGACGGGTGATGGAGGAGAATATTTAAGAGCTGAAGACCTCAGAGAGCTCGGAGATGATTCACTGCCAGGACAGTATCTGGATAACATGAACTACCTCTGCTTCGGCAACGAGGGGGCGCACACTGGCAGGTAAAGCGAAAATCATTGAACTGTTGCACACTGACGGTTTATCACATGACTTGGCTCGAGTCTGATGACTTGACTCGCGAGTCAGAGAGATTTGTGACTTGCCTAATCCAAGTCATGACTGGACTGGGCTGACTTAAAATCTGGTGACGACTCAACTGAGTTGCTTGATTTTTCCCCACAGTAACTTGGTACTTGAACTTATTTACAACTTGCACAAATGCAACTGGAACTTACGCAGCTTTATTGTTCGATTATTTTTGATACAGTTCAGAACGGTCATTCACCCCCACACGCCAAAGCTACTACCACAAACAGGAAAGTGCGATGGATGAAATGCTCGCCTGTCAGGTACACATCGAAAAAAAACTGGGTTGTGGCACAATTCTTGCTGTGTCAAGTCAACATTTTTTTTTTTTGTTTTACCCCAGATGTCATCACTTTCAAGGGAAAATGAGAGAGACTCATACAGACTGAGTTGGGGCACAGAGAATCTAGACAACATCGCTTTATCCTCCAGTCCACTCCACTCTGGGTATGTGTAGTCATTATAAACAAATGTCTGCTTGGTGTCAGAAGTGGGATACCTTGCCCCCATAAGAATAACTACAGATCGATCTTATTACCTTTCCTGTATTGGCACAACAGTCTTCTTCTAGAGTTCACTTTCTCTCAACCAGTCTCAAGTCAAAATAATTGATTTGAAATAAATGAACTTCTTCGAAAATTGCACAAAGCGAAAGCAAAAGACCAGTAGAGTGCGACTCCGATACCCACAGGGGGTTGGGACCAAGACCCTTAATGTACTTTATGTCATACAGCCAGCCAGCTGATCACAACTACCAATAGTGATCCGGAGCATTCTCCTGCATCGTCTTGAGAAGTTGGGCCATCCTAATTTCGCCCCACAAGGAGCCTCACCTGCATTTCTGACTTCAACTGCTGCTGTTCACGGTCATGCCAGCCAGTTATGAAATGGTGGCCAACCCAACCTTAGAAACTCCCCTGCCGTCATGGCACTTCAGAAGTATCAGGCTGTTTGGGCACCGTTTAAGTCATTCCAGAAAAAGCTGAGAGGTGTGTTTATTTAGTAAATATTTTTAGTTATGTTCTACAGGAGGATTTGAGAGTAGCCAAGTATTTGTCAGGGTTACTTTTACTGGCCATGAGGTTGGAGCTTAATTTATTTTGACAGTCTCCTTCTTCTCTCTCTGAACGTTTTAGCCGTTCTTCTCCATGCCGAGATAAGGACCACAGCAGGTGATCTTGCATGCCTTGATTCAGCCATTCCATTCCTTCCCCCCCCCCCCCAACTCCTACTCTCCTCGGGAACGTTCGTCATGCACCTACTTTGACCTCACACTGACTGCATTATTGTGGGTGTTAGGTTTTGTTTCTCTTTCGAATACCGCTGTTTTAATAAAAGCCTACGAAGGCAAGATGGGTCATCAGATCTCATTGACACCCGATCCAAGTAAAAATGTCAGTTAAGGTCCAATAGGCTATGTTGGATATTAAAGTATTAAACTCTTTCCTCTCCTGTTCATCTCAGCTTCCTGGTTAGCTTCATGGTGGACGCAAGGGGCGGCTCCATGCAGGGCTGCCGCCAAAATGGCCTCCGCATCATCATCCCTCCCGGGAAGTGCAGCGCTCCCACACGAGTGACCTGCAGGCTGGTGAAAAGGCACCGGCTGGCTAGCATGCCCCCCATTGTTGAAGGCGAGGGTCCCGCCGGCAGATTTATTGAGGTGGCACCGTTTGGAGGCCAGCTTCTTGGGTAAGGACGCAGAATCCCCCTGCACCCGCTTTCACTTACTCCTGAATTCGATTAGTTGTCCAAAATTGGATTGAACCTCCACATTGCATCCTGACTCAAATGTGTGCCTCTTTCTTTTTTTTCAATAAATGCTGCGCATTGGAACATGAATGTCACAGTAAGCTCCACCTCCCCAGTGCCCCGCCACCTCTCAACGAAGGCGAGAGTTTGGTGAGCAGAATCCTCCAGCTTGGCCCGCCAGGGACAAATTTCCTTGGGTACGCTGCAAGAAAAGAGAAGAAAGAAATTGTGCAGACGCAACAATGCTTTCTTGCTTATTGCATATTTTCTTGATCGTTTTTGTGTCCGTGTAGTACTCGTAAAAAGTTAGGGAGTACACTGTACTCAAATTTCACCCGAAAACCCTTGGGTAATGTTGTCAGATGGGTTGTGCTTCGATGCCTTCCATTTCGATTTCACAGTTTCATGTCGGTTTGTAGCACAAAAATTACTAAATCGACGATTGCAAGAGCGTTCAGTCTGGCGTGCCTTGCATTTCTAAAAACTTGCTGTTCCTCCATCTAGTCCCGTAATTTTGGAGGTGCCCCACTTTGCTGCACTGCGCGGGGGCGAGCGGGAGCTCGTCATCTTGAGGAGTGAGACGGGAGAGAGCTGGAAGGAGCATCACTGTGAACACACCCAGGAAGAACTCAACCAGATCCTCAACAGCATGGATGAAGGTCAGTCTCCTCAAGTGTAATCCTGAAAGCAATGCAACTGTCAGTAAAACCTTTTTGTTGTCTATCAGAGCTGGACTCTCAGGAGGAGCTCCAAAAGAAGCGCATTTGCCGCATCATCACCAGAGATCTCCCACAATACTTTGCAGTCGTGTCACGTATTAGGCAAGACGGTATTCTGATTGGTCCAGAAGGAGGCGTCCTGAGCAGTACAGTTGTGCCCCAAGTGCAAGCTGTTTTTCCTGAAGGGGCCCTCACGAAAAGGATCAGGGTGGGCCTGCAGGTAAATGCCATTGGTTTGCAGCTTCTCATGTGTGAAGACAATATCGCATGGTGCTTGAAAAGAAGTTGTCTGAGAATACTTCGCCTTTAAAAGGTTGCAGCCATTCAGTGTGTAGCGTGTTGGAGTCCTTGAATCTGAGTTTTTGGGTGTTCCTCCTATGGCCAGAGGAAGGGAGATGGGAAGGAGGGGCGAGGCTTCTTGAATTAAATCTAAAAATAATTTTTTTAAAAAGGCAATTGAAGGATAGTAATGCTCTTCTGTGTGGGCTAGGAAAACTCCAATCACCAATTCACTTTCAGACATTTATCGAACGCAACAAACGGTCAAACAAATACATCATGAGAACCCTCGCAAGGAGCTGCCGGAGGCTGTAACGCACTCCCAGACGCTTACACGGAGACTAAAACGCTCCTGACGTCACTCAATCGTCTCCGATTCCAGGGTTCAGTCGCTAAAAAAATAATTTGATTCCAGTGGTCTCTTGTCCAAGGCCCAGCCAGTGAGTTTGGATATCGTCAGGAGAGCTCTGGGAAACAAGTCCAGCTTCAGCCCCATCGTTACTTTGGAGCCCCGCCGAAGGAAGTTTCATAAACCAATTACCGTGACAATCCCGGTCCCGAAAGGCAACTCTGACCCAGTCCTTCACGGTATAGGATTGGACACCCCAACCTTACGCTTGCTTTGCAGTATCACAGGTAAAACAAAACTCGTTGGCCAACCGCAATCAAATGTTCAGTTTTATTGGACAGGCAGTCTGGATCCTTTTTTCCAGGTGGAACAACACCAGCCCAATGGGAGGACATAACAGGAACCACTCCTTTAACATTTGACAGTGACCGTGTCTCCTTCACGACAAACGTTTCTGCCAGGTAATAGATTTGGTCGAAGTCAATGGATTTGAGGTGTCCCTAACCTGAAATTGTTTGAATCTTTCTAGATTTTGGCTAATAGACTGCCGGCAAGTCCAGGAATCTGTCAATTTCTCCTCTCAAGTCTACCGGGAGATCATCTGTGTGCCTTACATGGCTAAGTTTGTCATCTTTGCCAAAACCCCCGACCCCGTCGAGGGCCACCTGCGCTGTTTCTGCATGACCGATGACAAGACTGACAAAACGTTGGAGCAGCAAGAGAACTTCACGGAGGTGGCCCGCAGTCGAGATGTCGAGGTAGGATCACGTACTGTATCTGTACTCAACTTGAGAATTTTTTTTCCCTCTCAAAAGGATGACTTTTTATTTTTACTTCTAATATTTGAAAATAGTATCTGTAAGTTTGTACTTTTTGGCAAAATGAGAACTTCAATTTTAGATGAGTATATGTACTTTGACTTAGGTACTTTTGCTACTTTCTGTACTTTTTTTAGGTTCTAGAAGGAAAACCCATCTACGCAGACTGCTGTGGAAACTTTGTTCCCCTCACCAAAAGTGGCCAGCATCATCACTTCAGCTTTTTTGCCTTCAAGGAGAACCGACTAACGCTTTTCATCAAAGTAAGCCTTCTTTTCTACATTCACTCGATCAAATACACAAAATAGATTTGAGTGACCTGCTGGCGTTTTGCAGATCAGAGACAACACCCAGGAGCTTTGCGGCCGTTTGTGTTTTCTGAAGGAGCCCCGGAGTCACAGGTTACTCGCCCACAACGCCATATGCAACCTCAACATCACCCTGCCGTCCTACTGCAAGGTGAGGACAAACTTTTAAAACTAAAATGAAGTAGAATGGCTCAACTTTTAAAGAACAGAGACGTAAGAAGAAGAGATCTTTAACAGCTCCAGCCCTGCCGCAACTTGCGAGTAATTGACGCCTCGGAAAAATCGTTCATAATTGCCTGTGTTGTGGATTTCCACGTAGGCACATGCAAAACACCAAGCCATTTATTTTTTAGGGTAATGTCACGTGAGCCAGTGAAAGTGGGAAGAAAAAAAAAAAACAGGGGGGTTCCTTCTTCTCAGTTTCTTACATCAACTACTGTATATGCCAATATTCTTTGCATGCCATTGCCCAGTCCTAAAACCATTTTTTTTGTTGTTGTTGTTGATTGTATTGATTTTCAGGAACGAAAGCCTTACAGTCGCTGAAAAAAATACAAAAATGCACTTTTTGTCTCTCTCCCTCTTCCTGCTTCGTTGCTTTGGGGAAAAAAGGAGTCTGATTCGGATCAAGATGAAGAGGTAAAGACAGCTAGTTCTTATCAGTCTGTATCGCATCAGCGCTGGCATATGAAATATTGATTTATCCCTTTTTTTGTATCTTTTCCTTAGGCCAACACAACACAGCAGAGATGTAAGCTACTTTTTTTTTTTTTTTTCATTGGGTTGAACAACAGATGACAGCAAAGATTAATGCATGCACACGTACTTCAACTTCCGTTGCCCCTTTGTGCATCTCGTCGCCTTCACTTGCATCTCGCATTAATCAAACACGTGCACTCACCTGTAATCGTGCTTTTATTTTCTTTTAAACCTCTTTTCCATACACCACTCACACCCCCAACATTTTGCTAGCATGCACATCGTTCCCTTTTTTTCCTTTTGTCTTTTGGTATTTAAAACTTTTTTTGTCCATTCCCCAAAGTTCAGATGTTAATTGAAAGAAAATTTAAATACTATACCACTGATACATTTCCCTCTGACCAAATTCTCAAATGTTTGTCCCCTTTCATTTGAATTTTTCATTTTATTTGATTATTTTAACTTCTCAATTCATCATCCACGGCACGGAAGATGAAGAAATGGCGACGTCAGTCCGAAACTCTGAGCTAATTCGACAACCCGACCTACTAGTAGAGGTGTCTGAGATGAAACAAGATTTGATCAAAATGACGGCTATTTTAACAGCCGATCCTTCGAAGAAATCCCCTTCTCTGGAAGGGAGTGGTCCTGAGAAAGGAGCGCACGATGTTTCGAGGGTGCCGTTAGAATTAATGGAAAAGGACCTTGAGAAAGTCAAAGAGGACCTTGAGAAAGTTAGTAAAATACTACAAAGCGGAACATATGAAGGTGATGCAACAGAAGAGACTGAAGCTGAGGATTGGGTCGTCCTCTCTGACCGTGAGATAGAGGAAGCACAGATGAATGGAGCCTTGAAAAGTCCAGGGCCTGCCTTACATCCATATAAGGGTGACGGAGGGACTCCCCGATCTAAAGTCACAAAGGACAGCAGTAATGTTAAGGAACACCTCCTTGATGCACCAAAAGCAAAATCCACCACTTTAACCAAAGTACAAACACGCCTTGGGAGTGAGGAGGAAGATGAGCAACAAGGTCTCCACTCCACAATCTCTGATACGTCACAATCCGTGTCCCCGCTGGTTGAAGAGACTCCCATTGGCTCGATAAAAGACAAAGTCAAAGCCTTACAACAGAAAGTAGAGGCAGAGCAAACGGGAAAAGGAATCACACCTTCACAATTGCCTGTCAGTGCCAAATTGCCTCCAAACCTCATACAAATCCGTCAACATAGAGCAAGGCCTGAAGCTGGATCAGAAAAACGTGAGGAGAGCATCTCAGTTAAAGAGTTGATGCAAGTGTTTCAAAAAGAGCCCTCACACAGAGAATCGGGGACGTGTAAGCCCAAAACATCCACAGTGCAAAGATTGGAAGATACCACAAAGTCAGAAAACCTATTGTTAAAATCTGTGTGCAAAGAACAAAGAGTATCTTTGGATTCTAAGATTTGTCCACTCAGCAACGTGGAAAAGAAGCCCACCACAGAGTCAGAACTGACCAAAAGTAGAAACTTTGAAAAAGGTGACAATGAAGATAACTACCAAGACGAAGGAGCCGCTGCATTCTCGACAAGTGCCAGTTCTGGAACTCCACATCTGAGTTCTGAAGACAGTTGCAAACATGAAGGTCTTGCCACTCCTGACTCAAGCCCTGAAAGCCTTTGTCTTTCACCCAAAAATGAACAACAAACAGCACAAACAGCAGGAAAAACCACCGCAGCGTTTGAAATATCAAGTCAAGGCACGGAAAAGACAGGAATACCTTGTAAAAGTCAAGGACTTGGCCCTGGTGACCAACTGTCTACTGACTTGACCTGCGATGTGTCTTTCGGCGAGGCTGCACATGACAGCACTCCAAGTGAGTCCACCTCTGATGCAAGGACCAGGCCTAGGTGTTTTAAATCTGATGCAGAACAAAATACTGTTTCAAACACTGTAGAGCAACTCAATGACGACGACAGCCCCAATTTTGAACTATCATTGCCCTTAGCGAGTTCACAAACTTCTAAATCCTTTTATAAGTGTCATGGAAGCTTGGAGTTATTTTTAAAGCAAGACTCTGATCCTCTCAGTCCATTAGCTGAGGACTCTTTGCCAGTAAGCCACAAAGACTCACTCGAAGGTAGTCCTATAGATGAAAACTCTTCCATTAAGTCCCCAGATTCCATTGAACCCAGCCCCACCAAGGAATCTCCCCCTCGTGACTCTTTAGAAAGTAGTCCTGTCAACCATTCATCATTCACATTCGAGGTAGATCGTCCAAGTCAATCTCCAATCCCTCCGGAGTCCTTTAATGAAGCAGCGTTCAAAGATACATTGCGTGGTAGGCGTTTCCGAGACCCTGAGGGTAGTGCTGATGATGACAGTTGTGAGTTGACATCACAGATGACGAGTTCTGGTAAGAGTCCTCCCTCCCCTGATACCCCGAGTTCCGATGAGGTAAGTTATGACTTAAATCCCAACCATCCTGATCATTCATCCCTCTCTTTCCAATTCAAACCAGCGGTCATCTACGAAGACCCAGAAGAAGACGATACGTCAGACAGCAGTGAACCTCAGAAAAGAGTTACAGCTAAAATGAAATCGGTTGATGAGATGGAAGGGGACATAGAGTTCCCAAGGGACACGCAATGTAAATTTGGGGTGAAAAGACTCACTGAGGAAACGGGGTTACCGCTTCTCGTTTTCTCCCATAATAAAGTTCACTCTTCTTTTTCAGCAGGTGTGCATGATGGCCCCAACGCAAAAGATCTCAACCAAACAGCTCGTATGAGCCAGGAGGAAGCCAAGAAAGACCTATCAAAACTCACTCTGAAAACAGCACTGCAACCAACAGTTGCGCCAGCTGTTGTTGCTGATACACGCAGCCATTCCAAAGCAGCTCTAACCCCAAACACAGAAAATAGAACTGATGAGCAGAAGGAAGACAGTTTACGGAAGTCAAAAGAAATTATGCCAGAGCTCGGTGTTGCCCGACTTCCAAACTTTACACCAGCTAGTAACGTAACAGATGAAGTCAAAGCTGGGCCGGAGGTTGGACTTGACACACATAGTGAAACAAAGGAAAGTTTTAAACCACAGTTCTGTATCTATGATGATACAGATGAGGATGAACTAGAACATCCCAGAACTGAATCTAAAGGCGTCACGGCGAGGGTGGATGCGGCGTACTCGTGGTCTGCCATGCTGGATAACGGCAATGATTTTGAAGCTCGTCTCAAAGTGGAGGATGAGAAGATACTCAATCTGGTGGTGGACTCTCAGTCTCTGCCAGGCACACCAGACACCACGCCGGGTAAAACGCCAACTGAGGAGAGCACACCAACAAGTGAACCCAACCCTTTTCTCTTCCAGGAAGGAAAGCTTTTTGAGATGACCCGAAGCGGCGCTATTGATATGACCAAAAGGAGCTGCGAGCAAGATGTTGGCGGCTTCGCTTTTTTCCAAATTGGTGAACACCCACACGAGGAGCCCATATTGGAAAACAGCAAGCAAGAATGCAGGGCGTCAGCAGCTCAACAGGAAGTTGGCCTCAATCTAAAACTTGAGGTCAAGATTAAGGAGCAGGCTGAAGAAACGGTACCCTCACAGCTTCAGTTGGCAACCGAGGTTGATCAGGCATCCGCAAAATCAAAAATCCCCAAAATGGGCCTTTCAGCTTCAGCCAAGCCTGCTGCCAAAGATCAACCAAATCCAGGAAGTCAAATGGCTGAAACAGATCACAATATTAACAGAGCATCCTCCGATTTAGATTCAAGCTCACCCGATCAAATGATTATGAACGTAGAGAATGCAGAAACTACAATAACTAGATCTATATATGCTGAACAGGGAAGAGAGTCATCAGATTCCTCCCCTGATGACTCAAAGTCACTGATACAGACCCCCAAGTTGACGGAAGTGCCCCAGCAAAGCGCTTCTGGTACTGTTCCCCTCAAAACCCAATCCAAGCCACCCCATCAAGTTCAAAATAAAACGGCTCCTGCCGCTGTAGCAAAATCTCGAATTCCTATCAAATCGAAGTCTCTCAAATCAGAATCCTTGGGGAAATCTGCTGAAGACAAAAAACACAGAGAGCCGTCAAACAGGGACACGCACAGAAAGTCTGAAATGGACACAGGCACTTGCGTGGATGTCAAGACTAAGACGTCCACCAAGAACCTCTCTGAGGGGGCCTCGATCAGGGCAACTGCAAACAAAGGAGAGTCAAAACCAAAAGTCTTCCAGTCGAGATTGCCCATCAAAGGTAAAAGTGGCGCATCTTCTTCTCAATCGTCAACAACCAGTAAAGATAAAAGCAAGACACGCAAGCACTCCGCCGGAGCTTTCGAAGAAATCAGTGACGAGGCCGCCAAACTTGTGGAGAGGCTGGCTGAGGAGAAAAAAGACGACGACGACGACGCGTCCGAGGACGAGAGGGGTCTTATAGATCTGTCGGTCCTCAAAAGAGACTCATTCGGCGATATGCACCCCCTGCCCTTGGGAGAGGTCCTTGCTATTGGACGGTTGCATGACGTTGCTGTTGAGACACAGATGGAGCAGATCGTGGACGGGAGAGCTCAAAGTCAAGGTATGCCAGCTGCTGAACCGGGCAACTCTCAGTCTGTGCCTTTCACACAGATATGACCGCTGATGGAACGGGTCTACATACTACTTTATGAGAGGGTGATTACTTTTCGTATCTGTACTTTTAGTTAAGTAAACAGAGTGTCAGCACCATGTAGCTGCATGCAGAACTTTAGATGAAAGCCCCTGCGTCTATTTGTGTGTGAACGGTACCAACATGTCGTCACACAGTTGGAGGTCTTATTTCCCCTTCCGAATCGTCTGATTGAATTAAATAAATCTGAGTCTGTTCTGTGCTCTTCATGACAGGCGCTCAGGGTGGAGCGGAGAGCAAAAAGCAAACGTTGTCGGTGATTGCTGACCACCTGGGCTTCAGCTGGGAAGGCGAGTAGCGGTTCCTTTTCCTCCACGTCGTCGCCGTACGACGCTGACAGTGTTGTTCGGTTTTAATTTGGCACAGAGTTGGCACGAGAACTGGAATTCAGTGAGGAGAGGATTAACTTCATAAGGACTGAAAACCCAGATTCCTTGCGAGACCAAAGTTACGCCCTTTTGGATCTATGGACCGAGGGAGAGGGAATCGATGCCATAGGTCAGG
The DNA here is from genome assembly GCF_019802595.1 of Syngnathoides biaculeatus. Taxonomy (NCBI): domain Eukaryota; kingdom Metazoa; phylum Chordata; class Actinopteri; order Syngnathiformes; family Syngnathidae; genus Syngnathoides; species Syngnathoides biaculeatus. Next base: position 6,192,641 of record NC_084660.1, read on the forward strand.
ACCAACTTGTGCAACTTGTCGCACCTTTTATGTTTGGGCAGGTTACAGAAGTAGGACTGTTTTAGTAAAAAATATTTTGAAAAATTCCCCTGTAAACATCTCTGGAAAAATCTACTTGAGTAAGCAGCAGCAGTGATGCTCCGAATGTTATCGTGGAATGTTGACCTTTGACCTAGAAACGACACTGATCAAGAGACTGAGCGAGATCAACCGCAGGGACATCGTTGACTTGATCCATAACAGAGAGACGCCATCAGCGCAGGAGGGCTCATCGGACACCACCGCAATGAAACCCGAACCGCAAAATGAGATGGACTCAACATGGTGAGCTATCCAGGTTATTGGCTCTTTTTTTTTCCCCAAAAAAAACATCCCACTTCCGACACCGTTGATCACGCGCAAGTTTGACTCGAAGCCAAGTCATTTGGGTTGAGGAACGCCGACAGACCGACCAGGACTCCTGCGCTACGGGCGCAACCCTCCACCACACCGCTCTCACCCAACACATGACTAATCAACATCGGTAGCGTCACATGTTCGGAAGAAATGTTCACGTTTTAAGATAGACACGTTTATTCAACTTATTTTCTTATTTACTGCCGCATCAAAGCACGCCTGAAGCTTCTGGGGAACCAGCAAGAGGTGTGAAACAGGCGAGTCCAACGCTTTTTAATATTGTAGCCATCTATTTTGGTCCTGACTGTTCCCCCGGTTTCGTTTTTTTTTTTTTTTTCCCCCGAGCAGCAGAGGCCGGGTGCCACGCCGTCGTCGCGGTTCGAGGTGGAGCCCGCCAAGGATCGAAAAGTCGGCAAGGTTGTCAAGACGACCGTGACGACCAGACGGCGGTCGCGAGACACGAGCAGGGAGCACTTGGAGAAGGTTAGCGTAAAAAAAAAAAAAAAAATTGAGTACAAAGCCGCAGTTGAATCATCTTTTACATGTTGCACTATATTACAATAGTGGTTTTGTGCGCGTTTGTGCTCAATTTGCCTCCTCAGACGCCCGACACTTCAAGTCCGGCGGGTGAGCGGCCTTCTCGCAAAACAGCAGCTGCGCCCTGACAGGCGTGCCGGGATGAGCGTGGGAGACCAGAAAAGTCATCGCGCCCAGCAGCTGCTTCCCTTTAGCTTCCATCTTACTCCTCGTCCACGGGCTCTTTATTTTCTCTCTTTGGGGAATTCTCCTCCGTCCTGTTTATTTATTTATTTATTTTTTTGGGGGGGGGGGTAATTTATCTTTTGCTCCTTTTGTGGCCAAAGACTTGCGACCCTCTCGCCCGTTATGTTTACTGTACAAGCGACCGCTCCGGGGAACGGGCGATCATCAGCTATCACCACCACCTCTTCACGCAGCTTCATTGATTTACAGCTGCTTTGCCCAGTGTCGTCACGGCTGATCTGTGTGCGTGCCAAATGTTTTTCTTTTGGTAGATTCGTGGAGTCCACTGTAACGTCGTCGCAGCTCCTCAAAAATGCGTCGGGGAGAAAAGTGTCGGGACTGATGACGAGCTGTCAAAGTGCGCAATTGTTCGCACACTTGTGTTTGTGAATAAATTCCTCGACAAAAATCGGAGGCTGCTACTCAGAACACTGGGTTGAAGAGAGTTATCATTTTGGGGTGGGGGAAAACAAAAGCCAGAATTTTATTGAAAAAAAAATTAAAATAAAATCAGGAAAAAAAAAAAAAAAAAAAGTTTAGTTTTAAAATTTAATGAGGGAAAAGCTGGTACCACGGAATGCCAATTTTACCAGAATAGCTGTAGTTTTGAGGGGTGTTTACAAAAAAATGGATTTTTTTGGGGATGCTTAAGTTTTATTCAAAAGCAAAGCAAATTTCAATGTAACGTGCATTTCATACACAAGGTAACTCAACGCATTTTACATGACCGTTCCTTTTAGTCCGACGCGTTTCGCAGTATATTGAGATCTACGGACTCAAAAGCCCCACTGAGATCCAACAAGACAAAAACTGACACATTTTCTAAGACAGTACTCAATCTTATGTCATTTAACACTTTGATAAGAGCAGATTCTGGACTGATTGCTGCGTCCAGTGCTCTGCGCTCCCAAAAACTGGAGAAATTGTCAATGGCACTCACGGATAGCGCAGTACACACTTCGCTCAACCACTTATTTAATTGACGGCGCATCGAGAAAGTTCATCACCAAATCTTACAGGACGGAGAGGTCCACTTATAAAGACCCCAGCATTCAAAAATTGTAATTTTGGTAAGAAATCAATCAAATCTTGTTTCAGCACCTCTGATTGCTTTTTCAGAACATGCAAACTTCCTGAATGTATAACAGATTTTACTGTTGGGTGCCGACAAGCGATGCCAAGGATTTTTTTGAGACATATCAGACAGTGTCAATGGTAAAACACAGTAGTACATTGGTGTACATTTCTTTGAAATATGCATAACATCAAGTCCTACATAATACATCTGCAAAAAAAAGTTTCACAACTATTATCGGTTGGGGCCCCAAATTGTTCTTGTATGATTCAGTTTCAGAGCTTTTAGTGATGGTGGGGGATGAACATTCTTGGACTGGGTCTTGTCAAAGTGGCTCATATATATATTTGTAAGTCTAATGTCGATGTTTTGCTTTGACTCACCTTTTTTTTTTCCCCTTGCTTTTCACCGTAGCGACCGTCCGGTCCACGACCGCTCACGCGCCGAGTTGAGGTCGGCCCGGTAGTCTGCTGGTACTGTTGTGTCTTCCTTCTTCGATTTCCCATATCTTTGGGCTTTTCTCCCGCTGAATTACAGGGAGAATTGTTGGGATACTCCGGTTTCATTTCCCGACTGTCCATTCGGACCCCTACACTTCAAGACGGCGGATTTTTGGTTCTCGAACCGACACCGCATTACATGCAGTCGTTGGTTATATTCCTCGAGTGAAAGGGCGGCATCTGGACGGCGAATCTTGTTGCCAACACCGGGCTTGTTGTGTTAATTTAGCGTGAAGCTCTCACGTAATGGTGTCTGAAAATACTGAAATTAGGCGACAACCTTGGCTAGTTAGCTAACGAGCGAGCCTAATGCAGCAGCGAAGGCGGTTCGAGTTCCGGCGGGTAATTTATAAAAAAAAAAAAAAAAAAGCGTTGTTAAGTTGAACGAGCACAGGAAGTCGTCCAAAAAAACAACAACAACAACACAGACACAAGGCTACACAAACTGTCATAAGTCGGAAGATAAACACAATAGTGTATTTAACAATAAATTTAGCATAGCAGGAAAATCTTCTGGACTTACGCAGTGTCTTCGGCGACAGGAACTATGTGTGACGTCATATCCGACCCACCACTTTCCTCCTTCCTCCAAAATCAGAAATCACGTGTAATGGGTTTTTCGGCCATTCGTTATGTTTGGTAACACAAGAATGCGTATCATATCTCAACGTTATCGTTTATGATGGATGACAATTTGAAATTTCCCTCTGTCCGTTTTCTGAGCAGCTTATCCTCACAAGGGGTCGCAAGAGTGCCGGAGCCTATCCCAGCTTTCCGTCGGGCAGGAGGCAGGGTACGCCCAGAATTGGTCGCCGGCCAATCGCAGGGCACAACGAGACAAACAGCCGCACTCGCAATCACACCTAGGGGCAATTTCGAGTCCCCGATGACTGCATGTTTTTGAGACGTGAGAGGAAACCGGAATGCCCGGGACAAAAACCCACACAGGGACGGGGAGAACATGCAAACTCCACACAGGGGGAGGCCGGAATTTGAACCCCAGTCCTCAGAGCTGTCAGGTTGACACTCTACAGGTGGCCCGCCGTGCCGGCAGTTTGATATTTTTGTACAGATTTCCACAAGACTCATGGAATCTGACACAGACGATCTGCCTTCACGGGGCCACATAACATCACGGGCCCGGCCTGATCTGGCCCCCCGGGCCTTGAGTTTGACACCTGTAATCGAAATCAATCGCGAAAAACACCAGTTCTTTATTGGACCATAACTCGGTGGTTTTCGGGCAGAATACAGCAATAAAAATCGGCTTTTTCTCCTTCCTGCTGTTAGTTTGTGTGCAGAAAAGTGGAGCCCGAGCGATGGAAGTGGACGTTGACCCAGCTGCCGTTGCGTCGGTGCCACACGCGCGTCTCCTCCGCCTTGGCCACTCTCGCCCGCAGGTTCTCGTCCATGGTCTGGGTCAGACGGATGTAGGCGATGCAGGCGGCGTCGTCGCCCAGCAGGTGCACACGGGGCTCCGCGATCAGCGTGTTATGGATCCTTGCGTTCAGCACTGAAAAGGCAGAAGTGCGCAGAAAAACTGATTCCCGCGTCGAACGCGACCGCGATTTTTAAGGCTTCAAAAATCCAAACCTACTCAAAATGTTCCCCATTGTTTTGGAGCAAATAATTACAAGTGCTTTCTTCAAATATACACATTTGAACGGGTTGCAATTCACTGGACCAATCTGGAACTAAAAAAAAAATTGGGAATTTGTGAGCATGTCAATCTATCTGTAAAAATACAAGTATTAATAGCTCCATACTTGTAACATTACGACGTTCCTGGTAATTTCCCGATTTCTCCCAAATGATGACTTCTGTTTTCAAAATAAATTCATCTTTTGTCCAACAAGACAACTCCCAATCAGTCGGTGGATCTTGACATTTTCCACTTTTGGGTGTATTACCGTTTACCATGAAGAACTCATGGAACTCCATGCTCTGCACCAAGATGCCCAGGCCTTCGGGCTCAAAGCTGGTGAGTCCCGGATCGCACAATTCCCTGAGACAGACGGAGAAACCATGAACGAGCGCCACAAGTTTCCGTGATAAAACTGACCGACTTGGACTGACTTGTAGCCTTGGAAGTCGCTGTTGGTGATGGCTGTCATTAGCTTCTGGGTGACTTCGATGATCTCCTGCTGTCGGGCTGGCAGACACATTTGGGATATTATTCAGGAGGACTAATAATTTTAAAAAAATGGTTATATTTCAAGAGTTTTTTCTTATGATAGGCAAATCTGAGGAGACTGACATTTTAGAATCAGTCTTTAGTGTTATTTGATGCTCACATATAATTGAGTCGTAACCATTTTTTCCTATAATTTATTTTTTTTCCCCTCGCTCTCGTAAAATTCCAACTTTATTTTCATAACATCGCACCTTATTTTAGCATCATCCTTGTTAAAACTCCGACTAGTAACAATACTGTTGAGGATAACGTGAAATATTTACCTCGGATTGCATCAGGCGCTGTGGCATTAGCGGCCCACTGAAGAGTCACATCGCCGCGAACAATTTTGAGGGACAGCAAAACCACGAAAAGATGGCAAAGCATGTTCGCGTGAGAAAATGTTCTTTTCTCTTCTAACAATCTTGCCTCCAGGTCTGTCAGTTTAAACCACGAGCCCTCTTTTTATTGGATTCTAACAGTGGCAGAAATCAGCCATGTTTGGTTTTCAGGTGTCCTTTTGGACTCTGGACTAAGTTTATTTAAAAAAAAAAAAAAAAAACATGCGTGGCCCTGAAACAAACCCAGTTGCTCAACAACCAAATATGTTCAGGAGTGACAACACCCCCCCCCCAAAAAAAAAAAATAAATAAAAAATATTCTGACTTAATTCTGACTTTTTTTTTATTATTATTATTATTATTCCTCATGTTGACAATCATTTTTGGGGGCATCATTCTGTCTTTTGAAGAAGAGGAAACAAAGCTTCCAGGCTTCCTCAATGCGAGCGCAAAGGTCAGGCAGGATATGGGCGGGACGAGTCCCGATTCCACACGGGTGTAAGCCGAGACCCCTCAGCTGTTGAGTCCGCCGAGGAGGAGGAGGAGGAGAAGGAGGAGGAGGAGCATCCGTCTCCTTTTCCTCTTTCCCCTTTCAAAGCGACAGAAGCCCAGCTGGCCCCGGTTTCAAAGCGCCCCACCTGTGGAATTCCAGACGGTCCGAGAAGGAAGTCGACGGGGCAACGTGAAACATTTTCGCAAGAGGGAAGACTCCCCGGCCCGGGAGACAGGAGTTCAGAACCCGCAACCCGAGGTCGCCTTTATTTTTGGCGGCGCGATCGCATGCGGGTCGACCGCTCGTCCTAGTACAAATATCTATTGTTGTTCATATCCACTTAACAATACAAATCTAAATTGAAAAAAATGTAAAAAAAATAATAATAATAAAAATGACATTGGGACAAAGTAGTTTTTTCGTCACCTTAAATTGGCTTTTTTTTTTTTTCTATCAGAGAAGCAAAACTTTTTTCTCGTAACTTCATGAATTTTTTGCCTTGTAATATATTAACATTTTCATAGCGAGAACTATTTTTCAACATACGTGATTTCTGTCACATTATTTTTTTCCAACATTATTCTAAGGCCGTATTTTTTCTCAATTTTTGGAGGGTGATATTTTGACATTTTTCCTTACGATATCACTGCTTAATTCTTACATAATGTTGTGCAATAATTTTGTAAATCATGACAATTTTGGGTGGTGGGTGGGGAATATTACGACTTGTAACATTCCAACTCATTTTTTTCTATCGGTTTGTGACTTTGTTCTTTGACCATTGATATTTTTTTTGGGGGGGCGGGGTCGTTTTGACTGTTTTCTTTATCTTGCTGACACTGCAGATTTTCCCCCTTCGCACCACTGACCTCAATGTTATTCTCATAACATTCGGAAATTTTTCCTCATAACATACGAATGACTAATTTTTGGAAACACTTTCAAGTTATTTTCAGTATTTTTTTTTTTTTTCAATATTCCAACTTTCTTCTCATAGCTTGATGACGTTCCCCCCCCCCCCCCCCGCTCCCAAATCGTCCGATCACGTTCCAACATGTTTCCAAGTCTCCAGTCTCTAAAATGAAGCGCTGCGAAGGGGCCCACGAGTCGCTCTTGATCCCCGCCCCGGCGGAAATCCCGGGAAGTCCCGATCCATCCCTGAGAAGCGTTCAGTCTTGCGCAAAGCCGGGCCGGCACGCTAGTCTCGGCCCTTTCCGTTTCAGGCGCGTCCGCTGCTCAGACGGTTGGTGAACAGATGCTGGTTCCTGCGGCCGATCTCCTCCTTGTACCAGGGCCCCCACACGCCTCCGTTGTACTGCGGGTTAGAGCGCAGATCTTTGGCCGGGTAGCGCACCCGCACCGCCGTCTTGTTGTACTGCGCCAGCCGAGTGAGCATTTTCTTGACCACGTGCGGGTAGCGCTGGGATAAATCGACCCGCTCGTAAGGGTCCGAGGTGATGTTGAAGAGCCACAGGGACTTGCCACGGTCCCAGCGGACGCGTTCGTTGTGCCAGCGCAGGGTCAGCCGCTGGGAGGAGAAGCAGAGACTGGAGTGAGTCTCGAGAGAGCGTTAATCTTCATCTTGCTTGCAAGTCGGGTCATTACTTGGGTTCGGGGAGTCGTACAGTCTTAGTCACAAAGCACGTCATCACCCCTCACCTCATCGCGAATCGCTGTTTTGCAGATATGCGATTTTTTTTCCGAGCGGATTTGTGGCGATCAATCGTCATCGCGATTGTTTTCCCCACAGGGGCTAACGTTACTTGAAAAGCAATAAACGCCAGCCAGGAGGAAAGAGTGCATAAACGACGGAATTTGGGACCATTTCAACTCTTAAAAAGAAAAGGAAGATAAAGTGGAATGTGTCTTTTCAGTCATGCAGTAAGTAAACAGGCTAATGATTAGCCAATTAGTAGCGAGCCAACTGGACACTCTTGTGAGCGGTTGGACAGGTCACTCCCCAGAACTGCAGAAGCATTTTAAGATGCACGTATTTAAAATATAGACTGGTAGTATGGCGACCCCAAAAGGACAAAAATACTACCAGCACCGCACATGCATATGTTGTCACGGTATTATGCATAAACATCGAAGATACAAAAGTAAGAATACTCACGCAATTTTTTTTTAGATGGTGTCTCGTAAGCAATGATTTTTTTCGGGAGGAACCCGTCCACTGTTTGGTGAACTTGCTGTTTATGTACTCAGGCCTCTGCCCTGGCTCGAGTGATCTCGCTGTAGTGGTTTGGGACTATCTTGTGGCAATTCTAAACCTCTTTAGAGGGGGTTCGGCGGGGATCCATCGCACAAATCTGGACTCACCCTAAATGTCTTGTCAAGTCTGTCATGAATTTTAACCGAGCGAGTTCAAAGTCTGAAAATTGACTCGAGATAACTTATGGGACTGGAGTCGCCCACCTGTGTGGAGAAGGTCTGGGGAGGTACCCAGTCGCTATAACCGGGTACCCCCGTCAGCAGCTTCCAGTGGCCCACCCGCAGGGCCGCCTGCACGGCCGTGTTCCACAGGCCGTGCCCGGCCTTCCACGAACCGTTTTTGGCCTTCACGTAGATGGGGTCGATGTTGTGGAGGATGTCCCGGCGGGGTGAGGGGAGCCCTTCGCTGATTGTTTCCCACACGTCGTAGCCGTCCAGGTTGAGATCCTCGTCCAGAGTCCCTTCACCCAAGGTGACCAGCGTCGGGAACCAGTCGGTGATGTGCACCAACGACTGACACTTGGTGCCCTTCTTGACCAACAAGGGGCTGTGGACGAAGCCCACCGCCCGGATGCCGCCTTCCCACAGCGTGGCCTTGCTCCCCCGGAGGGGCCAGTTGCTCCCGCCGACCAGCGGCTGCCCCCCGTTGTCCGAGGAGTACACGATGACCGCGTTGTCGTAGTAACGGTAGCGTTTCAACGCCAGGGTCAGGTTGCGTACGGCTTCGTCCAGACAGGAGACCATGGCTGCAAATTTGCGCCGGTGAGGGTTCACGATCCCCTTGTAGCGCTCCAGGTAGCGAGCCGGAACCTGAAGCGGCGAATGCACCGCCTGATAGGCTAAGTAGAGGAACAAAGGCTTGCGAGGGTCATGGTTTGCTAAGATCTCGATGGCCTTTTGCGTGTACATTACCGTGGAGTACAAGCCCCGGTCCTGCTCCCACGCGGCCTCTTCGCCTTCGTACAAGTCGTAGCCGCACATCCCGGGACCCTCGCACTTGTAGTGGCTGTAGTAGTCGCCGCTTCCCAGGAGCGAGCCGAAGAAGCTGTCGAACCCGCGGCGGGTGGGCAGGCAGCCGCGTTTGTAGAAGCCCAGGTGCCACTTGCCCACCATGTGCGTGGAGTAGCCGGCCTGCTTCAGCTTCTGCGGCAGGGTGACGTTGTCCAGGGGGAGGCAGTTGGGCTGGGTGGCTCGGATGATGGAGTGCTGGAGGCCCGTGTGGATCTGGTACCTGCAAAAAAAAAAAAAAAAAATGTTATGCGTTTCGTGTTGCGAGGGGAAAATGATGATGATCTCTATGACTGTATGAAATAATATCTCGTGCGTGTACACTTTTGATGCCAGATCAAACATGGCTACTGCCCATGCAGTCTTTTCAGCGGTGTCAGAACCAGAATCAGAATCACCTTTATTGGCCAAGCGTGTAAAAACACAGGAGGAATTTTTCCCCGGCATGGAACTGCACTCAATGTTTGGGATTGCGCGTTTCTGGCGTGAAGTACATCACACATCCTATCGATCAACCACCCAACGTAAAATACTGACATAACTTGATCCTGGATGATTTGTTGGGCAAAATATATGTGGTTGTGAGGTACTGTGCAAATAATTTTCTTCCAAGATATTAACGAACGACTGCGTAAAAAGAAAAATATCGTTATGACATAGTAAGTACGTGTTTCCCAGTGAGGTATTTGAAGTGGACGTGTACCTGCCGGTCATGAGCTGACTCCTGGACGGGCTGCAAAGGGGCTGCACGTAATAGTTCTCCAGCTTCACTCCCTGCGTGGCCAGCCGGTCCAGGGTGGGGGTCTTGATCTCCGAGCCGTGGTAGCCCACGTCCCGGAAGCCCTGGTCGTCTACCAGAATGAAGATGATGTGCGGCGGCGGCGGCGGCGACTTGCGGAAGTCCGAAGCCCAGTTGGAGCTCCAAGTGCGAGACACCATCGCGCCGAGGAGCAAACTGAGCGGAACCCACAAGATCAACATTTTGCAGCCCCCGCCTCCCTCCTCCCGAGTCCCGACTTTTTAAACGTTCTGCCGCCACCGTGCCATCGCGTTAAACAGCCTTCCTTTCGCAGCCCTTTTCTCCAGGCATCAGCGAGCGTGCGTCATTCCACGCGCATGTTTCTGGAGTAGCTCCACGCCAGATGTCTTCCATCGTGTGGGAAAGAGAGAGAGAGAGAGAGAGAGAGAGAGAGAGAGGGAGGGAGGGAAAAAACTGTGGCCATGTATCACGCTCGCGGAGAAAACCGCGACGAGACGCCCCGCGAGTGCGTGGGCGGGTTGATGTGGAACTAAAAAAAAACGGAGGAAAAAAAAAAAGGAGAAGAGCTTGACGGTAAAAGTGACAACATATCACATCTTCTCGCCAGCGACTCCAAAACAAGCACGCGTTGTGCATCTGTCACTAAAGGAGACAGCCATTTTAAAGCCCCCCCCCACCCCACCCCTTTTATATTAATCAGATTTTTTTTTTAAAAAAAAAATCGTTCCTCCCATGTACTGTACTCAACTTTTCAGACTATGGTAAACATTGTACACTGCGGTCATTTGAAAGTCGTCCAAAAAAAATGGAAAGCTGGCACATACTGTACTGTTCCTTACATCAGCCGTACAAGTCCAATCCTGTCATTTTCGTGGCTCAAACACATTCCACGCGCAACACCTTGTTTTTTTTTTTTTTTTTTTTTTAAACAATCCCTGAAACCTGCAACGGATCTCCACGTCCACAAACGTTCGGTTTTACCCTCAATCCAAGGAGCACGGCAGCTGTTGTAACCATCTCTCACCCGCGCCCCAGTCAGGAATTCAACAAAGACCGCGTTGTCGCGGGCCCGAATCAAGACCTGCAGCACGTCAAAACTAAAATGGACTTGACTGGAGCCCACTTCAATTCCATGTGACTTGGTCGTCAAAACCTGAAGAAAGACGACTTTCGGGCTTTGGAACTAAGAGAGTTCAATTTCACTTGAACAAGTAATCTCATTAAGAGTTTCATATCTGCTTATTAATAAAGAGTGTTTGCCTTATTTTAATTTTTTTAAACTAAGAACAGTTAGCTGGCTAGTGTGGGACCATTAAAAATGTAAAAATGATGCAATTGTGGACGTTTTAGTCGAGCTAAGAAACGCAACGATTCGGAATAACCGTCTTCAGCTTTTGTTTTGATTCATAGGCAAAACTCTCCTATGTTTTTTCCTAATGAGAAGTAATTTCCATTATATTTTGCAAATAAGAGGGCTCGGGGTCACATTAAAGGTGGGGAAAAAATATGATACACTTTTTTAATAGAAGAAGCGCATCGTTCCAACATTAAAATTGAGTTGAACCGAGTTTGGTCATTAAATTTTTTACAAGGCGTGTATATTTTAGGGCTATGATTTGTGGAGGAAAAACTATATTACCACTCAATATATGTAAGCGACGAGAGCGGAATGGAATTGACTTGAATCAACTTGCTTGAAATTATTATTTTTTTTAAAAATTCCTACAGTACTTTAGGACTTTTTCAAGACTTGACAGTTATGATTTGATAGTTTTTGTGTTATCATGCTAAACAAATAGTATATATGTCGTAAAATAAAATCTGCATTTTGCTGCCCCCCCCCCAACTATATTGCTGTTCTACACAAACAGAATGAGGGGACGGCGCCGACGTGATGATTTTCAAGGATTTTCGGTAACATTCCAACCAGAGTTGGGTTCTGCTCGCGTGCCGAGCCGGATCTGCCGCTTCCAAAGTGTGAGTAGTTTTGTTTTGTCTTCACTTCATTTCACAAAATGCGCTGCGGCTGTAAAAGCTAAGTAAGATATTTGAAAACGTCGCCTGCACCTGATGGCAAGTGCTTGAGCGTGTAGCTGTAAGCCCCCCACCCCCAGCGCATAGAAAGCCCCCACAGTTGACCAGCTTCTGGTCTTTGGGGTTGCTGTGTCATCTCAGTTGACTCAAAATGTGCACACTGACTTTCTTTCACTATACATCAGCTTCCGTTAAAAAGGGCTTTTTCATAGCCCCTGATTACCCCCCCCTCCCCCCCCCACCTTACTGACTGCCTGTACAGCATTCGAGCATACATAAGCCCCCCACCGTTAAATATAACATTGTGCTCATTATCTAAACCTTACTTAATGATTCTGTAAAACAACTAGACAGTACGTCAACATTATGCACAGGAATTTTAAGGTTTACAAAAAAAAAAAAAACCACTCACCTTTTCAAGACCAGACAAAAGTCATTTTTATCATATTTATACTGGCAAAAGACCCGTTTATTACCCTTTGAAACGGTGCCAGATTTGTAAGCAACGCGCATTTGTGCGATGAGCAGAAGAGTTTAAAGCGTCACCTGCGCCTGTGATCATTTTGCCAAATCGACTCCGCCGGTGACGTCTCATTTTGCTGAGGCAAAGAAGATTTGATTTATTTTTCCCCCCACGTGCTTGGCTCTGCTGCTCAACCCACAAATGTCTGTCGCTTCCGGATGTGGGAGGGAAATGCACGTCCCTTTGCCAATGTCCAATTTCAATAAGTGTTTCTTATTAAACACTTGTAAACAATTAATTTAAACCGAGCGTGAAGAGAGCATTACAAACCTTTATTTTCTTCTAAACATCCAAAATGGCATCCTACACATCTATCCAACTGTGCGTAAACGTGATCATAAAACTGTAGCTTGATTGGATCGCAGAGAAATTATCTTTCAAATCAAATTTGCTGCAAAGGAGTTCAATCAATAAAGGATGATTTCAACTTACAAATGATAAGTGACGTTGCAGTCTTTGGTCCTGTGCTTCCCTCCCGTCTGAAGTGTCACTCATCCAAGCTCTGTGTGCGCGTGTGTGTGTGTGTGTGTGTGTGTGTGAAAAACGTGCTGCGTTTAAAAGTTCCCAATCGCCTTCTGGAGCTCCTCCCTGATGGAGTTAAGCTCCACCACTCCCTCGTTGAGCATGTCGGCGACCTCTTTGATACGAGCCACCACTTCCTTCTTGAAGGCCTTCTTCAGCTCCCGCGAGTCCTTGAAGTACTTGTCCATGCCGCTCTGAAGTCTGTGGACCAGGTCCAAGTTGCCGTCGGTGAGCTCCACGGCTCGCAAAACGGGAGAGTCCACCAAGCTGATCATCTGCACCGCCTTGCGCACCTCCCAATCCTCGGAGTAATGTTGGGTGCCCGACCGGAGGAAAGGATGCCCACGCAACTTGTACAGCCCGTGATTAACAAAGTGAAGGATCCTCGCCAAGTCCCGAAAGTCGGATTCGTACTCCTGCAGCACCGCCTCCACCTGCAAACCACCGCAAGATGAGATGACTTTCAAATGGATACGGCGTGAATGCTTGAAGGTCTTGCCAAAGCGCTGACCTTCTTGCGTTCCTGCATGTTGTTGACATTATCAGAGATGCTCGCGGAAGCCGAAGTGATCCCCCCGGCGGTGGCCACGCCCACGCCGACGGCCGTGACGATGAGGGAGGCGCCAAACGTGAACGGGGCCAGGGCCAGGCCGGCAATGGCCGTCACGCCGCCGACTGCCGCCGTGGTGCTCCCCGTGATCCCGGCCGCTTTGGCTTTCTGGTGGAAGGTGGCGAGGTGGTCGGCGAGGGCGTGGAGCCTCACCACGTGCTGCCAGAAGATCTCGGCCCGCTCCGTGAAAACCTTGTTGAACATGCGCAGGCCTCGGTTCACCTTGTCGGCCAAAATGGCGAAGGACCTGGCAGAGGGAAAACGCTCGTCACGCCGGAGCTGAAAACTTCTGAAGAAGACTACCAGCATTTGGAAACACCTACTGGGACTCGTCGAGGTGAGGCTTGACCTCGTCATCTGACGGCAACTCGTCCCACTCTGGAAAGACAGACGACCATTTGACGGCGCTCAATTGATAAAAGTATTTAGAAAAGTATGGAAAAATGAAGAGAGCTTCGGTGAAGTCGAACAACCGATGCTACGGTGCAACCAGAGACAAATTCGCTTCGAATGGCGGGACAAACTCAGGAACTTGAAAGGGGCGCGTTGCAGTTTTGTCATTCCAGTGTTGTGATTTTCGGTTTCTACACTGTACGGATACAGCCCAAGCTGTGACTCACGTTCAACTGTGTTCCACCACTCCATCAAGCTGTCAGTGTCCTGTGACGAAAGAAAGGGAGTGAGACGACAACGACGACAACAACACTGACTGCACTGCCGTGAGTCACGCTGGCGTCACGCTGACCCCGTCGCCCTCCTCCAGACCCGCCGCCGCACGCTCGTCCTTCTGAGCCGCCAGCCACTCGGCCTGCGAACAAAACGGAAAGGAGATAAGAAAGCAGTTAGGTGTCAACAACCGCCGACGCGACACGCTACGAGCGCAATGTCGTCGGACCAGTCGCCGGACCGAAGACGCAGGCATCGTGCGCGTGTTTACGTTCCACCCTCTGCGGTTTTAAATCTCGAAATCGAGTCATCAGATGAGCAGCCTGGCAGCGGGCTCGTCTTTCACCACGTACCTGCGCCGCCTCCGACAGGTGCTCGACCCCCACGTCCCCGGCGTCGCCTTCCCATATTTTCTTCTGCCAACAGACAATTTCAAGCACAGGTGATTCCGGAGCCCAAATCGGCACTTGACGCCCCAAACGATGCTCTCACCTTTGTTTTGTGCTTTCGGAAGCCTTTGTGCTTGAACTTTTTCTGGAAAGGGAGAGGAAAAGTGTGTTGAGTCTTTCCACCCTACCCCCCCCCCCCCCAAAAAAAAAAAAAAAAAAAAAAAAAAAACACAAGACAGTCCTGTCCCCATCCCTTGTTACTTGTTTGTGAAGGCCCAGGTCATCCTGTTTGTAGTTGTAGTCCACTAAGGGACTCCCGTGTTTTCGTCTGCTCAGGTCGAGGTCGCCCTCATCTTGCCAGTCGTCCGCCTGCGAAGGTTGAAAAACATTCACCGCCGAAGCTCCCGCCGCAGACAAACCCAAAACGTACCCAAGGCGTCTGCGCTCGAGCAGCGTGACCGAACGGCATCGGCTCCCCCGGTCCCGATGAACCGTGGTTCGGCTTTGGTTTGCGCGGCAAGGGGACCGGCGCTTTGAACTTGCTCTTTTTCTAAAAAGTAGAACGCATCTTAGTGTGTCATCTACTTCATATTACAAAGACTGGAGGATGAAAATGTTCAAAACTTTACAGAATTTAGTGAGGCATCAATTGAAATCCACGGAAAGGATTAAGCACACAAACCAGTTTGTAGTCATCCGCCGCATTCTGCTCGCCGTCGTCCAACTGCTCCGCTGGGAAGTTGCTTTGATGTTTCGGATGAAAGTCCGGGACTTCGTCCTTGCACAATAAAAGTCATCAAACTATTAAAAAAAAAAAAAAAAAAATCGGACTCGATTGAAACGTGTTTTGCACTTGATCTTTTTCAGATGGGGAAAAAATAAATAGATATACTTGGCTGTTGGAATGAAGTCTTTTTATCTCGTCCACATCCTCAAATTTGTGCTTCTAGGAGGACATTTGTATCATTATTTGATTTACAAAGTTAAAAAAAAAAAAAAAAAAAAATGCATCCAAGTGTGTGACGGCACCTGCCACGTGTCAGCTGCACCATAAAACTGGTCTCGTCTGTCCTGCAGGAAATAAAACAACGCTGTAGGCCACATCGCAAATAACACGCGACTCTCCATTGGTACCTTTGAGTCTTCGGGAGGGGTGTATCCATGCGCCCCCTGGGGCTGCTCTGCTGGAGAACTGGCAAATCCTTTTTGAGGGACGAACATCATCTTGTTCTTCTTTTTGTCTTTCTGGAGGGAGAACACAAACGAGCGGTGGCTAAAGAAGCAAAGAGCATGCGAGAGAGTCCCGGATTGGAGAGACCTACACTGGGGTAGAAGTCGGCCTCGTCCAGGTGGGATTTTGCCACATCTTCCTCACCGCTGCCGTCACCAAACATGGCCTCCTGGGGGAGAGCAGGTCTTAATATTATATTACTTTTTTTTTTTTTTTAAAGACTCTTGTGGATCATTTTCTTTGGAGTTCTTTGTTTTACCTGGGAGCGCCAGCTAGTGGTGGTCCCTTTCAGGTTCATCCTTTTCTTGTGGTGGTCGTCGTCCTGTCGATGGCAAAAGCAGTGAGCACAGCGGAAGTGTTCGCGCTCATCACCGCAACGCCATTCACCTTGCTCGCCGCAGCCGGGTTCCGCTGGACCAGGCTGGTGGACGCCCGCCTCAGCAGCTGGTTGACCTTGTTCTTCAGGGGCTTTTTCTTCGGCACAAAAGACAGTCGGTCACGAGAGTCAGGCTTTGAAGATGAAAAGGTGGCAGCGCCCACGAAAAGTCCTACTTTGGTGTCAGACCAACTTTGCCCTCCATCTTGCCACTTAGCCGGTGGTGTGTCCGTCTCGTAGAAATAGTCCTGATGGCGACAACAAAGACGGGAAGGGTACTCCTTCACCTCACAACACTTGGAAAGATGCTGGCTAATTCCTGCTGGTACCTTTGAGGGCTTCCCCGGAGGAGGTAAAGTCCAGCTTCGGCTGTCCTTCAAGTCATCATAAAATTTGTCCTAGCGCACGAACATCTTTATAAGCACTGATACATTAAACATCAGAACTTTGAGCTGTTTCGGTCACCTTTGAGGACCCTCTGGACAACAGGGAAAACTTGCCCTCCTTTCTCTGTGACAGAAATGAACAACACAGTGGGCGAAAGCCGTGGGAAAGTTCTAGTATTGTTTAGCAAGGTAACACAGAGAAATTGATATTTTGGAGGGTCTGTGAGTGCCACCCCTGATGGAAAAACCCAAACTTCTACAAGAGGCGATTTTCCAAAGCCAGGGGAAAGTCTGTTCGGAATTGATTGATTGTAAACCTGAATTGCTCTTCAGGAACTAATAAAGAATTCTGAATCTGACAAATGGTGATGGTGTCACCTTGACGTAACTTCCGGCATCATCGTGATCTTCTCCTCTTCCCTCAGAGTCCATCTTGACCTGAAAGAGAGAAGATCACCTTGCTTGCCTTTCTTTTGGTCTCCACTGGTGCTTAAAAAGAAATAATAAAAAAAAAAAAAAAAAAAAAAAAAAAAAAACCGTCGCTTCTCACCTTGAGGGATTCGCGGCGGAGTCGGAATTTTCCAGACTTGGAGGATAAAACGCAAACACGGGCTTGGTCAAAGTACAAAGTGGTGAAAGCGAGACAAGTGTGGGCTTACTGGTTTGAAGTCAGGGTGAAACTGCGGACTGTCCTCTGGCCAATCTTCTACACACTTTTCCTGTCAAGAAATTCCACTTATAGTAAGTTTCTTTCGGCTTGTCCCTTTCGGGGTCGCCTCAAAAACAAAAACTCATGAAACCTTTGATCGAAATTCCCTTCCACAATCATTCGGAGCCCACCTGTCCAATCAGCAAGATGTCCTCAAAGATGTTGAAGTCCTCCTGGTTCAGCGCTTTATCGTCCTGCAACACAGAAAGTCATTCAGCTTGGACTGATATATTGACCAGCCACATTCTACCATCCTGCTAGTATCCAGACACACATAGCTCACCTGAGGCTTGGCTGTAGAGTCAATAACTGGCTTGGGGAGAGTTTTGAACGGTTTTGGAGGAGGTTTTGGCGGGCCAGTCGGCTCAGGCATAACCTAGACAAGCGGGAAAAGGTCACAATTCGGAAAAGAACAGACTGCTTGGGGTGAAAACGGCTCACTGCGTTTGCCGGCTTGGGGAAAATCTCTGGCATGGTGGGCTTTTCCAACCTCGGTGGTCTGGAACGAGGAAGGGGCTTCGGCGGGCGCCTGGTGAGCTTCATCTGGTGCAGTGTGATGTCCAAGGAGACATTTAGAAATGGCCAACATAACTTCAAATGATACACTTCAAACAGAAAACGCTACGCACGTGGGTCAAGTCGGTTGGAGAAGAGTCTGGCGACTTGCTCAGATTCCGGGCCAGACTGAAGGGCGTTGGCTGGAGGATTCCGTGTTTGCTCCCTTGAGGAGTTGTGAGCACGATGTCACGCGGCGTATCAAAATACATCGATTGGGCCGCTGACTCGGAAAGGTCTGATGTCGATTTCGCCAATCCACTCCCGTACAGCGTTCCGGGTATGTACTTGCTATTGGCGGCCTTTGCACCAAACAGGTCACTAGTGCTGCCGCTGTCTCTGAATAGCTCCTTCACGATCGGACTCGAGACATCAGAAGAAGGGGAGAACACATCCACATCAGATCCAGATAATCCAGAATAACCGGGTTTTTTGTCGTGTGGGAAATTTCCTCCATTTGCCTGAAACAAATGTGACTCGGTGGTCGAGGCCGAATAAAACGGAGCCTTTGAAGACCCGAACAGGTTCTCCTCCACGTTGGAAGAAGGCCTTAATGGATCCATAAATACACTGTGATCTTTTTCCAAGAGCTGCCCTGAAGATGTCTTGAGGCTAAAATCATCTGGAGAATCTCGTAAAAGGTCCTGCATGCTGGAGCTCTTTGAATGCAGGTTCTTGAAAAGGTTCTCAGTATTATTCTCTGGTGAGTTCAGGTTGATGCTGTGATATTGCCCGCTAGCTGACCCACTTTGGGACGTCGGATAGCTGTCTGACACGTGGTTTAAGCTGAAGGCCTGGACCAAGTCCTGCTGCGCTTCAGACACTGCGGCTTTTCCATCTTCCAGGTGATCTTGCGGAGAACCCAGGAATCCAGGCGGAGGACCGAAGAGTCCGTCCGCTCGCGCTTCCTGCCACGGTTTCCTCCAACCATCCTCGCCGCCGTCGGACTTGTTCCCGAATTCCTAGCGGCACAACACGTGACGTTGCGACAAAAACGCAAACCACAGCCGAGACTGATAAACGAGGAATGCGGATGCTCCGTACCGTATGATGGGAATGAAATGGGTTCGTGCTGGCCGCGTGCTGTCGTGAATAAACCACAAAAGCAGGTTTAACTGAATGTGGGTCATGGACTACAAGGAAGGGGAGGATGAAATAAACGTCACCTGCGGGTTTGGCCGGTGTGCTCCATTCTGTAACAGCAAAGCTACGTATTAACGTCCACATCAGGACACACCACATGCTAGCGAAGGTGAAAACTAGCAAACAAAAGCGGTCTTTGACATCACCTGCGGCAGCCCGCCGTCGATGTTCACGCCCGCAAGGTCGTCCTGCGGAAAGAAATTGCATTCGTTTTGTTCAGTCGGTTTCCCCCCATAAAAATTCCCCCGTCCGCATACGCAGTCGCTTCAAAAATGTTCTCACTCGGATGATCCTCAGCCTGTCCGCGGTCGTCCTGCTGGCGTCTGAGACCGACGGAGCCGGGGTCTGATGGGTGACAGGCGAGACAACCGATGTCATCGCTGCAATGGGGAAAAAAACGGGGACGGTGGAAAAGTGACAAGTACCTTGGACTGATTGAGGAACGGGTTTTGGGGGATTTTCTTGAGCATGTTTTGCAGCACGACAAGACTCTACAAAGGAAAAAAAAAAAAGATTCACTTTTACGATAAAAACAATAGCAGGCAAGTTGCTGGCTCGTGATAGGAATCGGGAACTTTTGCACTGTCCTCCTTCGCCTGACTTTCTCACAAGTCAACCTTACAAAAGTGGGATTGAGGCGGGCTCCCTCTGGTGGTGTGTGAAATAACAGCATAAAACTTTTCAACTCTGCAACACGCTTCCAGTGGCTTCAACTTTTTAAATCCAGTTGGTTTCGTCCAATTTTAACTTAAGTACAAGACGTGTGTCCAACTTGGACTTTGTCCCCCCCCCCCCCCAAAAAAAAAGTAATGACATAAATATATTTGTTCATCCATCCATGCCAGTTATGCTTAGTGAAAAGCAGAACAATTAAATGTTCGTTAGGGTTAAATTTATTAGAGCGCAGAAGGTGAAATTAAACTTCACATCCAAACCAAATTACATGTGCCATCTTAATCACTTTTCATGTGTCATTGATCAGTAGGCTACGGTGGAAAAATAAAGAGCAGAAAATATAATAGAAAATATAAAAAAAAATACATGGTCACTTTTGGGGTGTGTATGAAATGAGTTCAAAAATTTGTCTCACGTGACAGGTAGCATGACAGTGCAAAACACGCTCTCAGCGGCACGCATTTTGTTGTTTTTAGAAATTGTAATGATTATAAGCATAAAAAAAAAAACCACATATATGTATTACTGGTCGTCTGTCGATGGTGGTGCTCCCCCGCGGCTCGTCCCTCGCCCCCTCCTGAGCCTCCTGCTTTCCAAAAAAAATATTCAAACAATGCTCAAATTTGAACAAAAATAAAAAGGAGACAAAAAGAGGACGCGTCATGCTTTATTATTATTATTATTATCATTATAATTTTTCCCTGAACTTACCGTGCTCGTTTCCGCTCTCATGTTGCCTTTTTCGCTCGGTTTCTGCTCGTTTCTCGGGGCCGTTTGAGCTCATTACCGCCCAGCTGCCGAACGAGCGCACCTGGGTCAAGTTTCCTGCCCGGTCGAGGGCTTCACATCCGGTCCGTGACTTTCGCAATAACATCCCAGCCCAGCAGAGGAGGCAAAATGGATTCCCGGCAGGTGTTAAAGTGCTTTTTTTTTCTATTCTTTTCAGATTCAAAACGTGACCAGATGAAGACGTGGGAACAGTTTGTTTGTTTTTCAATTATTTACAGCTTCCGATGTGTGTTGTTTTTTGGGGGGGAGCTGCAGAGTCAGGATCGGTGACGGACATCCGGTCCAGTTCCTCGCGTGTTGACTTGACAAAAGGGTGTCTCGTCATCTTCTTGTCGTCAGGCTGAAAGATCGCAATGCCAACCGACCGGTCGCCCTCGCTCTGCCGCTCTTTTGTAATCACGCATCTCCGCCCAAACTTAAGCCGGTTTAATGCGATTTTAATAACAAGCACGGATAGACGCAAAGGGTCACGTTATTTGCAAGGAACCCCCCCCCCCGCCCCCTGAATTCACAATTGCATTCATTTTCAGGCTTCATTGCTGATAATTGTGAAAAAGGAGAGCGCGCGGGGGGGGGGGGGGGCATATTGACGTTTTTCCAAGACGCAAGATGTTTGCAAGTTTTTATTCATGTCTCATTACAATACTTATTATACATTTATTTTTGTCACAAGTTAATGGGGTTGCATTTTCTTTTTTTTTTTTCCAGATTATTACACGACTCTTGCTAATGCCAAAAAAAAAAAAAGTTACAAGTAAAACATCACACGGACTATAATAAGTAAGCATTTGGGGAAAGTTCCACACATGATGACACACGATGAGGAAAATAAAACGGGTCAAATGTCACACATCCTTCTTTGACCCCCTCGTTTTTCTTTTGATTCTTCACTTCTTTTACGGTCAACAGAAGTCGCGTTTCTTCCTCGAAGCGTAACCTTTACGACGCCGGCGCAAATTTCGTCCGTTTGTCGAAAACACCGCTCAAAGTGCTCCTGGCAGTGCTCAGCTTATGTTTACCGCAAAAAAAAATTTGGGGGAAGTTTCAACTTGCGACATTTTTGATTCATAAAGTCATAAAGAACGGGTTGTTTTCACTGACGTCACTTTTTTTTTTTTTTTTTTTTGCGGAATTAGCAACATCCCCCCGGCGGGCCGCCATGTGTGAGTAACGGAAGCTCAGGGATCGAAAATGGCCGCCGTTCGGGTGACATCACGTGAAAAACAACCCGTTCGGATGCGGAAGCGATCTCAAATTCAAACCGATTATCGTTTACATTTCCAAAGCGTCTCGTGGCTGGCAGTGACGACACTTTGTGGACTTCCCTTGCACGCGCACTCCGTCGCTTTGAGGCCGCACCGGCTGGCTTTTGTTACGAGGTATGTGAGGTTCAGAGAGCTTAAAACGGAAGATAAGTTGATTCCTTCTGAACGCGCTGGCGTGCTACGTAGTGACATCGCCGCGCGTCTCGGACACAGTGTGGAGACTGGAAGCGCTCGTCGAGTGACCGGCGTCCCCCCCGTTTCCTCCCCGAGGCCGTAAAACGTGGCCGTTGGACGACCGAGCGACCAAAATGGAAAACCTTCCCGTCGGCCTCCTCGGACGGCAACACAAAAACGCCCAACGGGAGCGCTCGGGGGACGGAACGACAGTACAAATACGCAAACGTAAAACGGGTTAAAAAGGAGTCGAAAAGAAAAAGGAGCTCGGGAAGGTGGTCAGGACAAAACGATCATTGCTAAAGTCTACCTTTTGCGCATCAGTCGTCAGCTTCTTTTTAGGGACTATGACTAAAAGTTCGGGCCTCTGGCGACCACGTGTGCTAAACGAAAGGGCTGACAACAGAGCTGGGGGGGGGGGGGGGGGTTGCCGTCTTGTGCCTTCCCTCCCTCTATTTAAAACGAATCTTTCCTTTCGGACAGCGGGAATGCGAGGATTGGGACAAAAGATGTTTTCCCCCTTTTTCCCTTTGCACCTTTTTTCCTCTGCTCTGCTGGGGAATGATGGGAGTTGCAGTGACAAGTATGGGAACCGGTTGGTCTCTCTCTCTCTCTCTCTCTCTCTCTCTCTCTCCATTTCGCTCGGCTTTCTTCCCCCCGTCCTCGTCCGCCCTCCTCTTCAGCAGGACACCTCCATGGTCTGCGAGGGGCTGGGCGGCATCTGACCCCCCTGCGAGCCCTGGGACAGGGTGCGCGAACGCGAGCGCGAGCCTTCCATGGAGTACGAGGACGACAGGGAGGTGGTGCGCGAGCGGGACAGGCGGGTCATGCAAGACGAGGCCACTGCGGGGCACACAAGCCGGGAGGTGAGAGGGCGCACGCGGCCGCAAAAGGGCAAAACTCCCACGCTCACTTACTGTAGCCCATTCCCTGGATGAAGTACTTGAACGCCTCGGTCAGTTTGGCGGGCTGTGAACGAAAAGATTCTCCGATCAAACGTGCGCTCGTCCGAAAAAAAGCCTGAAGCTGATTAATTCGAAGTTTACTGTCAAAGTAAACATAAAAGCAAAGAATTCCCTATTGCGTATTCGAGACCCCCGGAAAGTGTGCTTAGCGTAATGATGCGAAACAATACAAAAAGTCATCGACGCGCAAAGATTGGGCATCGACAGTCACGGTTTTAGAAGCGACGGATGCGTGAACACAAATGGTGGGGCAACACACGTATGTAGATACGATAACAACACTGACGGGCATACATGAAAAATCACCACTAGCACGGCATCTAACTCTAAGCTCGGGGGAGGGATTAAAGTTTTTGCGTGCTAGCATGTTGCGTTACGAGCGAGATGACGGGAGAAATTAGACCCAGATTTCGAGGCGCCACCGTACTGATATTTTTAATTTGGTGTTCTTTACCTGCGTGAGCTGGGGGAGGCCACCGGCGTCTGCCATCTGAGGGAAAGCGAAATGAAAATGACAGGAGAAGAAGGGAAGAGAGGAAGAAGGAAAGAGAGAAAGAAAGAAAGAAAGAAAGAAAGAAAGGCACCTTCAGGAAGGAGGTGGAAGTCGGGTCCAGCTTGCTATTGCATTCCACCTGTCGGAAGAACAGCGGTGAGGAGGACAAGCAAGCTGAGGAGGAACAAGAGGCAGCTGCGGGCGCGCTACACTTACGGCGGCGTCCTCGTACGGCGCCTGATCGCCCACCACCAACATGACCGGACACCTGAGCGAGAGGAAAAACCGTCACCGTAAAACCAAAACGACGCGACGTGAATGACGACGGATGAGTCAAGAGGGGTTACTTGAAGGTGCTGCCGCGATCCAGGTTCAAATCTCTGCGGCTGGAGGATAAAGAAGACGGGACAGCTAGGGGGCGCCGCTGGGCCGGGTGTGCTCGTGCGCGTCGGCGTTACCTGTTGTAGGTCTTCCAGAAGAGTTCGATGTTGAGCAGGTGCGGCGCTTTGTTGATGCGCTCTCTGTGAGACTGGACCACATCTGTGTTGGACGACAGCTCCTCCTGAGGGTCCCAACATCAGCTCACATTTAAAGCGGGTGACAATCGGTCCGCGGGTCGAGAGGCCGAGGCCGGTTTGGGACCCACCTGGCTGAAGAGGTGGGACATGATCTGTTCGCTGAGCGACGACGTCACAGCGCTGAGCTGCCGGGGAGGGAGATTGAAACATTTCAGGTTCCCCCCACCCCCACCCCCACCGCCTGGATGTGGTCCGGTCGCGAGCGTCCGGTTACCTTTTGAGCCGCCCAGTCCATCCACCCCCGGGCGTTTGTGTCGATGTTGACCAGAACCAGACCCTCCACGGAATCCGGGTTGGCGAGCTGCGCGGGCGGGACAAAAAAGGGTCACGCAACCGTCTCGGTAAAGCCGAGCGGGCGCCGACGCTCACCGCGAACTTGGTCAAGACGAAGGCCCCGGCGCCGACGCCCACGCCGATCACGGTACGGAAGCTGCGGGACACAAGGCCCACGTTACGTGGCAAAGCCTGAGCGGGCCGGCCGTTGAATTTTCGGACCTACTTGAAGAACTGCAGGACGGCTGGAATCATCTCCGCGATGGTCTCCATGGACGGGTACTGATACCTGTTTGCGATCTCAAAATTCAAACTCGGCAGTTGAAAAATGGACAACGAGGGATCGCGAGCTCACCCCGCCGGGTAAACGGCCGCCCCGTCCTCTTGACCCGGCGCGTCGATGTGGATCAGCGTAAAATTCTTGACGATCTCTTGCATCTCCTCAAACTTGAACAGCGGCAGGAAGCAGCTCTTGCCTGCCGACGACAGATAGGCGTGAGCGCGGCGCGGCGGGCCGGGAAAAGCAAAAATCGGGACGGACGTCGGACACGCACTGTCCAGGCCCACGTCGTGGAAGGTGAGGATGGCGGGCCGGCGGCTGTTCCGTGTGCCGTGCAGCGTCACGTGCAGGACCCCGTGTGGGGTCTCCACGCTGTGCTCCTGCGAACGACGACGACAGAACAATTCACGTTCGCGCTTGACCCACCGTTTCGATCGTCACGTGGCGCTGCCCCACCTGGCCCTGGTCGAGGAGTATCCTGGCTGCCAGCTCGGCATCCTGCCGGAAACCGCAGACGAGAGCAAGACAAAAGTCCGGGCGGCTCGTTAATTCGCCGTGGCTCCAACGTACGGGTTTTTCCAGTAACGAGCAATCGTTTTGCGGCTTTTTCCTGCTTTGTGTTGTGAGCCCAAATTAGAAGTACTGGCGTGCTTCAGGTGCACCTACGAAAAATGGCTCCAGTTCTATTCGTATTGGGGGGGGGGCAAAACCAGCATTGTAGCAGCAAGTATTTTAGTTCTGTGTCTGTAGAGTACTACGTATGTGGCGGCACGGTTCTGAGGACCCGGGTTCAATCCCGGACCCGCCTGTGTGGAATATGCATGTTCTCCCCGTGCCTGTGTGGCAAAAAAACATGCAATATTAATTGGACAATCAAAATCGGGGGTGTCAAACTCGATTTTTTTTGTCACGGGCCACATCGTAGTGACGCTATGCCTCAGAGGGCCGTTGTGACTAAAACCATAATCTTTAATCGCCTCACGTCGTATTTACACGTGAAATTTATAAATTTGCTTGGAATCCGAGATCAACCGTCATGTTCATATTTGGTAATATCTCAACGTGATCATTTATGATGCGTGACAGTTTGAAATTTTTCCGCAGATTTTCACAAGAATCACGGACGTCGACGCAAACTATTTACCTCCGCGGGCCGCATAAAATCACGCGGCGGGCCGGATCCGGCCCCGGGGCCTTGAGTTTGACACCCGTGCTCTAAATTGCCCCTAGGTGCGATCGCGAGTGCAGCTGTTTGTCTCCACGTGCCCTGCAATTGACCAGCGACCAGTTCAGGGTGTGCCTCCCTGCCCGTCAACAGCTGGGATAGGCTGCAGCACTCTCCGCGACCCTTGTGAGGATAAGCGGCAGAGAAAATGAATGAATGGCTGCATGGATACTATGTTATGTCGCCACCTGGTGGCCATAACACGCACACCAGAAGGAGCCACACAATTAATTTTGACACGGAATCTGTTCATTCTTATTATTGAATGTTTGCATAAAGTACAAGAGTTTTGAGTCGAACCCCCAAAAATAATTTTGTGTTTTACAGCTCAAATAAAAGTTATTAATTTATTTATTATTAAATGAGTGAGACATAATTTCGGGTACCCCAAAAATGCGTAAATACCCTCGCGGACGTCGCTGTGCATGTGCGGGGTTGCAACATCCGCCGTTTGCCACCGGGGGTCAGCAGCGAGGCGCCGCAAAGCCGACTCCAGCAGGGAGCAAAACCGGGGAGAGACCCCCGCCACCTCCCCCTGCCGGGGGGCTTTGACGTCAAACCGGCTGCAGCACAGCCAGCCGACGCTGCGGCACATTTGTGTGCGTCAGACACACACAAATGTGCGCGAGGACGCTACCACAAAAAAAAAAAAACGACAAAGCCGCGCAGCGTGTACGTATGCTAGCGCGCGTACGGCGCACGCGCGCGACATCTCTGACCTTGCTGGAGTCGGCCTGACCGGTGAGCAGCGGCTTGTCCTCGGCGATGGTGATCTCTTGCATCTCCGTGGTCATGGCGGTCCGTCCTGGCCGAGCGGAAGACGCCAAAATGTCAAACTGTGCCGCCGAACGCGCTCACGAAAAGTCAAATTAGCGATTAGCGCCGGGAAAGGGTTCTGGGAACGGGCCGGACGGACGGAGACTTTGCAAAGTGCGTGATTTTGATTGCCGACGCCTTTTCGTATCGTGAGATGCGTTCGCAAACCGCCGAAGGTACGAAGATTTGCAGGCTGACGCGCGAGACGGCGATCACTTGAACGCGACGATAACGCCGCTCCTCTGTCTAATCTGCTCCCACTCACATCCTGTCAGGTTTTAATCGGCCTAACACGCCGATCACGGAGGAGCCCGCGAGCGTTTCCGCTGTCGACACCCCCCACCCCACCCCCACATTCCCACCCGGCTCCACAGTTCGGTTGAGGCGAGGCCTGCTTTCGGTCTCCGGAACACGTCGGCAGAGAATAAAAGCTTGTCGAAACCCGGATTCGCCCTCCGGGCGTTCTGCGGACCGGGGCTTTCAAAAACAAAAACGGCGTGTGGAAAACCGATACGGTGCCGGCCGTCGTTGCTAGGAGACGTGCGACACCATCGCGGGGGAATCGATAACGGCTCGATGGATCGCGTTTGCCAGCGGGATGTCAACGTGTTTATTTCGGACCACTTGGAAGTGTGTCACTGGGCCCGATTCACATTCAGGGCATACCGGAGAAAGGTGCACTTGCCCGGGCGGGATATTGGACTATTAATAAGCAGCGAGGACTAGAGAACAGAGCGGCTTTGTGGACCGCCAGTATCTGGACGCCAGCCAGCGGGCGCCCCGAGTCAAACCCCCCCCCCCCCCCCCCACACGGACGGGCCTGGCATTCTCACACTCAACATACTGATGATGCCGTGCGCGGTATTTACGGTATACGGCAGAACTCTACCGACCAATCCCTAAAATGCTTGTTGATGTTGATCGCAAACTAACGAGGATGGGAGGGGGGGGGACGCTAGGCAGGAAGCCGACTTGCCCCACAGCAGGTA
The DNA here is from genome assembly GCF_019802595.1 of Syngnathoides biaculeatus. Taxonomy (NCBI): domain Eukaryota; kingdom Metazoa; phylum Chordata; class Actinopteri; order Syngnathiformes; family Syngnathidae; genus Syngnathoides; species Syngnathoides biaculeatus. The sequence goes on from NC_084660.1 coordinate 6,220,029, forward strand.
CACGTCTGCTGCGCTTTGCCAGGTGTCGCGGCTAAAGAGTTTCCCAGTGGATGTAAACGCAACGAAATGAGAATGTAAAAAGCAGAAAAACTAGCAAAGCGAAGCTAACCCTAACCCATGGAGCAATTTTTCATTTTCTCAATCGATACAGATTCAATTTATACCATGATATGAATTTTTGGCCATATCGTCGGGCCCGATCAGCACTCACTCCCTCCCTCGACGCCGGAGGACATGAATGTCCTTCTTTAGGACTCGAGCGCCTGCCCTCAAATTTGCCCGTGTACGTACCCCCGCCAGGGGGAAAGTCCGAGTCGAAAACGGCAGCGAGGCGGCTTTCCTCGCGTGGGCTTCCACAACGGCAGCAGATCGAGTTACAGGAACCCCCCCACCCCCCACCCCAAAATGGACTTTCCGGTCCAGTCCGCCGTCTCTTCAGGTGGCTGACCGAACGCTGTTCCTTCGAAACAATTGGATGCACTCAGGCGAAAAGAACTTCGCTGGTTCTTTTGCTGTTGAATTTTGAATTCGGAACTGGGAGGTGTAAACCCTGCATCACAAGAGGTTACCCCCCCCCCACCCCACCCCCCCACCCTCCTTTCACATGGCAGGTCATCTGAAGGTCAAACAGGGCCCTGATCCAAAGGAGGCTGCACTTTGTTGTTTTCTTCCAACACATTAGTAGGACTGGAAGGAAAACAACAACAACCCCCCTCTCCCCCGCCCTCCCCGAGACCACCACCCCACTCCGACCCCGCCGGGTGTGTGTGTGTGTGAGAGCCTCAAAATGCGGCATGACTCACGGAATGTGCACGCACGCGCTTGCTGAAAAACAGTCGGCCTCACACGTGACCCTTTCATTCAAATCAAGTGCACCCCCCCACCACCACCATCTCTGAAAAGGTGGATGAGTAAAATAACCCAATCCTCCCCCCCTGCCTGACATTGAGGAACATTGTGTGTTCTGCCCCCCCCCCCCCCCCGCCCGCCCGCCAGGCGTTACCTCGAAAACACACACCAGCAATTGAGTTCTGAGATTTTGGACTCACTTCAGTTGTTCAACTTCGTGTAACAGGAGAATGTCAATAGTGACCTCTTTGCAGCTGTCACGACAGAGTGGGGGGGGGGGGGGCGCATGCCACGTGTGCACGTCAATAAACACAAAGAACGGACAAAGAGGGTCGCGTGGGGCGGGGGGCGCTCTGCCACGCATTCGTATTTACATATGTCTCACATGCACGCGTACGTTTCTTCTCATGGAAGCGCAGAATCTTAACAAGCGCATCTGGGTGACGTTACCCTGGTTCTGCAGCACAATCTCGGGGAGACGTCCGGCAAGGAGTCCGAGTCAGGGCCTAGTTGCGTCCGCGCGGGTTCTGGTGCCGACTGGCGCTCTGTCCCAGCTCGTCCTCTACGGCTTCCGCTCCGGTCGGCTTCGTGTTTGCCTCTCCGGCGGGAGCGAGAGCGCAGTTCTGCACAAGGCGGGGGGCGGGGCTGGGTCTGTCAAACGAAAGGGGACATGTTGAGGACTCTGTGGGGGGTAGGTGGGTGCGGGAGGGGGTTGGGGGGGGGGTACAAGTTCTATCTCCTCACCCCTCACGGCGGGTTTGCAGTACATTATAGTTCGGCATCGGTCACCACGTACATAAACGGTATGAGATGGCGAGGGTCCATGTGTCCTGAGGAGCCCCCCCCCCCGCCCCCACCCCACCCCAGACCCCCCTCCCACCCTATTTTCAGTTCCACAGTGGTACAGTCCAACCTTGTTTAGCAGGCAGATAAACTATCATTATGTAATATACGGTATTATAGCACATATAAACATACATTTGAATTAATTATGCGTATGTGTACAGCATTCATTTTTATCTGCATGATCTTTTAAAGCATCATTTATTTATGCATTACAATAATATAATAACTATAAGGGCATAAATAACCATGCCTCAACAGAATACAGTAATCCTATTTCACGAGGAGTGTTAAATACTTGCGCAAATGCTTTTTTTTTTTTTTAACACAATGTGTACGAGCGCGTGTGTGTGTGTGAATAAATACATAAATAGCAAACATGCAAAACAAATGCTGCACACATGTCAACCATGTCAGGGACGGCTGGACCCAAGCCGCCAGCTGTCCCGCTCTGGCAGATTAACGGGCCCTCGGGTGACGTAACGCGCCCGCAACTCCGAACTGCAACACCCCCGGGAGCGTCGCGCAGCATCCGCGACGGCCGACAAACGCATCGGCAAATTTTGCACATATTTAGCCTCGCCATCTTCCGAAATTAAGACGAGCGAAAAGGCACGTTTGGAAACAGCAACGCCCGAGGGAGAATTACCTGAACCCGTTTGTTTAGCGTCGTGCTAGGGCACAATGCAAAACACGTGGCGCAACACATGTAGACAGACAATGTGTACCAATACTTACCGCTGTCTTTATTTTTTCTTTTTTAATCGTTAAATTAATCACATGTCCGTGGGGGGGAGGTTCGGGGGCCGGGAGGAATTGGGACTCAAAATCCAATGACTGCTGCCGGCGTGACGGTCGTTACCACGGCAACAGGCTAAGTGCGGCAGTCGCGGATGACGCCGGTCGGTCAAACTAATTAACGCTGGCACGTTTCGACGAGGAGACGCTCAACGTGAGTCCTTTCGCCTGGCGGGTCAACAAGCCGACAAGGGTGCGTCACTTCACAGCGACCTCTGATTCCTATTAAAAAATAATAAGAATAATCATAATCCACCGCACTCGCGCGCACACACACACACACAAAATGAAGGCCCTTTGGGATTGCTTGATGCTACAATTTAAAATGATATTAAAATTAGCTTTACCGTCACGAGGGATCACAGCTGTTTTTGCAGGATGAGGGCCGGGAGGGGGTCATTTGGGAGGGTTGTTTTTTTTTTTTTTGGGGGGGGGATAATAGGAATATGGATGGAAATCGACCGTCTATGCGGCGCAAAAAAAAAAAAAAAAAAAAAAAAAGCCAACCAGGGCTGCCCGTTATTGGCCGGCGGCTGACATCACAACTTGACGGCTGGCCTACTTTAAGCATCCGTGACGTCGGCCATTCTGTAAAATTCAACCCCCCCCCCCAAACCCCCCATCCCCCACCCAGAGCCGGATGAATCATTTACACTTGCCAATAACCTCATTTTCCGAGATGAAAGCGCGCCTCGTGAATATTCATGAAATGACACAACAAAACGTCGCCATATGGAACTCCGAGCTAAAAAAAAAAAAAAAAAAAAACTGCAGTCAAAAAAGGAAAAGAGATTTGTGACCATGCAACGTCATTGGTCAAATTATTGGGAAACGGCCCGTGTCCAACGACGGAAAAAAATGTTTTAAAATTTGCTGTTTTGCTAAAGTTGGCCTGTATGTCACATTTTGGCTCGAAAGGCAAAGAAAGAAAAAAAATATCCAACTGGTGCACATTACGTTGCTGTTCATTGGGCCTCCAGGAGATGGCGCTACCACTTGTTACAAAACATTTTTGAATCTTTTTTTTTCTTCTATTATATCATAAATGGGAAAGTAACGAACTGTTTTTTTTTAAAGTTTAATTACGTTACTGTAGCATAATCAAATGCACCTGCATGAGCGCACCAAATAGTCTTCCGCTCCGTTTTATTTTGAAATCCGTTCCTTCTCATGCGCACTTCCTCCCCATTTCCTGCTGCTATTCCCCCCCCCACGGCACGAGCTGCCAATCATCTCGGCCAGTGACGTCACCAGGGAAATTTGCTACAATGTCAAACATCGTCGCGTGCACTCGCGTCCCGTCTAGGCGCCGAACTCCAGCTGCCGTTTCGGTCCAGTTGCGCGTCCCGCACGCGTTCCGGGTAAGATTCGCGACCGCGCGTCTCGATTTCCACGGTTGAGCGCGTCGCGTGATCCGAGCGAAGCGGTCCGGTTTTTTTGTTTTTTTTTTTTTTTTTTTGGGGGGGGGGAGAGTTGTGAGCCAAACGGGAGTTTGTCCCGGTCCGCGGCGAGGCATCGGTTCGCGTCTGGTCCTGATGCGGACGCCAAAAGTTGCCCCGTTACGTAATGCGAGTGCGGCGCGCGAAGTCATCGCGAGTTTTCAAAAATCGACGCGCAAGAAACAAAACAGAAACCTGAATGTCAGGTTTTGTTTTTCTTTTGCACTCCACTTTAAAACAATAACCATAAAGGTTAAATTAAATTTTTCAAAACAGTTTTTATAAATTCTAAAGTTTTTCTCTTGACTGTACTCGTAATTTTTATGAAATCCCCACAGAATGACTGACAGAGGCAACTTTGCGGTTAGCCTCACGTTGTTGTGTCCCGTCGACAAAACAAAATGGACTCGCGTCACCCGCCAGCCCTCCTAAAATTGTATTTCCTTCCGCGATTGGCAGGAGCAGGTGAACGGCGCTCAGACACCATGACCCGTTACTCCGAGGGATACGGAACCGAGGTAACGCCGCGAAAGCGAAACAAAACCCGGCATTTCCAAGAGTTCATTTTCCCGACATCCGCAGGAGGAGTGCGCGCCGTCCGACCCTCAGGGGGAAAGCGACGCCGACGCCGACATCGAGGACGCCGACTGCAGGTGGCGGCCGCCTCACGCCGGATCCCTCCGGCGGCTTTCGTCTTAACCGCTCCCAATCGCGTCTTACCTCTAGACTCCAAGAGCCCGGCTCCCTCCAGCGAATCAGCTCGCGGCGCCGCAAACGCCAGCGCCTGGCGCGGCAGGACACCACCGAGAGCGAAGACGACGGCGGCCTCGCTCGCGCCGCCCATCGCTGGAACTTGCGGCTCGGTCCCGACAGGACGCGCAGCCGCACCATTCTGGAAGTACGTGAAAGACGTGGCTGAGGAGACGCCAAAGCAGTACCGTCGCGTCAAGGAAACTCCTCAACACGTGTCAACATAGTTCCTTGACACCAAACTACCACAAGATGGCAGCAAAGCACTCATTTGATCACCGTGAAACCTTCAGCACACTTTTCTTGCTGCCAAGATGACAGCAAGGCACGATTTGTCTGAAGGAAATGTCTCAGTTCACTTCAACATAGTTCCTTGACGGGTAAAATCATTTCTAAATGGTAGTGCAGTTGCATATTTTTCCTTCACACCAATATGACTCAAGTGGGTGACACAGTAGTACCTTTTTGTAGACGAAGCTCCTCAATCCACTTGAACGTGAGATTTATTGCAACGGCATCCCAATGACGGCAATGATCGTCTTTCTATCCGCAGGAGAGCATCTCGCAGGTGAGGCCGCTGGTCATCTCCACGTGCGGCGCCGGCAAGCGGGCGCAAGCCGCCCCGCCGCCTCGCACGCCCGCCTGGGCCTCGTCCCTCGCCCCCCCGCTGGTCGTCCTCTTGCTCGCCCTCGCCGCTGCCATCGCGTCCTTCCTGCTCCCGTGGGTCAGAACCTGACGGCATCAAGGGCAAGCGCTTTATTTCTGCCGGTGTCAAACATAAGAACGGCCGCTTGTCTCGGGTGACAATTTTTTTTGTCCGAAGCGATCCGACCCCGACTTCAAAATAGACACGCACTCCCAACGACGACGACTATGCAAGTCCTGGACTCCTCCCGTGCTGGTCGCTGAAGAATGCCCCCGACGTCCTCGTCACCGTCTTCAGCGAGTGCGACCGGACCCGCTTTCAGCGAGACGGCGGCAAACGTGCGCCATCATTTTAGAACTTCGTGGACTGTACCTCCAATTTATACGAATTGTTGTTCAAAAGTAAAATTGTAATTTCAATAGTCTGAAGTGTTTCAATAAAAAGACTTTTTTTTTTTTTGGGGGGGGGGGGATATTTTTAGCACACTGGTGAGAGAGAAAATACAAATATGATGTGACATTTCAGCCCTTCAAGCTAGCGTCTCAAGTGCTGGGGCAGTCGCAGCACGCAAGCCCGAATGTCAGTGACAGCCACCGGCACTTTTCCCATCCTCTCCCAGTGTTGCGTGGCGCGGTTATACCGGTGCACGAGTCCAGATTCGCTGTTGTCCTCTTGAGAGTACCCTCCCAGAATGTAAAGGTTCTCCTCCAGGACGGCGGACGCCGCGCCCACGTGAGGTACGGGCAGCGCCGCCAGAGTCGTCCAACAGTCGGCGGCAGGATCGTAAACCTCGCAGGCGAGCTGGTCGGTGTAAAACTTCCTCTGGTTGCGCACGCCGCCGGCCACGTAAAGGCGCCCTCGCAGGGACTCCATGCAGTGCTGGGCCCGGTCTTGAATCATATCGGCCAAATGGACCCTTTCCTCCTCGGGGTCATACAGGAACAGGGAAGCGAGACATACGTACTTGGCGTCAAAACCTCCGGAAATAAAGACCCTCCCGTCGAGGACCGCGGCAGCCTGGCCACTTAGCGGTTGGTCCAGAGGACGGACAAACCTGAGAAAAGAGTGCGAGGTTAAAAATGCTACAAGCTAATGCTAATCCCCCTCAATCTTACCTCCAGGTATCGGCCTCGATATCGTACATCTCCACACTGTTCAAATTGGCGTCGAGTTGCCTGTCGCCACCGATTGCACAAATCTGACCTCGGTGCGCCACCGCTGAGAAGTTACTTCGGCGTTCCTGCATGTCACTGCACCTCTTCCAGGAGTCTCGCTTTGGGTCATAGCTGACACAATAACACAATATGAAAATGTAAACCAACAGTACTGTCGAAGTGCTAACCTGGGGAGTGGGCGGGGGGGGAACCAAGTGTGTTCACCTGTAGGTGGATTTCATCACGTCGTCCTTGGCGTAGAAGTGACATCCTCCAAGCACAAACAAACTCCCCCCAATTGTCACGACCCCGTGTCTGAACTTTGGCCTGTCCGGAATCCGGGACAGGCTCCTCCACTCGATGTCCTTCACCAGGCCTACGCCGGAGCGCAAGGAGTTTATAAAACATATTTCCCCACTCGGCAGGCGCTGACCCACGTCTGGGTCGAGTCGGTCCCCACCGACGAGAACCAGGGAGTCTTTGGGGTACCTCACGCGACACTGATCCTGCGCAGAGAGGCTGGAGCCAAACTCTTTGAAAGCAGCACCATGAAGTTGCACATCTTGGGTCTCCATGCGCAGGTTGATTGCCCTGACCTAGACCAAAGTCCACAGAGTGGGAGGAGTCAAGTCTTGTGAGTGGAACTCCCATTTTAAATCAATCCCTTGACATGCCTCTGGTCAAAGTCTGAAATGAGACCACTCACCTCCCTGAACTCCCGGAAGGTCATGAGGTGGAAACGAACTCCTCTCATCAGTTTTCCAGCATGTCTCAGTCTCTGCTCAGGATCCGCCTCTAGCCAGGAGACCAGCGCTCGGAACACGACCAGCTCGGACGGCACGCTGAGACCGTCACTGCAGAGGAACTCCAGAAGCATCTCCGTACGGAGGTCCTGAAACTTTTCAGTTGCAGAGACCTCCAAGAAGTTTCTCAGGACGTAGTCCTTGGCTTCCTCGAGGAGCTCCGACATCCCGTAGGCTTCGGCGAAAGAAGCCACGTCCAGGCAGGAACTGGCTCCCATTTCCTGTTTCATAAAGAGGAGGCAAAGCGAGACGGCCGACCGGAACTGAAACCGGATCGCCGCGCAGGCGAGCTCGAAGACGCGGTCCCAGTTAACGGGAAGGCTCCCACGGTAGCAGCAGCAAATCAAAGCGGCCATCTCCGGAGCGACCTTTAAAGGGAGGTCCACGCGGGTTTGACGGGATTCCCGCATCCCGCTGGTGAACATTCCTCGGAAGTAGTCGCTGCCCGCTGCCAGGATCACCCTGTGGGCTGACAGGAGAGGTCGTTCAAGCCGAGCTGACGCGATAAGTGCCTAAATTTCAGGTTTTGGTTTGTTTTTTGCACCAACCATGCAACAAGGCTCCGCTCACATCCAAAATGACATCACAGCCGACACCATCTTCCCTCAGCTGCTCGACTGAGCGAAGGGTACATCGCATTTCTTCCAAAGCTTCTTCCCTCTTTGGACTTGCCTTCGCTGCAGCTGTTTGGTCGCAGAGGTCCAACAGTCTCGGAACTCCGAGGGCCCGAGCTGCTTTGACAGCTCGGGGTAACGCGTCACCCGCCAGAAGCGCCCCAGTGTAGGCGAACTCCAAAACTGCCCGCAGGCCGCAAGGATCCACATCTGGTCCCAGAACCAGAGACCACTGGCGGGGAGCGACCTCGCCCCGATCGCGTCTTGGATCCTCTTCCCGCAACTTCACCTCAACCAAAGAGCTGACGGCGGCAAGGACGGAAGCGTGAACGCGGACGCTGCTCCCGTCCTCTGTGGTCACCGTCAGGTCTGTGAGGAGACCTGATCCAAGCAACTCCCTCAGGACCTCGAAGGTCTCACAAGGAAAGCTTTCGCTCCGATACAGGCGTACATTATCTTCTTCACTCAGCTCGGACCCGCCCGGTTCTGCCCTCTCACTCGTCAGCCCCAATCTTGAGTCATTGAAGGCCACAATTCTTCTTAGCTCGCGCTTGTCCCTCTCAACTGCCTCCTTTCCTTCTGCCAGGACTTGCTTCCTTCTTTCCTTCTCCCTCCTCCACTGCTCTTCCCAGTCCGCCGGCAGGCCGCTCCCGCTCGGCTCCATGCGGACTCAGCCGAGCGCTGTGAATAAAGGACAAAATAAAGTGCTTCTCGTGCACCCGTTACCCTGCGCGAGACTCGGCGGCAACGGGTGCTATTCTAAGCGCTTTCGCGTCGAGCTGGCACGGTCGCGGTTTGGTGTGTCCGATGTCCCGCATTCACAGTCGAGAGGTGCACGCTGCTTTCCAGTCAAGACTTTATTTGGTGCTTTTCGTGCTTTAAAAACATGCAAAGATTCTCCCGGACATGAAAAGTGTGAGGCATGCGACGAAAGACAAAAAGGAAGTGTCCGTCCACACCCCCGTTGCAGTATTACGCGACTCCAAACTACAACCACGAGGACAATAATAAACATTGACGGGTGAAAGAAATACTTGGCCAATCAGAACCAGAAAGGAAATTGGTCATATCTGTAACATGAGCAATTCTCATGGCTCAACACTTGCCAGAGTCTTCAGTTCCGCCTGATTCATCTCTCTCGTCTCCGCGTCTCCCTGCCTGCCTCTGAACGGCTTCCCCAGTTTGACGGACAGCGTGTGCAGAACCGAGCCGTCTTCCCGCGACGAGCTGCTGCGTCCGCTGCGGGCGAAGGTGGACGTGGTCCTGGTCTCCGAGTTGGTGGCCTCGAAGAGCTTGCCCATGAAGCTGAGGCCGGCCTGGCGGATGTGGGAGCTGCCGGCGAAGACGTACAGAATCGGGTTGACGGCGCTGCTGAAGTAGGCGAAGGCGGTGACGTTGGGACGGGCCACCAGGGCGGCATCCACCGTCGAACGGCTGCCTTGCAAAAGGCCGATCACCTGTGCGGCCGGCGCGGGGTTAAATTGAGGTTCACTTGGTTTTTGTTGCGCTAAACGGTCGACACAATCACCTCGATGGTGTTGACGATGTGATACGGCAGCCAGAAAAGCGCAAAGGTGCAGATGATCATGAGGATCAGTCGGCTGCCTTGGCCCCGCCGCTGGAACATGGCGCTTTGCAGGCGGCAGATGACGGACGAGTAGCAGGTGTTGATGAGGGAGTAGGGCACCAGGCAGCCCATCACGGTCTCAAAGGTGTACTGGAAGACCCGGTGACCTACGCTTTGCCAGTGGTACGGCACGCAAAACCTCAGCGTGACGTTGTTCGGGAATACTTTCCTCAGATTGCTGCGCGCGCACACAAGAAGACAAGGTTGCAATTGAGGGGCGCAGCACTCACGGTGCACGTTCGGGACTTACCTGCGGTAGAAGGGCATCGGAAGGGACAGCAGGAACGCCGTGACCCAGACCGCCAGCAGGAGAATCAGCAGGGATCGCTTCGTCCGCATCCTCTGGGATAGGAAAGGCCTGGTGACGGCCAGCCACCGATCCATGCTCATCAGGCAGATGAGGTAGATGGACACATACATGTTGACGCTGGACAGGTAGTGAACCAGCTTGCAGGCCGGCGAGCCGAACTCCCACCCCCGGCCCCCGGCCAGGAAGCGCAAGAAGATGGGCGCCGTGAGCAGCACCAAGGCGTCGGCCACGGCCAGGTTGAGCACCAGCAGGCACGTGACCGAGCGCTTGCGGACACGACAAACGACCGACCACACCACGAAGAGGTTTCCGGGGAAGCCCAGCGAGAAGGCCAAGGTCAGGATGGCGATCCCGACTTTGGCCGAGGTGCTGACCGGCAGCGAGAAGGTGGCGGTGGTATTGGACACCATCGCTTCGTCCACTCAACGCTTTGACTTCTGCCGCTATGAACTGCAAACTTTCACCGACCAAAGAGGAAACAGGAAATGTTGAATTAGCTCAGCGGCAAACTGATCCACTTTAGTCTCGTTGCAACATCCTTGTGTGCGGTTAAAAAGATGGTAGACGTTCTTAAACGTCGACAAGTGCCAGACGACGAAATCACGTTACCTGAGTCGAAGAGACGGATTCTCTCGGGCTGCCGCTCACAATTTGCGAGGACGCAATTTGCGTTGACACGACCGGTCGCGCGCGCACACTCTGGCGTTAGTTATTACGTAAACTCATAACGCAACGATTGACTGATTGGGCTTTTTGGGCCCGAACGTCACCTGCACGTTCTAACGAGCGTCTATTGTTGACATTTCCACAAAGAGGTTACATTTTTGGGTAATTTGCATGAAACCAGAAGCCGTTTGTAATATTTTGGTGACCTTGTTCAAGAACATGACAAAGGGGATGAGAATTGAATAACGGCTTGACTGTGATGCCGTCTTCGATCTCGTTGGGTCAGAGAGCTTTACCCAACCATAACCGGTGGCGCAAGGGGGGGGGGGGGGGGGGCGAACAAAACAAGAACATCAGGAAGTTTCTTGACAATTTGGGGACGTGACGTCGCCAAGGACTCATTTTGTTTTTTGTAACGTTGTTGCGCTGCAGCCGCACCAACGCTTACATCCATCCGTGAAATTCCGTTATCACTCGTCCTCACCGGGGGTCGGGGCGAGAAGCAGGGGTACGCACCCTGAACCGGCCGACAGGCAATCGCAGACAATACTTTCCGTTTTGTTTATTTGTTGCACTTTTGGACCACACCGGACGTTTACAACACAGGCCACGGCAGAAAAAGATGGCTGCCAAGAGGCGCCGGAGGTGCTCTTTTGACCTCAGACACGACAACGCATTGCCGTCCTCATTGTTCATCGGGACAGTCGACTGTGCGAACGGACGGACGAGACATTCAAAACGGCAGCCGACGGCGGCGTCACGTCTGAGGCTTCAGCGCTTTGACAGCGGAGCTGGAGTTGGACTCCTTCAGCACGATGCCATCCATCTCCTTGTCCTTGTCGCGGCTGTTCTGGCTATTCTGCCGACTCTTCCTGGTGACCGAGTCCAGACCGGCCGCCTCGAACAGGCGGGCCATGAAGGCCAGACCCTCTCGCCGGATATATGACTTGCCGGCGAAGAAGTAGAGCACGGGGTTGGCGCAGCTGCTGATGAAGGCCACCGAGGACGTGACGGCGCGACTCCGGTGCCAGATTTTAGCCAGCCTGTCGAATGACAAGCTTTCATGAAAGGGAAGTTCGGGGACGGAACAAGGCAACTAAAAAAAAAAAATAATAATAATTTTTAATCTAGAACCAAAGAGATGAGATCCCAGCTCGGTCTCAAAGAGAGCTGATTGGAAGTGAAAAGAACGAGGCAAGTCCTCAACCAACAGCGGAAAGCACCCAGTCCAAAAGTCAACCTCGTTTCCAACCAAAACCATGACCAAAAAAAAAAAAACATGTCCGCTTACGTTGCTTTGACTGAACCCTCAGGACAGAGCGCCCACGTGACCTGAGAACACAAACGTCACGTTAAGGCGCGTGTCGACGCCGCACGTCCGCGCCGAGCACGCCGGCACGTACCTGCACCATGTTGACCATGTGGTAGGGCAGCCAGAAGAGGCAGAACGTCACCACGATGGCCAGGATGAGCTTCTCGCTGCGGATGCGTCGCCGGAATTTGGTCTGGCGGATGCGGCACAGGATCCAGATGTAGCTGACCGCCACCACGCTGTAAGGGATCAGGAAGCCCAAGACCAGCTCCAGCATGTACTGGACGATCGTCTGCGCGCAAGAGACGACTTCCTGTGAGTGTTCAAGACTGATGCGTGTGCATCCATGTAGCAAATCCCAACACATTCACTGCCACTGACGGCTTGAGAAGTCAAATACATATTTCGACTGGGAAGTCTGCCAGTGAATGAGCGTCAGTTTGATTCTTCTTATTTTTCGACTTGTCCCGTTAGGGCTCGCCACGGCGCGTCATCTTTTTCCCTCCAAGCCAATCTCTTGCATCCTCCTAACCCTCACCACATCCATCAACCTTTTCTTTGGTCTAACCTCGTTTGTCAGCCTATCCATGACTACCGCAAACAGGAAGGGGCTCGGCGCGGATCCCTGATGCAGTCCCACCTCCACCTTAAATTATTCTGTCACACTTGTGGCACAGCACACTGCTGTTCCGCTGGCCTCATACATGTCCTGTACTATTCTAACATATTTCTCCACCACACCAGACTTGCGCATGCAGCACCACAGTTCCTCTCTCGGTACTCTGTCCTAGGCCTTCTCTAGATCCACAAAGGCGCAATGTAGCTCCTTCTGACCTTCTCTGTACTTTTCCACTAGCATCCTCAAGGCAAATAATGCATCTGTGGTACTCTTCCTAGGCATGAAACCATACTGTTGCTCGCAGATACTTACTTCTGTCCTGAGTCTATCCTCCGCTCGTCGTTCCCATAACTTCACTGTGTGGGTCATCGTCTTTATTCCTCTGTAGTTCCCACAGTTCTGAACATCGCCTTTGTTCTTAAAAATAGGGACTAGCAAACTTTTCCTCCATTCTTCTCTCCCACGAGTATTCTATTGAATAAGTTGGTCAAAAACTCCACCAAATTGCTTCCATACCGTCACCGGTATGCCATCGGGTCCAACTGTCTTTCCATTTTTCATCCTGTTCAGTGCCTTTCTAACTTCCCCCTTGCTAATCATTGCCACTTCCTGGTCCTTCATAGAACACTACTGGCACCAGTCAACATATTTCCATCTCTATGCCTCTGTCTGGCCAACCTGTAGAGATGTTTTTCCTCCTTCTTTAGTATCTAACCTGGTGTACATGTCGTCACATGCATCTTGTTTAAATTTTGCACCTCTACCTTTGCCCTACGACGCATCTCAATGTAAGCATCAGTTGGAATGTGACTGCTTGATTCCGAAAAACTTAAAATTATTCATCTGTGTGTGTTTTTTTTTTTTTTTTTTTTTTTTTTTCAAATTCAAATATAAAACTCGCATCCTCACATGACTGTCCTCATCGTGGTACGAGTCGCAGATGGCGCGGTCGGCACTCGTCCTCACGTCCCGGAAGATGACTGCGGGCACAGAGGCAAGTGCCACCAGCGCCCACGTGAGCGCCAGCGTCCACGTCACCGTCCTGCGGCCCACCAAGGAGCTCACGCGCTGGGGCCGCAGCACGGCCAGCAGTCGATAGAGGCTCATAAGGGTGATGATGTAGATGGAGGCGTACATGTTGGCCAGGCACAGGTAGAAGAGCACCTTACACATGACCGTCGCAAACACCCACCTCTTCATCACTAAGTAGGCGATGAAGAACGGCGTCAGCGCCATCAGCGAACCGTCGGCGACGGCGAGGTTGAGGATGAGGAGGGTGGTGATGGTCTGCTTGCGGGCACGGGCCAGGATGCTCCAGATGATGAAGAGGTTGCCGGGGAACCCCAAGAGGAAGACCAGGCTGAGGATAAGCGCGGCCACGGTGGTGGCGGCCGTGCTGTCCATGATGCTCTCGTTTTTCAGCGGTGACGAGCTGTTGCCCGCCGCCATCGGGGCGCAGCTTCTTAAAACAAAAACAAAAAAAAAGTCACAGCATGAGAGAGATTTGTCAAGTATTTGGGGGGAGGGGCAAGCCTGACTCGCTTTAACAGAGAATCCTAATTCCTGAGTCCAGACCAGACTTGCCCAAGTTTCAGCAGCATTTGATTCTTTCCCGTGAAGCAACCCTGTCCACATCTTCAAAAACGGTCTCCGCCTCGTTGACGTTCTCGAACGCGCAATTTTTCCCCCTTCGGTCAGGAAGTGCCAGACCTCCCGTTCCGACTCGTACCGCTGCGCCCCACCGCGTTGATATTCAACGAAATATTGCGCAAACTCACGACCTGCAGAGGAATCACGCCAGGAACACACCCTGCTCAAACCAGAGCCACTCATTCTGCGCACGCTGGAAAACGGATACACAAATCCTCTCACATAAAAGAAAAAAAAAAAAAAGAGAGAGAGAGAGAGAAGTGCCGAGACTCACCTGTTCGATCCCAAAAAGGAAACCGGACAGCCGTGCCCGAAAAGAATACCGAGGATGTGGTGCGTTCAGCCTCTTTGTTAACATTTGCTCACGCCCACGCTGACCTGTCAAGGTGTCACACCTGCTGCAGCATGCAGACTTTGGAGGAAGAGGGAGGGGCCTTCGCTCTACCTCTCCACCTCCTTCGTGTACATTGTTTTTTTTTTTTTTTTTTGGAGACACACCGCTTCTGGCCCCAATGCTCACGGCGGACAAAATCTCTTCTGGATTATTCGTATAGCGCCGAGTCGCAACCAATGTTATCACAAGGCATTCAAGGACCCTCAAGGACCAAGCATTTGGCGACAGGGGGTTTGTCCGTCAAACAGAGGCCATGCTCAATAGTGAGTCATCCATGACTATTCGCTTCATCACAGTTTCAAGTTTACTCTCGAAAGGGGGATCGACTGGGTCTGCACCGCTCCATTGCGTCAGAAAGATGGTTCTGCAGGTCGAGGCGCCACCCTCCCACTATTCTGTCGCTCACGCCACAAAAACGGCTTCGTTCCAAGTTTCCTTGGATGAAATAACACTCTTCGATTATCTTTTTTTCTTTTTTTTTTTTTTTTTCAACAAGAAAAAAAATTATGTCCCGATAGGAGGCGATGACGTGCTAGTCCGCAGCTCGGGTCCGCATTTGAAAGATTAGACGCGAACGTGACTCGGGACGCCTACCGGGCTCAAGAGGACGACGTCGCTACTCGGGGTCGGAGGTTCGCCGGTCATCCCGACGTGTCCCGCACCGCGCTCGGGATCCGCTGCCAGTTGTTCAGCGAGGGAAAGGGTTGGGGTGTCCGGACCGCCGATAGAAGACTCGGGGGGGGTGTACCGGTGTCGAGTCAGCACCAGCGATGGCCTGAAGTCTGGAAAATATCAAGCTGTCACCGCAGGTACGCGTCACAAACGTCATAAATGCCAGTAAAAAAGGGTGCCGTCACCTGTGCGTCATGTTTTGCGACCGGCGTCGTCCACGAGGAAGCGGAGTCCGAGTCAGTTGGGGTTGAAATGAGAACAAAAGCAGTGTGCTTCTTTTGCAAGTATTTTATTTTAAAAGGCCCAAATGTATATATTTGCCCCGTGATTCAAGTCGCTCCAGACTCCTTAACAGGGAAAATAGCACTCGATACTGTTGTACTTTAGAAACACAATAATTGGATGTTTCAATTCACAGTGGGAGAAAATGCAGGGAATGTTATAATAATGTCTGTCTACATGTGCTGTTCCCCCATTTGTGCTCAAAAAGCCGTGGCTTAAAGAGTTATCACACCGTGACGATGGATTTTAATCTTCAGCCTGTTAATGATGTTTCCAGTGTTGTGTTAGCATTAAGCTAGCAAAGATATCCTTAAGGCAAATTTGTTTGGTTCGCTTGAAATGCACAACGTCCAATTCTGTTTCTTTGGCCGTGAACGTGGGTGGAAATGACAACATGTCGACTGGGCCGCCCGAAGCAAGTGTTGAAAAAGGGACGGGAGTTCCTCTTGGGCTCCTTACCGCCGTGGACAAAGGCGGAAGCGGGCGGCCCGTCAGACGGCATTTGCCACGTCGCCCTCCAGGATGTCAGAGATCATGACGCAGAGCTGAGAGAAGGACGGACGGTCCTCGGGTCTCTGTGGACAAGAAGCGTCGTCGGCGTGTGCTCAAATCGACATATTGCGGGTTTGGTGGGCTGACCTCCTGCCAGCACAGCTGCATGATTTCGTAGACGGTCACTGTGGCAAGTTTTGGCCTGGACAGGCGATGACCCTCCGTTACCAAGGCAACAACCTCGTGGTTCTCCCGCTCCTCATATGGCATCCGGCCTTCCGTGAAAACCTCCCACATCAGCACGCCTGCACGGTCAAACGTCAGAGCTCGTGTACCATCTGCTAAACATAGCGGAAAAGGCGTGTCGAATTTGACAAGCACAAGCAAGAGGTTTACGGTCTGACCGTAGGACCAGACGTCGGACTTGCTGCTGTATCGGCAGAAGTTGAAGACTTCCGGAGGAGACCACTTCACTGGGAACTTGGAGCCTAACGATGAAGTGTACTGGTCGTCCAAGGCGTACCTGCACGACACGGCGCCACACCTGCCAACACCGCTCCACTCGCTCGGCCGACGGGGGGGAGGCGACGCTCACCTGGCCATGCCGAAGTCGGACACCTTGACCACCAGGAAGTCGCTCACCAGGCAGTTCCTGGCTCCCAGGTCCCTGTGAACGAAGCTGCTGCTCTCCAAGTGCCGCATGCCCTCACACACGTCCAGGCAGATGCTCAGCAGCGAGCCGGCGCTGAAGCCGCCCCGCTGGTTGCGCAGGAAGTCCACCAGGCAGCCGTGCTCCATGAACTCGGTGACGATGTAGATGGGGCGCTGCTGACTGCACACGCCGTACAGCTGCACCAGCTTGGGGTGGGACAACTTCCTGGGAGGGACAACAAAGGCCCCTCGAGACGACGCCATCAGGAAACAACTCCGGGCCTCCTCGTCACCTTTCCTTACATCATGACCTTGGCCTCCTCGATGAAGTCCTCTTCGTACATGGCTCCCTGTTTGATGGCCTTGATGGCGACTTTGTGTTGCGCCCTCCACATGCCGAGGCGCACCACCCCCACCTGACCGCTGCCGAGCTCCTTCATGAAGGTCAGGTCGCCGAGGTTGATCTCCCACTTCTCTGGAGGGGGAGCAGGCGAGATGTCAAAACGGACCGGCCAAGCTTCGTTTGAATAGCAGCAAAAAATATATATATAGATATAGATATAGATTCCTTACTGTAGCTGAAGCCAGCTGTGGAGGGCGCGGACCTGTCCTGTTTCCCGATGGGGTACCGTAACCTGGCGACGAGCCCTGACACGTGACAAGAGTTGTAATATTATCGTCACGCCGCAGTCCGCGTACTGTCGTCGAGAGACGTTCAAACCGTCTCACGACAGCCGCCAAAGTCAAAAAAAAAAAAAGTTGTCAATCGGCGCACCTGCCGCGTTGTGCTGATGGTAGGCGATGAGGTCAGCGATGGAAGCGAACACGTGTTTGCCCGTCAGGTAAAACTGCTTGGGCGAGTCTTTGGTCTCCTTGATGAGGTAATGTTTAACGCTGCCGCGTCCGTTCCTGCGGACCAACGCAAACAAATGTCACGCGCGTCGGGGCGAAAGCCAAGAGCGCGCGGCGGACGGACTTGGTGTAGATCGACACGGTGTAAGTTCCCCTGGTGCTGGATTCTCTGACAATGAAGGTGCCTTCTTTGTCCTGCAGGGGGCGACACAGACGGCACACTCAACCCCTCATCATCACCTCCGCACAATTTCTTGCAAGCTAAAACGTGCATTTCTCATTTGAAAATGTATGAATGAAGGACAGGCGGAAGACGTCACCTCCTTGCGCAGCAGCTCCTCCGCCTTGTTTCTGTTGACATGTTTGCCGTACCAGCTAACGGACACACACGCAGAACACGTTCAAATCTCTACCATCCACCCTGGTAATGATTAAAACGACTCACGCGAACTGCGCCAGGTTCCCAGATTTCTTCTCAGTGACGTAGTTAGTCGGTATGAAGCCTTCCACCCTGGAATTGGACGTGACGTAGCAACGGTGACTTTTACGGGCGCCGGGTCCAAGTGCGTGACGACGTAACGTTCCCAACGTACCCGTCCCGGTTGCGCGCTTTGTACCAGTTGATGTCGCAACGCTCCACGATGACGTATTCGCCCCCTTTGACCAGCCTCAGGTCGTGCGGCTCTCTGCCCGGGAAGTCGTACAGCGCCACCACCACCGTGTCGGCGGCGTGGTCCCCGTCGCACGCCTCGGGGGGGAGCGGCTGCAGTTGCTGGAGGGACGGACGGAGGGGGAGGCTCAACAGTCTGCGAGCGTGCGGATGCGCAGTCGAGCTTTGCGAGCGGACCGTTACCCTCCCGTTTGCGGCTTCCTTGGTAGGAATCGGGGGAAGCGGTTTCCTGGACGCTACAAAAGAGGAACAGAGAGCAGATGAGTAAGAATTCGACTGCAGTGCTTGCGCAACACTTGTGAATGATTGAACCGTGGCTGACCGCCATGCCCAAACAGGTTGTACTGCTCGCAGCCGGGGGCCTGCTTCTCCGCCTGACCGCAGCACAGCCACTCGCCCTCCCACCAGAACCGCGGGTGGAACTTGGCCAGGATCTCCCGGTTGTCTCGGATCTCTGCGCACGCAGATCATCCGGCACGTGTGCAACAATCGAATGCTGAGAGGAAAAAAAACAAACCAAAACGGAACGAAACAGACCCTCTTTCATTCGCTGGACCCAGGTGCTCCGGCTTTTGTGGCTCGGTGTAAACACGTACAGTGTCTTGTCATTGTGCACCACCTAGAGTGTGAAAACACGAGTACAGATGGAGGGTCGAGGAGGGGTCTTACAGAGCTGCGTGTTCATAAATGAGTTTTGCTTTTGTTTTGTTGTTTTTCCCCTCACAAAGCCGACCTGGAAAGGGAACTTGTTCTGGCAGGGATTAAGCGCGCCCTCACCCTTGACCACCTCCACGCATCGAACGCGACTCAGCTCGATGGAGCCCCTGCAGCACTTTTTCTGCGGACGACAAGAACGTGACTCCCGCGTCGCTCTCGGGGCCGCGCCCGTGACCGCCGAAGACGACGCGCCACCTCCGCCCTGCCGTCGTAGTAGCTCAGTCTGCTCGTGGTCAGGACAAACAGCCTCTCCTTGTAGTTGAGCGGCGACGTCCTCCTCTTCTGCTGCGACCGCTTGATCAGCTTCTCCACCAACAGCGGCTCGCCGTTCATCTTGGCCCCGACGTTGTCATTGCAACGCCTGACACGAGACAGTCGACTTTATCCGAGCTGCGGGGACAACCGTGAGGTCATTGCCGCGGACTCCTCGAACTGCGTTCTTTTGTCACGACTGTGAAAAGAAATTCTTTCCAGGGACGGCGGCGGAACAACTTTTGGAGTGGGTGGGGTGTACATGCCCCCAGCGCGCCCCCACCCACTGAGCAACGGCAGTGAAATGGACCATGTCGGTTTCATCCGTCAACTCCCAGCAAGTTCTTCGTTAACTTTGCTTCCGTTACGGGCAAACTACGGACAATTTGACGTTAACGATGAGCTTTCGCTCAGCCTTCATCACGGCGCGATGGAGGATTGTAGAAAACGGGGGTGACGTCTTCCGAGGCAGCATTGGGGTGACAATTTCCAATCACAGAATAGATTTTGTTCTTGTCCGTGCATGCAAATGTAGAAGAAATGACTTACGCTCGCGGTGGTCGATCGCAGGTGCCTCGCGCCGCGTTTCCTTCTTCTTTCACAGTTCCCCGAGCCATTCGTACCTTCGAAGCTGCCCCCGAAATTGACGTGACGTCACGCGTCATTTGCAACTTTCACTTCTCCATTTGAAGCAGTCTGCCTCACATGCATTTTTTTTTTTTTTTTTTTTTTGCGCACGTGGGCGGGGTCAACTTCCTGCTAAAGACACAGTCGCTGAATACAAAGTGAACGAGCAAATGTTCAACGCAAATCAATGATTAATTACACACACAACATGACCACTGGTTTTGCCCACGGGTAATAAAAGAACGACTGAGCGGAACCAGCAGAGAAAATTTTATTTCACACAAGTCAAGGTACAGCGGCAAAACGGGTTTTACAAACAAGCAATCTTACAAGAACCTACGGACTCATCTGAGCCACGAGACCCTCCAGCTCAGGTCGCGCCTTGAAGCGGGCCAGGAAGTCAGCCTCTGTGTGCTGGGCGACAAAAAAAAAAAAAAGACAAACTGAAACATAACGTAACGCGTGGTAGGAGCGGTCGTCCGTCAAAGACGGCTCACCTCCTTCACCGACAGGTCGACGCCCTCCGGCTGGTTCTTCAGCAGGACGTCCACAAAGATGGGGCACAGCGAAGCCTTCAGGCTCTGCAACTGCGTGCGTAGCATTGCCACACGGAAGCTCAATTTTAACTACAGCCAGTCCGCTTGGAGCGTTGAGACTTACGAGTTTTTCGAGATTTGAAAACAAAAGATGAAGCAACCATTGTAGACAAACATAAAAATACTGTCATATACTGCTTATCTTTTGCGATGAATGACCGATATAATTGCGTCGCACGTCTCTTTTGTTTGTTTGTATGACTAATTTATTGCCTCCCGGTGGCCAAGGAGGAGCAGTACAATTGATTAAATGGATATACACTGATTAATTCTTTACATTGTAGTAAAAAGTGAGAAGAACAGATTAACGGCACTTGGATTCATTTTAAAGGGAGAAGATTCTTGTTCTTACACCTGCGTTCGCGTTACCTGAATGACGCGTTTGTGGGTCTTCAGAAGCGAGTCGACGTACATCTTGGTGCCGCTCTCCTGCATAAGCATCAGCTCCGTGCTTTGTGTGGGGAGGGCATAGCTGAGCGGGACAAAAACAGAACGCACGCTGCATTTCACACCCGCGCAGGTTTTTTTTCCCCGCGCACTGATAAGATTTCGTGATCCGGGTCACCTTTCCGCGACGCCGATGCCGAGCCGGGCGCACAGGTTGTGGACGTACTGGGCGAAGTGCTCCACCGCCGTCATGTCGTAGCCCGACACGTTGACGTTGAGGGTCCCGTACGCCGTGTCTGTGGCGCCCGCGATGCTCAGCATCTGATGCTTGTCTTTCTTTTTCTTTGGCTGAACGCGGAGACGGGTCGTTTCACAAGCTGCGACGGTTGAATCAATATCGAGCTTCCACCCGCCCACTCACCGCTTGTCTGGGTAGGAGATGGCGCCACCTCCCGATGCCTTCGGTCGAAGACCCTCTGTATTGCCTTTCTTGGGTCTCCACCGCACCTCCTGCACACCGCAGGCAACATCTCATCCAACCAACATCCAAAAGGACATACAGTACCACATTTCTCCCTTGTGCTTACCCCACACAGGAAGCTGT
This sequence comes from Syngnathoides biaculeatus, assembly GCF_019802595.1. NCBI lineage: Eukaryota > Metazoa > Chordata > Actinopteri > Syngnathiformes > Syngnathidae > Syngnathoides > Syngnathoides biaculeatus. The sequence goes on from NC_084660.1 coordinate 6,241,305, forward strand.
TGACATCCAGAACCCCTTGGAAGACAAAAGTAGCTTCTACCTTGCCTGCAGAGGAACAGCGCTTGACAAGGGAACTGTTAATTCAAACAAAACATCAACCGTCACGTGAGGATGAACACATTTATACCGACCTTGAAATGGTCTACGCTCCTGTCCGTGCTGTTTTGGAAAGTCAGTGAGGAATCTTAAAAATACTGATTTAATTCAACAAACGATTACCGTCTAGTGTGAAATTGCTGCCACGTTAGCATTCGTCCATACTTGAGGATTTCAGACAATGCATGGAAAATAAGGGAGGGCATTACTCTTCATTTCATTGGGCAACTCGATGTAAAAAAATAAAAAATAAAAACTTTTGACAAAAATAAAACAAGTCAAGTGTGGCTTAATTCGACAGATCATAGCAATACACACCTTGGTTTTTAATTCGTATCACCTGCGCGAAGGACGCAAACAACATTGACGGAAACGGAAGTCAATTACCCTTTTAAAACCAAACATGAGAAACAACACGACAAAATGTACATACGCACCTTTCTCAAAACGGGATTCATATTTGCACGCTTATGCAACTTAGCAGCGTTCAGATATTCACTTGCGAACAGCGGATGTAGAAGCGGAAGTCGGTACGTCGTCTTTATGTCCGTGTGTGGACAAAATGTGGGCTGCCATTTGTCTTTACTCGTTGTCTTTCATTCGAGTTTTACAAGTTGACAACAAAATAACGGTATTATATCCTCGGGGGGGGGGGGGGGAAATGTTTTATGGACAAGAGAAGAAACCTTCATTTTGCAAACTATTTTACATCAAATTAGTGCTAACCAGACGCTGGTACGCACTCTATGCGTCCACGTGAAAATGTCGAAATGTGTGAGTTCCTATGTTTTTTTTTTTTTTTAATTTCTACAACCAAATAAAATTTCATTTCAAATATCATTTTTATTAACATTTCGGTTTATCAGAAAATGACTGGTAGCAAAACATTTAGATCCAACATTCAAATACTGCAGGCCCCACTTAATACAACATCTCTGAATTAAAGTGCAAACGCTCTGGCTTAAGTGAACAAAATAACATTTGAAGATATATAATCATTCAGTAGCTGTTAATTGTTAGCACAATGCAAAGCACCTCCCCAAAGCATTTATACAAATTCCTTTTTTTTTTTTTTTAAATATAGAGATTCTGCCAGACCAAGTGACCTCACAAGTCAACTCAAAATAAATGCTCTTGAAATATGGGCGGGGTAAAGCCATGCAAACGGCGAACGCCACACAGATTCCAACCGAGAACCTTTTTGCCCTTTTCAAAATAAATGCTCGTAACCGTTAAATGGGGAGAATACCCAGTAAAGTAGTTTACAAAAAAAAAAAAAAAAAAAATCACAGTATTTAAGTGACATCCTTGGTGTCTACATTCAGAATTGTGTGCGCGCGGGTCTAATCTCTCGCGTCAACATCGTCCTCATCATCATCATCATCCTCTTCATCTTCTTCCTCTTGTGCATCTTCCTCTTCCTCCTCGTCCTCCTCCGGGATGTAAAGTTCGTCATCAGACTCACTCAATTCATGCCCTTCATTCTCCTCCTCCTCCTCCTCGTCTCCCTCTTCTTCCTCATCCCCGCTCATCTCCTCCTCGCTGCTGTCGTCAAGGTCGTTGTTGTCGTCGCGGTCGCCGTCCGCCTCCCCGGCGCCGTCCTCGTTTTCGCCACGCTCCCCCGCGATATCCGAGCGCTGACCTGCCGGGACGGGACAATTCAGGACAGTTTCCTTTGGCGCCGCCCGACGCGGAGTGGACGGAGCCCCTCACATATGAAGTTGATGGCCGCAAAGACGTTAAACGTGAGATCCAGGTCCAGGAACTTTTGCAGTTCCTCCTCCATCATGATGCCCAGCAGCCCCTGATCCAGTTCCACGAATTCCGGGTAGAACATGCTCTTCTTCAGCTGTTTACGGCATCTAGAGTAGAGAGTCAAATCTTTTTCACGCTCATTTCGTTCCAACAGAACATGGGATTCTTAAAAACTTTTACATCAAGTAGTACCACCTGCAGAATATTTAGCTCCATTCCAGGTAATGAAGTCATTCCTGTCATTTTTTTATTTGTATAATATTGTACAGTGCTGTTTATTTATTAAAAACTTGTTTTTTTCTTTATGGCTGGAACGGATTAATGGCATTTCTATCCATTTCAACAGGAAAGGATGACTTGAGGTGTGAAGTTGCAGATGAAAAGTTTACAACGGAGGTATACTCGGCCAGTGAGCCCAGATCAAGCTGAGAAAACCCCGGCAACAGAACTGGGATCTTACTGTTGTCCAGTGGTCTTGTAAGCCTGGTGGGGAGGACACAACATGAGACGCGGGTCACGAAAACAAGAGACGGGCGCACGCAAAGAACGTGGACCAGGATGAGGCCCCACCTCGATGAAGCGGAACGGGTCGTTTTCCTGCACGAGGCTCTTGATGCCGCAGCGCACCTCGCGGAGTCGAGCCAGGTCCTGGCAGATGCGGGAGATGTTCTTCTGGATGGCGGGCCCGACCGTCTCGCAGGTGGCCCGAGTGCGCTGCATCAGTCGGCTCACGAAGGCCGCCACTTTCTCCTCCAGGTCCTGGCGGAGCCGGGCCAGGCACCCCTCGGCGTCCTCCAAGAACTTCTGCGCGGGGGACGGGCAGGCGTCACCGAGGAGGACCGCGTGACATTCCGGAGCCTCCCTCCTCACCTTATTCTGGATCTCTTTCTCCGTCTGCTCGTGAAGTTTCTTCTTGGCCACGCTGTACTTCCTCTCGGTCTTGTGGAGCTGCTTGTTCAAACCCTCCTGCTGGCAGAATAGCATCGTAAACGCAACCGGTCAAAAGAAAACGTACGAGCCCGCTCCAGTTGAGATTTGCTTCCACCTTGATGTCTTTCATGGTGTTCTTCAGGGTCTTGATCGTGTGTCCCAGGTGTCGCCCTTCGATGGTGCACACGGTGCACACGCAGACTTTGTCGTCGAGGCAGTAGTACCTGCGGATGGGCCCGGTTTTAGGCTTTCTGACGCGGTACTGTCGGGTCGGCGTCGCCTTTCGACGCGTACCTGAAGAGCTCGTCGTGATCGGGGCACTTTCTCTTCCAGAAGTCCCTCAGGGGTTCCGTGAGCGGGTGCTCTCGGAACGCCGGCAGCTCCAGGTGCGGCTTGACGTGCTCGGCGCACATGGACACCTCGCACTTGAGGCACATCTTGACCGCCATGCCGGAGGCGGCAGCGCACTCCTGCATGTCGCCTTTTTCCTGAGAGCAGCCCGCGTCCACGGAGGCGCCGGGCGGCTCCGCGGAGGGCGGAGGGCAGTAGTCGCACGGAACGCAGTCCTGTCGGCTCGTCGAGGCGGACGCGACGGAATCTTTGGGGGCCTGAGCGGTGGCGGCGGTGGCGGCCGCGGCGGCCCTACGCCGACGGCGAAAGTCGAAGGCGATGTTGGCCAGCTTGAAGTTCTTCTGGAAGCTCCTGTTGCAGCGGTGGCTGTCACGGCACTCCGGGCACTGGAAGCGGCTCTGATCCGTTATGCGCCGCAGCCGGTCCAGGCACATTTTGCAAAAGTTGTGGCCGCAGGGAAGCAAGTGCGGGTCGTGGAAGACGTCCAGGCACACGGGGCACGTGAGTTCCTCCTGCAGGACGTCGGTCTGCTCCGACGGTCCGGACGCCATGTTGCCGAGGGTGCTGAGGCGCAAGTGTTAAAATTACAGAGAGAGGTCACGGTGTGACGGTGAACTTTTGTCATCAATGAAAAACACGGCAATCGACTGGCAGACATTCCAACGGTGTGTCCGACTCTTGCCCGACGCGCTATGTAAAAAATGGACGGCAAAGCATGTCAGCGGTGACAACTTTTAGCCTGTACTGGTTTATGACAGATGATGTCCTGTCGGTTACGCTCTCTCATCTATGCGCCCTCTAGTGTTCGGATGGCTACACCGCATAACTGACATGCCTCGTGTTGCAGGCTTCCATTCAAGTGAAACGTGTGGGAAAAGCGTTAAAAAAAAAAAAAACTAAACATTTGGATGTTAAATTGTCGGTTGACGTTGCGACTCATGTGTGTTGCGTTTAGTTCCGCTCGTGCCAATGAACACGAAGAACGGGGAAGTACAAAGTTCCCTCGATACGGTCGTTCACGGACAAGCTAGCTCGGTAGCGACACCAGTAATCCGTCCAGCTAATCTGACATGACGCTGCTGTCCTCTCACCTCGGTGACAGGAACCTTGGGAGGACTTCGGGGGCGCTCACCGGCCCGATGCGGCTGTCTCCCCCTCCTGCCACCCCCCCCTCCGAGGGGCACCGGCGTAGGCGGTGTGGGGCTCACCGGCAGACGCGAACAATCCCGAAGCCGCCGCGGTGCACCTGCCGCGCTAGCTCCCACGTCACAATGAATATCCACAGCCACAAGCCGCCTTTATGTTTTGTTTTGTTTTTTTTTTTTGACACACACAGCAGTGTCTTCCTAGAATTTTCCTTCTTCCTTTCCTCCTTCACACGGCAGCGCGAGACCGACGGACGGTTTGACACCAGAGGCCAAAAAGCGATTGGACTCGGCGGCGCATTCAGGCAGCGTCGGACATCCAGCTTTCTCCTATGTCCCGGTTGCCATCACATCGCCGCTGTGACATTTGAAGAAATATAACCAAAAAAAAAAAAAAAGTAAAATGGCGGACTGATTGAGATAACGTTATAGTCACGTGGAGCCGAGTGAGGGGAGGAAAAAAAATGGAAGCGAAAATGAGAGGTTCAAGGGACGCTTGAGATAACATGCTGTCATAATGTCCCGCGGCCCCCCCCCTCCACCTTTTCCAACTCCCCGCGCAGGGATTTACATTTGCATGACTTTTTAAAAGCTGGAACTAGAAGAGAAAGCTCACCCGTGGTGTTTGGTGTCCGCGAAGGGGGCGCGCTGTAAAAGGTTCGAGCTGCCTTGCTGCGTCATGACGTCGCATGACGAGTCCAACTTTTGTTTTTTGTTCTTCTAAGTCACTGACGCGGGCGACCACGCATGACAAGATGTGCCAGTAGTAAACAGCGTGTGCACAGAACGACCCGCCCCAAAAAAAAGATTATCAGTTGCCGGTTGTTCTCTAACAGCTTGGCTCGTGCCTGCCATCTTGATTCCGAGACCGTGGATCATATTTGGTAAAATGTTCCCCGTGAGTGCAACTTCGTCAACACTGATGCTACGAAGGGCTACAGTGCGGCGAACTTCCCAAATAAAACTCCTTATACTTCATATTATACATTTGTGCAGCTGTGCAAAAACGCTCATGTTTGCAAATTATAACTCATTGGTAGACACAGTAAGGCAGGAACGAGTCCACACAGAAGAAAGTTTCTTACTTTTTATTTTATTACAAAAAAAAAAAAATGGACTTTTAGAATTAAGTACAACAAACATCTACTCGGAAAAGACAAAGGAGGCAGACTGTGTGTGTGTGTGTTCACAAAACTCATTAAAAACAAAAACAAAAGAACACCCACCGCCCAACAAAATAAGTTGAACGTCCTCGACTGCGACGAGGGAGACTCCTCATAAAACAGTCGTCAGGCGCCGCGTCGCGCGTTCCTCTCGGGGCCAACAGAAACATTTGCGATAAAAACGCAAATTTCTTACACGCGCGCACACACACACAATGCAGACCGATGAGGAATGAAGAGAAAATGAAGTTTTGCTGGTACGTCACCGTGACGACGTGGCGTGGCGACCTCTACGTCTACACACCGATCGTGTGAGCCAGTCGGGGCGGGGGCGGGGCTTGGCCGGTGCCAGACGGACGTTTACGACCGTCTCTTCTTCTTGAGCGGCGGCAGTGTCGACGAGCGGTTCTTTCTCTTCTTGTTGGACGTGTCCTCATCCTCATAGTGACTCTCCTTGTCGGCTGTGTTCGGCAACAGCAGCAGACTTTGCCTCAACTTGGATTCACTCATTACCTTTTATTTAAGTGTCATCCCTATAGACATTCTCAAATAGATATTGTCGTGAAAAATACATAGAACATTACTCACTTCAATGTCTGTAAGAAAAAATAGATGTGAGCGGAGGGCGCGTCATCCAAGCAAAAGTGTTCATTCGACATCCAAGTGGTTGCCATATTGGCTGCATGTTCTGTCCGTGATGTCACGCTTGGACGAAAACACGCGGTGCCCCCCCCCCGACTACGGGAGACGAACGGGCCCCTTCCCGAAACGGAAGCTCTTTTCGAAGAGAACATCTCACAACCGAGTGAAGTGACGGGGGCAACATAACCTTATCGTTGCGAGCCATATTTAGATGATATGCGGATCGTGGCCAAACCACCTCCCTGTCCGACAAGCTACCTATCATCAGGTAAAACTAGTATAAAACATACAAGACCACTTGAGTGCGGTACAAGCCCTGGGAGTCACTTTCTGCTTCTTCTCGAAAACAAATCCCTCGAGAGGATTTACATGGCGGGAGTTCCCAAAAGCCATTTATGTCAAAATCATGTTTTGTGGTGAAAAAAAAAAAAACCAGCTGAGTCCATATTGGCTGACGACCCATAATCAAGTCAATTAGATTGCGTGAACCAGATTATTGTACGGCACCCACCTTTGCGGGCCTCTTCCTCCAGCTCGTCCCAGTCCTTGCCGCTCTCTTCCTCGCTGCCCAGCGACGCACTGTAGTCTGCGGGCGACAATGCGCGGCTTTATCGGCAAAGGCGCGAGTCTCACGTCAGCCGGCGTCGGAGGGGGGGGGGGGAATCACAAACATACTAGAGTCCTCCGTCTCGGAGCTGTAGTCTTCATCGCTGTCTTCCTCTTCAACTTCCGTCTCGTCCGCAGAGGGGTTGAAGGTCTCGTCCTCCATCTCGGACTCGGAGTCTTCTTCGGCGCCGCTCCCCTGGCGGACAAGCGACGCAGTATGAGCCGAGTGCGGGTTGCAGAAAGGCACTCTGGGCGCACGGGTGCCGTGAATACCTCGCTCTCCGGGTCCAGGAAGGACCAGCCTCCTTGCTCGAAGAAGCCCTCGGGGTCGTCGACGATGGTCTTCATAATCTTGGTCCAGTTGAGGGACTGGACGCCTTCCGTGTACTTGATGTCGCACGAACTGCACAAGAGAGGAAGAACCACAGTGAGAACAGCGCGGGTGGCTTCGTTTTTGCGGCAGCACCGAGCTTACTTGAGCCACTCCTTGATGGGGTCCAGGGAGTTGACAGGCACGGCGTTGATCATGGTCACCTTCTTGTTGTAGTCCTTGTAGACGATGACCACGTCAAAGTTCTTCAGGTGGAACTGCACGCGCTCAAAGTGGACCAGCTCCACCTCGTCCAGAGTCACCACGAACGGCGGCTGCGTGAATTTATGACATTTTGTAAATCCGCGTGCCGCGTCAAAAACGGGTGTGCGCGCGCCCTCACCCATTCCGTAACGTTGACGAGTGAACTCGAGGTAGGCTGCAGCAGGCAGGTGCTCCTGTAGGGGGCGCCCTGGAAACTGCAAACATTTCCCCCGTCAGAGGGCCTGTCACTACTCCAGACGATCACAATGATCCATCCGCCCATTTTCTTTTGCCGCTTTTCCTCGTGACGGTCGCGGGCGGTGCAGTGCAGCACTCACCCGAGGTCTCTGAAAGGAACCTCGAACTCCAGCTCTTCTCGAGTCAGCGTCTCGACCTTCTCGATGAAGTTTTTGAAGGCCGACTTGAGCTTGTGGCGCATTTCGCGCTCCATCTGCTCGGCGTAGAGGTCGTCGCGGTCGTGCATGTGCTGGTGCTTGCCCAGGTCCGTGGTGATCTCGCCCACCTCCGTGTAAAACTGCACGTCCGTGTGCCGGCGCTTGCCGAACATGATGGCGTTCTGCGGGAGGGCAAAACGGACAATCCTCAGCCCGACTCGGGAAGAACGGGGCCCGCGTTCCCCTCGGACGTGCGGAAGCACCTTGAGGTGGAAGTGCAGGACGATGATCATCTCGCCGTCACACGGCTGGAAGATGGCGTGTTTGATGTTGTTGTAAAGGATGTCGACTTTATCGCCGCGGACAGACGTGAAACGGAAACCTGCCCCGGGAGACGATCGGCGGTGAAATGCGGAAGCGGACGTGGGGCGAACGAGCGGCCTCCGACCTCACCATTGGTGTGCGCCTCCAGCGAGCCCTGCATCCTCTTCTGGGCGATGTTGGGCCGGATGTAGAGGTCTTTGAGTTTGGGGTTGCTGCGGTTGAGGTTGACCACCAGCGAGTCCTGCTTGACGATGCCCTCCTTCTCCTTCTCCTCGGCCTCCCGCGTCTTGTAGCGCTTCTGGACCTCCTTGATGATGCGGAAGGCGTTCTGCAAGTTGGTAGAAGGCACCGAGGTATCGCCGGGTGCCTTCAGGTTGGATGCGCGATACGTGCTGGTGGCCCAAGAAGGTAACGTTAGTCGACGGCCGAAGAGCTTATTCAAGCTGGCAAGATATTTCTTTTATACGTGTGTGTTCATGCGTCATGCCATAATGATACGTACATTTCCTTCACAAACGTGGCGTCTGGATTGGGGAAGATGTTCCCTTCCTGTCTGCCCAAGGAGCTGCCAGGAACATAAAAGTTGATCCTCAGGTACGTGTAATCCCCTTCCACAGACATGCTGATGTTCTAGACGAGAACACGAGAGGTCAGCTGCGGTCAAGCTCGGAAGTGAGCCCCAAATGGCGCACCTTAATGGTGGCAATGTGAAACGGGGTCGCGATGCCGAAGATGGGCATGACGACGGTCTCGTATTTCTTATCGATGAAGATCTTCATTTCTCTGATGTCCTTCTCTCTGGGCATCTGAGAAACGTTCTTGTAGGACACGTTGGATTTTCTCGCCCTAAAGAGAAAGAGGTCAAAAGCGGAGGCCGGTTCCCGGGCCGTCGGTCGTTCCGACCCGGAGGCCGGCGCTCACTTCTGGATCTGCTGCTCGCCTTTCTGCTCAGTCAGCCGCCGCTTGGCCTCCTCGTTCAAGCTGTTGGCGAGCTCCTTCTGGTGGGCGCGCCGCTTCTCCTCTGCCGTCATCTCGTTCTAAAGCGGAAGATACACGCGCACGCACGTCACACGGGGGCGGCGACGCGGGCCGCGCGGGCCCATCAACTCGCATGCGGTGATGAGAATGCTGCACGCCGTCAGAACATGAATAAAAAAAGGCAGACAAAACAAAAACGGGGGAAAAAAAAAAAAAAAAACTTGCTTTCATCAGCAAGCTGTTTGAAATGAAATGCCAACTACTTACCTTCCCAAGTAGCTAGTAGAGACCAAAAACACGCACAACGCTTAGTCAGCAGCTATGACGTGCCACGCCGAGGCAACACCGGCGCGCCAACTCACCCGGGTCCTGTCGGCGAGCAGCGCCGCGCTGCGGGCGCCCTTCCCCAGCAACTCTTCGGCGTCGTCGCCGTCCTCTTCCTCATCTTCCTCGTCGTCGTTCTGAGGGCGGGGAGTGGGGGGAGGAGGGGGTGTCACGTGTTCAGGAGACGGCCGGGCCCCGACGTTCCCGTCGGAGGTGTCGGCGCGCTCACCTTGAGGAAGATTCCAACGTTTTTGATCTTCTTCTTGACCGGCGTGAGTACTGTGGCCGCCTCCCCCTGTCACACACACACACACACACTTATGCGCACCAGACAGCTTGCACTAGTATCGCGCGTCAGGTCAACACACACCTCATTGATCTGCACCGTGTCGCCAACAAACAGGGCGTACTTCTTCTGCTCCTCTTTTTTGCCCTCCTTATTCACGAGGTCGGCAAAACCCAAACTGACACTCATCACCATGCCTGCCGGACACGTAGATGCAGAAAAGTGATGTTGGGGCGGACTTGGGACACGAGTGTCAACGTTGAAACATGCTCCAGGCACCTTTCTTCAGTTTGTACTGATTCTTTGCATTGAGCACCAAGGACCCTTCTCTGAACTCGATCCCCATGGCAAACCTGCAAACGGTCCACGGTGAGGCGATCGTGTTACACGTCTGCGTTTATTCACGCGGATGAACATACCCGAGGTTTTTGGTCAGCTTGGCGACAAGATCCATTTTCTCCTTCTTTACGTACTCCAGAACAGTGTTGTAGGCGTCGCAAATTTTCACACCTACCAGGAAAAAAAAAAAAACCAAACAAACACGAAAATAAAGAACGCACGTCACATCTTTGCTCGCGAAGCTGCGCCCATCCGCACCGTGCTTCAGCTCCTTCAGCAGCTCCTCCTCCACCTGCAGCAGGAAGTTGTAGTTGTCCTGCATCTCCTGCGGGGGGTCCACCATGAGCGTCCGCACCAGGTTGGAGCAGTACGACTTGTAGCGGATGCCCATGGCGCACGTGATGGCGCCAAAGTGCATGTGGTTTTTGTCGCTGGCAGGAAGACGACATGTTCAGTTCCATTTTTACATTTTTTTGTTTCACGCAGGCGAGTACGACAGGGATGAGAGTGACCAATTTGAAAAAACACTGAAAATGTCTGCCGTACAACTTCCTGGTTTGGATATGCTCCTGGATATTTTTTTTGCTCTTCGGCTTCCAAAATTGATCATATCAGAACGCAGAGCGCGCAGCACTTTGCCGGTAACCTCCAACTTTTTGTACGTGTCCGGTGAGACGCGTTGATACCGTTTTCGTTCCTATCTGCACGGTTACACTTTTTTTTCAAGCCGTGCCCGTCCGAAACTTTTTCACCCCGTGGTTTTGAATCGCTTTCCCCGGCACGATCTTCATCTTTTCGCTCCGAGACTTTCGCCGTACTGACAAAACGTGCGGACCGCTCGATAACATATACGTACGTATGTCTACAAGTTATAACTATGCCGTAGTAAACAGAATGCTTCCCTATGAAATGTTAACAGAGTGAAAATACCGACAAAATACCGCCGGAAATTGGAATGTTGTCGTTATTATAAACGCCAAATTTAATGCAAACAGATAGCAATGGCGTTTTCTGCCATCACAGCTGTGACTAATTTCACAACGAGCGTTGCCAATTGATGCTGGCGGCCGGTCTTGATCACAGCCTCGCCCCGTGCTGAGCCGTAACGCCCCCCCCCCCCAAAAAAAACAATTCAACGGATTTACAAGTTTCACATAAATGACATTTCCAGCTGAAAAAAAACTCTGAATTACGCGAATCTACGTAAAATTCTCATCCCTGGCGCTATCGGGTGTGTGTGGCATCACGTAGTAAAAGTACCAGGGGACATCTTTTTTATGACCATATTAAAAAAATAATAAGTACAACTGCTTGGAGACAGAGGAGTTGCACGCAAAGCTACCTGACGACGCTGAACTTGAGGCTGTAGTTTCCCCCGCTCTGGATGATGGGAGGGTAGCACATCTCCACAGTGGAGGGGTCCACACCGCCCAAGTATTTCTTCTCCTCGATGGCCTTCTCCACGGACTCCGCCAGCTTGCTGTGGCGCACTTTCTGTTGACGGCAAAAACGTCAGCAGGCACACGGCGGCCTGCCGTCCCACTCGGGCGCCCTTACCTCATCCGCGTCCACGATCTCCATCACGCGCTCCTTAAAAAACTTGGAGTACACCTCGCTGGTGATGGCCGCCGCTTTCTTCATCAGGCCCAGCTCGCCGTCCTCCTTCACCGCCATCGTGTACGCCACCACGGCGCTGATGTCCACCTGCGGGAGACGAGGAAGTGACATCGCGCCAGTTCGGTCAAACTACGGTCGCCAGCCGCCTCCCAACACCCCCCCCGAGATCCTCTTACCTTCTCCAGCCCCTCCGCCGCGAGTGTGTCGTTCCAGCTCTTCATGTACTCGCCGGGAAATTTGTCCTTGCTGAACACGCCCACCGTCTTCCCTTCGCGGCTGCCCCGGATTGCCTCGATCATCTTGTCGAAGTTGGGCTTATTGCTTTCGTTCTGAAAGAGACGCGCCGTCGACCGCCGTCACGTTTCTCTTCCTTTCCGCCAGAAATTCGCGTCGGCCGGCGTCACCTTTTCCCGGGTAAGAAGAGTGATGGGCGGGACGCCGTTGGCGTTCTCGTTGCCCTTGGTTATGGCAACCTGCTTGAGGAAATCCACCTTCTTCTTGCTGGCGAGGAAGAGGATCTTGTTCTCGCAAAAGACCATGATCGTGTCCGTCACCTCGTAACCGAAAAGCCACGTCTGAAGACGGAATAAAGAGCCTGAACACTCGTTATGTATTCGGCGATTCATTAACAAGACGCTCTCACTTGTATGGCCGTGGATTTAGCGTAGACAATTTCCTCGTCCACGCCGACCGACACCACGATGGCGTCGACTTTCCCGAACTCATCCTCTCCTTTCTGGGAAGAAAAACAAGACATTTTTTTTGGGGGGGGGATGGGATAATTTCACGGCAATTCTATGGAACGGAACCGCAGAGAACTATCGTGGGCTAACTCCGTGTACTTTCGCGATAAAGTCGAACAGCTACGGAAAGACATTTATGTAAAAACAAGTACCCACAAGAAGCACACACTTCCAAGCACTCAGCATTTGAGACATTTTTTTTTTGGTTCATCTTGTTTTTTGTTCCATATTGTTGGCCATTTGAACAGTCCAATTATCCCACACTTGTTCTCAGTGATTCAATTTTCCCTGCACGTGTGTATCAAGATGAGGTGATAAAAGATTTCTGGAGTTTTATACCGGTCAATAATGAGCGTTAAAAAAAACTTTTTTTTTTTTTTTTTTAAATCAACCCAAACAAACCAAGCGTTTGTTGCCAATTTGGTTTCTCCGTCTCGGTTTTCTGGAGCATGTGTGGCACCAGAAGAACAAAAAGTTGAGCTGCTCTTGCCTTCACTCACCCCCCATTAACTAGCATGCTAGCATTAGCACACAGCGGAACTGGCTGCTGGTGGCGGCCCAAAAGTCCACGCGTTGGGCTGTCACCAATTTCGCCATGCCGGCCGCCTTGCTTGGGGTGCAATTTCCGCCCCGAGCATGTTTAAGTTTGAACAACGAGTACGTTAGCGCGAAACTGCGCTAGCTAGCTAGCGGGCTAGTCAGCTAAAGGGCTTCCCCCCCCCTCCTTACAAGTCGTGTCGGACCTGAAGCTACGAGCGCCGCTGACATTTTACCTTCCAGTTGCCGTAGAGTCGCTTAATCCGCCGGTAGTACGCTTCCTTGTCCAGGTTGGCCGCCATGGTGTGTCTGGTGCCGCTGCACACTCCAGCTCAGCAGGCCGGATGGTGAAGATGAGGATGATGACGATGATGATGATGAGGAAGGAAGGAAGATGACGACGTTGATGCGCCGTCTTACCCCCCCCCCCAAAAAAAAATAAATAAATACAGCTTCTATCGCTAATATTTGTAACTTTGACTTTGATCTTCAAATTGTACTGTTTCTGTAAAGTGTTATATATCATAAAAAATACGAATAATATCTTGTGAAGTTTTGGACATTTGCTAAGGCAATCTAGGAAGGTAACTTAACACAAGGATAACGAACGGAATCTGACACTCAAAACAAGAAAAGTGACCAAACCTGAAAATTACGTGACCATGACAGTGATTTTTAAATGTATTTCTGTGAATGACCCGTGACATTTTCCCCATCATTTTATTTGTGTATTTGTTGTTTAAGATATATTTACCCATCGTGTTACAGGTATATTGTAATACTGCCTTCGATATATTGTTCAATAAAGATTGCGGAAAACAAGATGCTGCCACTCCCTTTCACTTTCAACTGTCTGGAGTGTCTAAAATATATATATTTTATAAATTCCAAGATGCGTTTCTGCTTTTTTGACTTTTTATCTAGTCGTGCCGTGATTGTTCTCGTATTACGCGTCCCCCTACAGCGCCCCCTGTCTGTCGCGTGTTGACCACACTATTGCTATTTTCCCGCCACTGTGTTTTTCCCCGCCTGGCCACGTGATCAAGGGTCGTGAACTCCCACGAACCTCGCGACAGAAAACGTGAAGAGGACACGGAAAAACGGCGTCGCGGATTGGAAATAAAAATAACGATTACAAAAAAACCAAAGATGTTCTGTCAAAAATGACTTTCTAAAGTTCAAGAAAGATATTTATGTTGCTTGTTTTGTCAAATGTTCTCTGAAAAACGGTATATTAATGCCCCAAGAATGATTGGCACAAATTAATTCACGTTGAAAATTATTTTTTTTTGTTGCAAAAATGCATATTCATAGAGCCAAATGGTCATTCATAACCTTTTCTTAATTTTTGAGAATAAAGCGACACAACTACCATATTCAACTGTTAAAAACCAAAAACACTTCAAACTCTTAATTCCTTAATTTTTAAACATTTTAAATCACCGGGACTTTTTCTTTATATATTAATGAATATATCATATGCTTGTCTTATTTTATAAAGTGAGTTTTTTTCCTCCACAAAGACTAAAATTTACAGAAGCATATTTATGGAAGCATACTGTAATTTAAATTAGAAAACAAGTTTATACAAACCAGAAACAGTAAATTCTTACAAACACGTTTTGTGATGTCCAAAACATTAACACACAAACTATATAAAACATAAATGTTTTATTACCAGCTCCCCTTTCTTGCGTCATTCCTCTGCACACGATCACTCCATATTTCATATTCATTTAAAAAAAAAAAAGCTCATAAATTCCTTTTCAGTCAATGGGACTGATGTCTTCACCACGAAATTTGCATGACATTTCATAATAATCCAAGCAATTTAAAAAAAAAAAAAATCTGTTTCTTGAATCTTAGCACCAGTTCTCCAAGTGTTTCGTTATCCTGAAAGGCGGCTCGTACATCTCGACCACGTCGCTAAAAACCTTCCAGGCCTCTCTTACGACCGGAAACTAAAACTTGTGGTGGTACCGGCGGCGATCCCCCCCCCCCCACCTTCAAATTAGAAGGTCCGTCGACCCAGAGACAAACTTGTGAGCGTTTGCTCCACTTTTGTTCCAAACAAACGAGTGAAGCTGCTGTCCAAATGTTTACGGAGGACTTTTCACATCATACGCACGCATCTCAATCGTCAATGTAACACAAACAAGAGTAAAATCTTCACAAAGAGCTGAATAAAGCAACACCTGGAAGCAGTCTGGAGACCCGAATCGGATCAAAAATGTGCGCCAATACCTGAGCCTCGTCTGGCCTCCACTCATTCGCTCGCTCACTGGTCCCTGGTAATGCGGCGGCGAGGGGGGGGCGGGGTTCTGGTCTGCAGGTATAAACGGTTGTATGTCTCTATGTGCCCTGTGATGGATGTCCAACCCCCCCCCCCCCCAATGTCAACTGGGATAGACTCCAACGTCCCCCATGATTTTGAACCAGGTAAGTGCTTTAAAAAAAATAAAAATAATAATAATAATAATAATAAAGGATGGATGGGTCACGAGTATCCCTCCGCTAGGTGACTGTGGTGGAGTTCTGCCCTCGGATGGCGCACCAGGCCGTGAACACGTCCCTGAAAAAGAGCAAAAGAAACACACGTCAGACTCCGTATTGAAACTGCCGCCGGGGCAGGGGGGGGATAACGTGGAAAGGACGACCCACCTGCAGTGGGTGGCGACACACTCGTTGCTGCAGTACTCCTTGTCCCAGTCTTTGCTGTCCACTGCCGGGTTGGTGCAACCGGTGCGCACGCAAATGTTGGCGCTGGTGGCGGGCGTGATGCCAGGCCTGGGGGCCACTTTCACCTCGACCTCCATCTGACACACATTGTCCAAGTCAGGGAAAGCCGTGCGTTCACGGGATGCCGGGGCCCCACCCGCCATTGTTAGTAGCGCCCCCTGGGGGTCAAACTACGACATCGCCCGCACTTACCGCTTCCTCTGCCTCCATCACTTCCTGTCCTCTGGCCGCCGCGGTGACGGCTGACTGTCCCTCTGCCTTTCCAGTATTTGACGTTTCATAGGCCGAGGTCACGATGACCGGCGCGCCGGGATCCGTCTGACGCAACGGCGGTACCACCTTGATCTGCAGCGGCGGCGGAGCCGCGGAAGACGCCGTGCCGCCTCCCCGGGGCTTGGCCTGCAGGGGCGGCGGGGCTTGGGCGTGCACCATCTGCTGCAGCCTGGGCGGCGGCGGCGTGCTCTGCATCTGCTGCAGCGGCGGCGGCTGTCGCGGCGACGAGGCGGGCATCGCCGTGACCGACACGGCGCCGGAGGGCAGTTGCATTTGCTTGATGATGATCTTGGCGACGGGGGGCGGGTTGGAATCGGGCGGCGGTTGCGGTCTGATGGCGCCCGTCCGGGAGCGTGTGGTGACCTGAGGCAGGTCCAAGATGATGTTGGAGGTACAGATGTTGGTGATAGTGTTCTCTTCCGGGTTGTACTGCTGGGCCCTGGTGGGGCGCGGCGCGGGAGCCGCGCTGACAGCCGGAGGGGGCTGCGGGGGCTGCGGGGGCGGCGAATCCAACACTTCGATGGGAACCTGAAGAGAGGAGGCCCGGCCGGAGGGTAAAACGTGTCCGCCGCTCTCGTGAGCAAAATATCATCGGTGTCACACCTGACTATTGACGGAGGCCCTGTACTCTGCGAGCGCTCGCATGTAATCCTTCTTGGCGAGTTCATTTTTCCTCTTGTAAACCTGTAAAGAGGACGGGACACACACACACACACACACACACACACACACACTATTTGTCACCTCTGAAATCAACAAGTAAGCCCGAACCTCTGAAAGAAGCTCAGAGCCTTTCGGCATCAACAAATTGAGAATTCCCCGTTTTAACGCCACTTGACCTGTTTCTGCTCCTTCCCGAGGCTGTCCCACATGGACGCCACGATTTTGGACACTTCTCCGATGGTGGCTTTGGGGTTTTGTCCTTTGATCGCCGCCTGAGTATCCCTGAAGAAGAGCGCGTACGCCCGCACGGGCATCTGCGGCTCGTTGGGGTCTTCCTTCTTCTTCCCGGCTTTGCGACCCCTGCCGCCCCCTCCCTTGCGGCCCGTGGCCGCCGAGGCGCCCGAGGCGGGGCCGGACCCCGGCGCCTCGGCCACGGCGGGGTCCAGGGAGATGACGCCGGGACAAAAGCTCTGAGAGATCGGAGACTCCACCAGGATGCTCTGGATGGTGGGCAGGGAAGCGATGAAGGTTTGACGACATTATTTAACAAAATTGACATGTGGTGTTCGAAGTAAAACCGACAGTTTTCACTTTTTGCGCAAATTCGATTTTCTGAAATGTTATCAGCAATTTTTCCACCCCTTCCAAGGAACTTCCGAAGGAAGATGCTCGGGAATCTCACCCTCCGGAAGTCATCCATGTCGTCACCCTGCAGCGAGCTAGTCGGCGACGCCGTGGCCGACAGCGGCTGCTCCGGCGACTCCGGGCGCTGGAGGATATTTCCGGCCCCCAAGCCGAGACCCAGTTGAGCGCTGAGCTCCGACTGGTCGATGGTGGTCAGTTGGCCGGAACCCAGCAGGCCTTGGCTCATGTCTCCCAGCGGGACGTCGATGGTGACCGGGGATGAGCTGCTAAACTGCGAGCCGATGGGATGGCCCAAATCCTGCGAACACGGCAAGGAGAGGCGCACGTTTGCGTGTGTCCGGCCGGAACGCCGACGGGAACGCCCTCACCATTCCCAGGGATGAGCCCAGCAGGGCGCTCCCAGACTGGTTGATGACTCCCAGACTCAGATGCTCCAGCCCCTGCGAAGGCGGGTGGACAAACGTGGAGGCGAAGGAGGGGTCGTCGCCCTCCACCACGGCACTCCCGGGGACCGCCACGCTGTCGGAAGAACCGGGATCGGGCAGCTCCCCGAAGTGAGACACCACGTCGGAAACGGTGAGCGACGAATCCGGGTCCAGCGAGATGGGAGGGATCTCGAACTCCTCATCGCCCAGACTGGGAGTGTGGAAGGTCTGGAAGGAGAGACGCGAGCATTAGTAACCGTCAGACAATCCAGGACGGAAGATTTACTTACCTCCGAGGGGGCCAAGAAGGGATGGCCCGAACCAGAAATTGTCAGGTAGTTGTCATTGCCTCCCGGGAACTGAAACATTGAGGAGTGCGTTTAAAAAAAAAACGCATGCAGCAGAAAAACATCAATTCGGCGTCCACGCTCAGTTTTGACATGGATGCCAAATGACTTCAACCTCCCTCACAAAGCACACGGGGTCACCTTGTTGTCGGTATCGAATCCGTTGAAGGACTGCGGATCCAAGAACTGTGGATCGCCGTCGTGCTGCCCGCTTTCGCCGGTAAGATGGGAGTAAAAATTTAGGTCCATCGCGCCTGCCCCCGCCCCCCGCCCCAAACAAGCGGCTCAATAATTACAACGTCCTGGCTCGCCCGACAGATGTCAACATGTGGACGCCCAAAATAACCCCTCCTAACGTGCTTCTCCCCACGTCGTGCGAACCTTTAGCTTGTAGCCGGATTTGACGCAAGGCTGCGGTACTGCCGCTCGCCCGCTCGGCTGTCCTCCCACCCGCCCAACACAAACGCCTCCCTGCGGCCTCTGTCAGCGAGCACACGCCGGCCGGGCTCCGAACATGTCCGCGGTTTGAACTACTCCAAGCGTGGCCGTCGCGACCGACACAAAACTCCCCCCCCCGACGTCTGGCCCGGCCCAGGCTGCTCAATGGAACCCGAGCTACCGATGGCGGAGAGGAGGAGGAGCCAAACACCACAGCGGACATGCAGCCATGTTTGTTTCAAAATAAAATCAGCTTAGTTCACCCTCGAGACAAACAACAGCCCGTCTTCACTCCCGACACCGCGCTCATCGTGCGGAAGGAAATCTTGAAACAACGTCAGCCACCAAGCTTCAAACCAGAGTCTTGCGTGACAACAAATCCCATCATTTTGTTCCTCATCGTTGCCAGTCATCAAGTATGACGACAAATTAATGTCCACGTCAAAATTGCGTCACAGTGCCGCTTACCTCCATGGCCGCTGTCAAATTGGGCTTTTCGGTGGAGCTTTTTGGATCCACTTGGCTGAGTGAACTTCGGCCACAATCGATTTCCTCAACGATCACAACATGGCACCGGCGGCGACAACCGGATTGGACGACGTACGCTTGCTAGTGACGGCACCACGTCAGAGTGGGGCGTTTGCGGACCGGAATTGAGGGTAGTATATTTAACCGTTCAAAAACCAACACAAGCCAATGCAGGATGTCCGATTTGCTTTCATTAAAAAAAAAAATGTATTAAAAGTTATTTATTCATCAATTCACCAACAAGGCAGTGAGGTTTGAATTTCACATCATTTATACATGTCATGTGTCACTGAAAGAAAACTTCACCAACGTCCATTTTTTTTCCCTTTAAAATCATTTTATTTCCAAAATGTTAACACCAACAAATGTAATGCCACATTTCATCATTCTGTCATAAAAAAAAAAAACATTTTGGAATCTTGTATGTATGTACAGGCAATAAAATAATGTTTCAAAGACAAACACAAATAAATCCCTGCACTGTAACACTAAAATCTGCAGAAGGAAAAAAAAAGTTCACAGCTCATCGACTGCAACAAGCGCTCATTCGTGCACACACACACACCACACACACACACACACACACACACAGTTGGCGGCACATCAGCGCGGGAAAAGCTTCGAAAAACACACACATGCATACTGGTCATATCTATCGGGATGGTCCATTTCTCGTCTCGTCTCGAAAAGCGCCAACATCGGAGACTTATTACTGACTAATGTTGACGGTATTGCAGCTACACAGGAAAGTGTCATCACGGGAGGTGCAACGCGAAGAAGTGTGAAATGTCCGAAGCGTCACAGCAGAACTACCGGGGATCCGTTCGGTCGCCGGACGCAAAGCCAAAAAGTGTGCCCATCCATGTACAGCGGTTTAAATTGGGACGAGTGAAAGGAAAGTGCGAAGCGAGACGAATATTCCGACGTTTGGAATGAACATACCTTATCGCGCTAATAAGTAAAAAGACAAAAATTGAACCCTGAGTCTCATCAGAGTAACGACAGCCTCTGACACTTGACATCTTGCAACGACCGTCAGCAGGAAAACACGCTCGTTTGACTTTCGCAACAGCACGGCGCTTTTTCTTCTTCTTCTTCTTCTTCGTTGAATTCCTTGCTGTCTGACGCCGGTGGAATGGAAAAAGGCGTGCGTGTCATGACAAAAGAGTGACGACGGGTGACAAGCGGGGGTTTGCTTCGAGCAGTTAACCATGCAGCGGATGACCTTCCCCGCCCTCTCGCTTCCAGTGGATAGACAGCTCCTTTCAAAAGATGACGTCCCATCAGGAGTAGATGGTGATGACTTCGCTCCCTCCGCCTCGGACCAGCAGAACCCGCTCCAAGCCCTCCGTGAGAACCTCCAGGAACTCCATGTCTGCTCGGCGAGTCAAAGATTTACATCGACGCAAAACAACAAACAGGTTCCATCTATTTGCTGGATTAGGATCAAGGATACAGTTCTCATCTCCCTCTGGATTCTTGGGCGGTCCCGGCATGTTGAGCAAGACGACTCGGGCATCGTGGGATTTATTGACAATGACTTCGTTGAGCTTGACGGCCGTGTGCATCCTCCTCACGTTGGAATGGTCACTGGCGGGAAAGCAATTGAAAATTAGAGAATCCAATTTGTGGGGAGAAAACAAACAAACAAACAAAAAAAAAAAAAACGCGCACGAATGCCAACGCTGAAGTATGGATTTCATAAAATTGTTGAAAAGCAGAACGCGAGACCAGAAATTGGAATTGACGGTTTACTGACGGCCGGATGCTGAGCATGTCCCGGAAGCCCTCCGGCGTGGAGCATCCGGAGTGCGCGGCCCGGTACTGCGAAGCCTTCTCTTTGGTCCAGGTCATCTGAACGCGACGATGGCGCTCGGTCGAGGATCCGTCGCCGGCGGCCGCTCGATCCCGCTCGCCGGCGTCCGTGTCGTCGTCGTCGTCCGAGCCGATGCTCGTGAGTCGCAGCATGGAGTTCCGGTCTTTGACGAGCTGAGCCTGGGCCACGAGGCGGCAGAAAAGCAGCCTTTGTCAGGTCTTCGGCAAATCCGCATCGCTTCCAACATTGGCGTTTGACTACATTTCCCGGCGTACCCGTCAGTCTCGATTTCGGCTCCTGTATGAATTGACTAAGGCACACTAGTACAACAACTACGTCAATTCTGAGACTAAAATGTGTGCAACTACTACTAGTCGTGTTGACATTGCTCACTAGCGCACAGTTCCCCCGCCCCCCCATCTGCTTGGACTAGCCGATCAGCCACAAGAAAACTTACGTCGTCGAAACTCCAGCGAACTCGCTGAAGAAATCCAGCGGCGAGGAGGAAGCCAACATTGGAATATTTTAGGGAGACAGGCGGGCCGAAACATCCCGGGCGCACGGCGGCGGCCTTACCTCTCGCTCGCGGTCCGATTTGGAGAGACGCATCTGGCGGAGCATCTGGGACCTCTGCTCCATCATCAGGGTCCTCTCGTAGGTGTACGCGCTGATGTCGCTGTCGTGCTGAGCGGGGGAGGGGGGGTGGGAACACGTCAGTCGGTGAGCTTTGCCGACGGAGAGCAGCGGCGGCGTACCATCTCCACAACTTCCACTTCGGCCTCGATGCGCAAGTGGTAGAGGAAGGTCGCCAGGTCCTTCTTCATCTGGATGGAATTGTCCTCCATCTGGGCCACGGTGAAGATGCGCATCCCGCACTTGCGCCACACCTGTTCCAGGCGAGGAGGAGGGGGGGCCCACGTAAAAGGTTATTTCAGTTGACAAAAAAGAAGACGAAGCGAGAACTCCTGGAAAAACTCGAGGTTAGGAACAAATGAAAACCGGACAAATGCGGGAGGAAAAGGACTGGGCTCCGACCTTGTGCTGGCGCAGCAGGAAGGGCAGCAGCATCAGCATCCCGCCGTCGTGCACGATCCACCACACGTCCATGTAGCCGTCGGCGCACGGCTCGCTGTTGCTGGGGAACAGGGAGATGTTCTTGGGGACCAGCAGGGCCAGGTGAGCGGCCGTGGTGATGCGCACCGTGTCTGCAAGGAAGGAGGGTGGGGTTACTGTGCTTCAAGTCTGCTAGCGTAATGCGAACACATAATGCCAAAAGCCGTCGCTGGGCGAACAGACAGCATCGGTGTTGCCGTGGAGTTATGATTTCAGACACAGGTGTCAAACTCAAGGCCCCGAGGGCCAGATCCGGCCCGCCGCACGATTTCCTGTGGCCCGCGAGGCCAAATCTACCGTGTCCGTTTCCCCGATTCTTGGAAAAATCGTGACCAAAATTTCAAACGGTAAAGTTGAGAAATGACATGCATTTTTGTGTTTCCGATTCCAAGACCAGTTCATAAATTGATGGTGTAAATATGAGGAGACGATTTGATATATTTAACGGCCCTCTGAGACAAACCAGACCTGCAACGTGGCCCGCGAGAAAAAAAGAGTTTGACACCCCGGATTTAAGAGGTTTTTTGAACGCACAAAAAGGTGGCGCAACATGAGGAAAAAAATATTACTCACACCCACATATTCTTTATCCTCTGAGAAACACAACTCATCTTAGTGAGGCTGTCTCCGTGTACAGCATTTTCTTTTTTTTGGGGGAGGGGGGCTGGACCAGATTGAGAGCATTTCAATTCATCCCAATGGGGAAAGATGACTTGAGATACAAGTCCTATCGCAAGGCACTACCGTACTTCTTTTTTTAAACAGGTGTCTAAACCACTTAAGTACAAAATGCAAGTATTTCTGCCACATCCATCAAATGGGGGACGAGAAGGAAGCAGCAGGGGCCGGGACTCACGGATGAAGGTCTTCCAGGACTGCGGATCCTCGCTCTGCCTCCAAGCGTGAGGCCACCCCATGACCACGGTGTTGGGTTTCATCCCACCCAGGCCGCTGGACTGGATCATGTGACTGATGCCTTCGCGCGCCTTCTGCGCTACGATGCACTGGCAGAACCCCTTGACCCGCTCCTTGTCCATCAGAAGCTTCAGGGTCTGACATGCAGAATTATGAATGCGCCTAATAATATGAATACATTTGCTTTCACGTGCGCGGCTCGTCCATCGCTATCGAGGATTCAACGAAGAAATAGAAGATGCGGAGAGCGGACTCACCTGTTCCGCCGCCAGAGCCTCCCCGTAGCTGTGCAGGAAGTTGCCGGAAACCACGGTGCCCACGATGGTCAGGCCTTTTCCCGCCTTCAGCTGGCTGGCAAATGTCAGCAGGCGAGGAGACTTGACGTGCGCGTCTTCGTCCAGCTTGAGTAAAACCAACAGCTGAGGCCTGCAGGAGTCACGTCTTAAAACGGAGCCCAGCAGCCGTCACCGTCATCGTCCTCCTCACCTCATCGGGGACTTCCATACCTCCAGTTCTTGGTGTGCGGCGGGCCTTCTTCCAACCGCAAGAGGGCAAAACGGGCAGCGCTCAGCGACAGCCCACGGATCCCGTCCCCCCACTCTTTCTCGGCTCTGAATCACACGCACACGGTGACCGCTTCAGTATCGGCCCTCGTGCCCCCTTGTGAGCGTGTTCGTTTTGTCATCCCGCTAGCCGAAGCCCACTTCTAATTTCAAATTTGGGCTCACAAAAGTCGGCATCGCTGTAAATTCAAGGCAACGCTGAAGAGCACACGCCAATCTTGGCATCTGTCACCGTGGCAACATACCCGTGGTACTCAATGTACTTGTAGATCATCCCTGCAATCACTATGGCGACGATTGCATAGTACCAGGAGGAGATGAACATGAGCGCCAGGCAGATCGTCATCCCCAAAAATGACATGGACCTGGACACGCACAAGGCACAAGAAAAGGGACCGTGAGCCCTCGAGAGACCACGTCGGGTTGCGGCGGCGCCAGACGCACCAGTGGTAGTAGGAGAACCGCGGTCTCCAGTTGGGCGTCCTCAGGAGGGTTTGGAGGGCGCACGCCAGGTTGACAAACAGATAACACATCAAGAAGAACCTGGACAGAGAAGACGATTTGACAGCCCCGTCGGTAACGGAGACGATCCGGATCGGCGTGGGGTCTCACATGGTCAGGATGGGGGCCACCAGGTCCAGAGATGCAATGAGGATACCCAGCTCGGCGATGAAGGCCGTCAGCAGCAGTGCCCAGGTGGGCTCGCCGTTTGCTTTGCCGTGACCAAACACCTGACGCGCACATGCAAAACGCACGTCAGCATACCGCCTGGACCGTGGGAACTTTGACTGTCATCATTGTGCCGAGTCCTATAGAGTCACTTCCAACCCGAAGGAAAGGGATAACGTTGTCCTTGGCGATGGCCTGCAGAAGTCTCGGCGCACCCGTCAGCGACTGGAGACCCGCGCCGCACGTGGAGAAGAAGGAGCCCACGACAATGACCCAGGGGGTGGGCCAGGCGAGCGTGCCCACCACCAGATTCCCTTTGACCGAGTCTCCGAACCTGCGGGGAGCAGCAAAGATCTACGACCTTTCCCGTGCACGTGGAAAGACGCCAAGAGTGAAACTGACTTGTCTCTGAGGACCACGCCGTCAACGCAGGCGCCAAATAAAAGAATGCTGCTTAAGTCTGGAAGAAGCGAACTTAGGAAAACACGAGGTGTGGGTCATGCCTTCAAATGTCAACTCAAACACTGTTGCGTGTCACAAAACGCACATCGTTCCACGCTGCGTTCATCGAGACGGGTATCGCTGAAGGATACAAACAAAGGAGGTGGTGAGGATGGCGAGGATGGTCCCAATGGGGATGGAACGCTGGGCGTCTTTCAGGTCCCCAGAGCGATTGGAGCCGGCCATGATTCCTGAGGACGACAGGGCGCAACTTCTTGAAATAAGAACGAGCTTCAGGGAAACCCTCATTTCAGGGGCAGTCACAATTGAACGAGCCCAAATGTCCTCTGGCGGAATTGGTTGAGTACGAGGGAGGTGGTCAAAGAGGGTTTTTGTTCTCCGCCTTTCATCCTGGACACCCACTTTTTGACTTCCTACTGCAGCTTCCCCATACGCATTTTGCAATATTTTGAAAATGTTTAGCGGCGTTTTCCCTTCCAAAGCAAGAAATTCAACCACAGCACTCTGCTCCTGGGGGGCGTCCAACAATGACACGTCTTTTGGGAGGAACCACAAGAGGAGAGCGAGCCAAGAACTCGGTGATCGCTGCAACGCAAGTCTTCCGGTCGGAAACTGAAGAAAGCATTTACCGGTGACGGAGGGGAAGAAGATCCCCACCAGCAGCGTGAAGGACGTGGTGATATCGGCAAAGACGTAAGGCTGCTGTGTGGACGGAGTGTGCTCTCCCTGGGAGGAGCTCAAGGAGCCTTTCTCCACCACATCCCCTTTGCTGAGGTATGAGCTCCACAGATTCTCTACGAGGGCAAGCGGGAAGGTCACACCTTGTCGTGGCCAAATAGCGGCCTCCGTGTGCGGCGGCGTTACCGGTGATGATGCCGCTGGCCAAACCGGGGATGCCTTTGATACGGGAGAAGTTGTTGGCAGTGAAATAGTCGTCACAGGAGGCGTTGAGCTCGGCGCTCTGGCAGAAGCGGCTCCACAAGTACGTGGTCTTTTCCAGGAGAGCGGGACCGGGGCTCGGACTGGGTTCCGGTATCGTCGGCGTCGTGATGTTGCCGTCTGCGGGGAAAGACAGCAACATTTAGACAACTCGGCAAGCTTCCCGAACCGCCGTGTTGTGCCCAGATCGGGAACACACCCCCGAGAAACGTCTCGTTGGCGGCCTCCCTCTCGGCCGAAAGCAGGACGGTTCTGGCGCACTGGTCATCGATGAGATCGTGGCCGTTGATGGTTCTGTTTCCGAGCATACATACCCTGCAACGGTGACGTGTTACTTGGGTTGTTGGAGGGTTGAAAATTTCAGTTCGGGCGAACGTACGAGAAGTTCGGCGGCTTGAAGGCGGAGACCAGCGCGCCAACGTAGATGGAGACGATGGAGACGATGACGCAGGCCAAGAAGACAGAGGCCAGCTTGTTGACATACTTGACCCCGACAAATACCAGCAAGGACATGAGGAGGAGGCAGACGGAGCCGTAGACACGCATGTTGTTCAACATGGCCGCAGCCTCGCTCTCCAGCCCTTTGGCACTAAAGATGGCCGCTTCTGGAGCGATGTACATCTGGAGGAGAATAAAATGATGAGTCTGTCCTGTGACTGAGGTGTCAAACAATAATGTCAACAGGAAAACAGAACAACCCACCAGCAAGATCTCGACGGCTCCGAGGATGTACATGGCTCCCGCGAAGGTGGTGCCCAGGTAGAAGCACAGACCAACCGCACCGCCGAACTCTGGACCCAGAGAGCGGCTGATCATGAAGTAGGAGCCTCCGGCTGGAGAGAGGCGAGGGAGGTGAGGAATTAGCATTCAGGACCACGAACGGGTGTCTGACCGATGAACGGTCTGACTAAAATTGAATTGCGCGAAAATCGAAGCGGTATTTCCCATAGGAAATAAAGTAAATCCAATTAATCCAACCCTGGCACCGAAAAGAATTGACTTTTATGAATTATAGGAAGGCATTTTGCGATCAGTTCTTCCTCAAATTCTATCATCATTCCCCCAATGACAATCTGAACCTTGAGTCGAAATTGTGTGAAGTGCAGATGGCAAGATGTATTCCATAATGCAGGCATTTATGGCCCACTCAAGGCAATAACAAGCCTCACGGTCCGCTCGGCGGCACTCTGATAGGTTGGGGCAACGACGGCGCAACATCCCGTCAAAAGTCGGGTGAAATCACACCAGTTTCGCCCCACTTTTCTCGTTACCACTGGTGGCTCATTGAACACAAAAGGCTTACCTGGAACCACCCCGTTGGTGGCGATGGCGCTCATCGATATGGCGGTCAGCATCGTCTGGAGGGACAAAAAGGGTTGCGGGCAAGTGAGACTGCGGCACTCTACTCCACTTTACGACATTGGACGACACTCACGCAGGAGCAGCAGATGAAGACGATGCAGAGGCCCTGCAACACGCCGGCGGTCCCCACCACCCACGTCAAACGCAGGAACAAGATGACCCCAAAGATATTCTGCAGACACGGCAGGTAGACGCCCATAAAGGTCCCCATGCGCGGTGACTGTGGAGGGACAGAGCACGCAATCCAAATCAATGCTTCTGTACATCTGCGCCTGAAGGTCAGTTCCCAGTCCCCGATCCTGCAAGGTTGCGGTCAGAATAGATAGGAAACTCCTTTCGAACAAAATAACAGACTTATCTCCTGCTGGCAGCCCCTTTTCGGGAAGATATCGGAGCAGGTCAGCCTGAAATCACTTATTCACGCTAAAGACTAAATGGCAACCCGGCGCAAGTATCAAGTGCGACATTATCAAGCCACATGGGAGACAATGGACATCAATGGGAGACTCTTTCGTCGAAGGACTCGCCACATTTGCAACCGATTGCAAGCACCTTGGCCTTCTTCTTCTCACTGTTGCTCTCAGCTTCCTCGTGCTCCTTGGCGCCCTGCATCAGGTTGGTGTAGTTGGCCAGCCGACTGAGCAGAGACGACACTTTGGGCCGCGTGTCCATCTCCTCCTGCGAGGGGCGTGAAGACGGCAAACGTTCAAGACCTACCGAATCGGATCCCGGGCTCGTTTGCGCAAACCTCGAACAGGGCCAGGTTCCTGTCGTAGAAGTCGTCGTCATCGGCGCCGTGGCTGTTGTTGATGTACACGCTGGACAGTTTGGAATTTCCATCCCCTGCAAAGGCAGAGCGCGGCAGAGGTCAGCACACCGAGAGCAAAAAACGGTCGCTGGGTCGCTTCCCTCTATCGGGTCACCTTCACCTTTCGTGCTACAATCACCCTGACAAATCACAAGTGCGAAAGTGAACAACGCGGGTTAATATTCACCCGCTGCAACTCGGTCAACACGCACGCAATTATACAGAAGGATCGAGACCCGATCCTGGCCAGCTGTTCCTGTTCCTTTTCAGGTTCTTTTCTGCACCGTCATTGATTTGACGGATTCTCCTGTCTAAAAAGAATCCGGTAAAGGTTCGACAGGGGTGGGGTGGGGGGAGACGACGACGACAATGCAACGGCAAAAACAAAAACGAGATCAAATGACAGGCGTCTTCCAGCTGAGGTCAGCACACCTGCGTGGGATTTTGCCGCCGTCGCCGCGGGGGAGCCGGCGAGGGGGTCGCGCCGCTCTACTCCGAGGGCCTTGACCCCGACCGACGGACGCACGTGGAGATGCTGCGCAGCCCGCTTGAAACTCAATTGGATTAACCGGCTCAATTCCTACTTAGGGAAGCTTACGATAAGCTAATAGTCCGAGGTGTCCTTGTTACCATGGACGTGCACGGCTACTCCTTTTCCTTTGCGGACGACCGCGGAAGTGAAAGTGCCGACTTACTGTCTCGCGAGCAAACTGTGACGCATTTTGCTGACTCTTGGCTCAAACGCTGAGTCAGGTCAACCACCGTTTGCAAAACAAAAGCCCAACTTCTCCCTCCACCTCGAGAAGAGTTGAGGACCAACGGATTAAAACAAAAATGTGTCCCGGTCGGTCGAGGATTCAGTTCTATGGATATGAACGCCACCTCCTACCACCCGTTAGCCTAAAAGCTGATCCTTGCTCCAGTGTCTGAAGTTCTGATGGTTTAAATATAAAGAATACATTGGAAACATGTTTGAAGGCTGTCAAAAAGACGCCAGAGCAACAACAGCTGGTGTGCTGAAGAAAGTCCTTTCTGAAAAAAAGCATAAACGGCAAAATCAAGAAAAAAACAATTGACGAATTGGATATTGCGTAGAAGGCAAAGATACGTCGACAGTCATTGTTTGATATTCACATCTGACTCCTTGACACATTTATTTGGAATTTTCACACGAGTCACCGCCATCTACTAAAATCCCGACCAAATTCCACCGAGGGATAAACCTTGGTGCTCCTCACCTTGCTCCATGTTGCTGTAGTCCGGCGTTTCCGTCCCGCCTTCTCCCGTCGGGGCCGAGACCCCTCCCGACGCGTCGCTGGGCGGCTCGCTACGGTTGACGCTTTCCCGGGACCCGAAGCGCACGTGGGTGCCGGAGCGGGAGCTGATTTCGGGCGACGTGTCGGACAGGCCGGGGTGGTCTTCCGCCTTGGTGGGCGTCACGGTGAACCGCACGGACGTCATGGCGAGGGCCTCCGGGAAAATTGGGGGGAGGGGGGTGTGGACTTGGGACGACAAAATTGAGGGAAGGCGGGATGCTGGCGGCCTCACAGGCTAGCGAGCGCAGCTAATGACAGCTGGGAAAATTTGTTCTTTTCCAGCAGCCATTCTCCATCGAGGCAATGTGCGCTTTTGGGAAGGTTACTCTGAAAATGTAGCCGCTTACAATTACAAGTAATCTTGTTGAAAATGTAATAGTCGTGTAGAATGGCACATGACCAGGGACAGCCAATCAGAAGTGTCAGGTGTATAAGGATGACGTGACATGGGGGGATAAAAAAAAAAAAAATCTGTTTTTGCTGTTATTTTTCAAACGTAATTAAAATTGCAATCATGGAATTGAACAACAGACTATCTGATGGTAATGTAATAGATTATAATTACATAAATTTTGTAATAAAATTACGTGATCTTGTCGTATGTAATTAGTGACTCCCCAAAGACGCACACGACAACGTCACGCCGCCAATCGTAAGTGAGGAACCGGCCGGGCGGACACGGCTTTCAATCCGAGCAAACCGGCGCGGGTGTATCTTTTCGGCATCGCTTTTCCAACCGGGCTTCGGCTCGGCAGGGCGTCGTCGACGAGATCGCGGGCAAAACGAAGGCTCGGGAGCTGGAGCGGGGTCGCGGGCAAAGGGACTGGAGCGGGAGGAAATAGACAAAGGTAGGATGAAAGAAAAAAAAAAAACACTCACCAGACATATACACTAAAGCAATAAATTAAGTGAAAATTGTCTTGTAAATATGACACATCACAAAAATTAGAGTGTTGTTAACAACCCTGCCAAATTTAAATGACCCCCCCAAAAAATGGCCGCGTATATAAAGTGAGGAACTGTGTCCCACTTCTGCTGACCTGGAAAAATGGATGGCACTAAAAAAACAAACAAACAAAAAAACAGATTAAAACTATAATAGCCAGAAATGAATCCGACACAGTTCTTGAATCTTTGCACGTTTCCGGCTATTATTTCCCCCAAAATGTCACGTGTCACGCTGATTTGAGTTCTTCCCGACGTCCTAAACAGGCTGAACCACGTCTACCAAATGACTCACCAAAATTATCAAAACAAACCCCGTCAAACAATAACTCGGGTCTGTCTGGAGATGAGCGAAAAAAAAAAAAAAAAAAAAGCAAAGAAAAAAAGCGGCTCCAACCGGTTGTACCAGTCGCTGCTGGATGAGAAAAAGAAAACGAAGGCTTGCTTCGCATGTTGCGGTACCGTTCTTTTGTCTGGTTTTGTGGGGAAAGAAAACACCCTGTATTGAACCGTCCAGGGGGAAAAAACCGAATCTGGTGCGGTGCGCTCATTTCTTAGGAATCGCTAATTCAAGCATCAAGTCCGTGAAATGATCACCTGTGTAAAAGTGTACGTCACACTACTTTGCATGCAGTAAAGTCAGCATCAGTGTAATGGTAAAAAAAAATAAAAAATTAAGTGATATTCAGGGCTTAAAATGACAATTATATATTACACATCACCAAATCAAATTTAAAATAAGCAAACGTAATTAGTGTGTCGCAATGTTCTTATCATCAAGACACTTGCCACGCTCAGTTGAGCAATTTTACTTTCAGACGGACCTAATAATAATAATAATAATAGTAATATTCAAACACTAGGTGATGAGTAATAAGCGCCGATCGAAAATGTCGAAACATCATCGCGGGTTTCGACTGTGGCTCCGGAAAGAATTGGGGCGTCTCAAAAGGAGATGCGGACATCCGTAACCTGCGCTAACCGGCTTTCATTTTTTTTTTTTAGGACACTCGTTCAAAAGACGTCACGAGTGTTTCTTTGCCCAATTTGGAGTTTTCCGCCGGCGAGCGGCGTCAAATTGTGCGAGGGGCGAAAAGAGAGCGCACGGACGCCGGCTGGAATCGGCCGGCATCCAGACAGGATGCTAAAGCTAGCAATCGACTAACCCATGCCGCACGGAACTGGCACCTGTCAAGCACCGCGATACACGACACAAACACACGCACACAAATAAGTACAAATAAATACCTCGCTCAGGTGTTGTCGGAAGTTCGCCTCCAGCGATGTGCTTCGATTTCGTACATTTGTGGAAACATTGAACGCCTCAATATTTCGCAGCTCCTTATTGTCCGACCGAAAACAGAGAATCGTACGGTTTGTCCCTTCTCGGTCGCCGTTCCGACCGCAGCCTCGCGCATGCGCATCAATAGTCACACCCGACTGACAAAACTTATAAAATTGTTTACTTTTATTGAAACCTTTTTTTATTCCAATGGCATGGCATTTCACAAATAAATGAAGTTATTCATATAAAAACAATATTTTTTTTTCTTTGCATAGGTTGCACTTTAAAATATATTCACAGGTAAGAGTCTTTCATAACATTGGTAAAGGCGCACACACACATGCAACAATAGAATGTTTAAAATTATTTGGTTAAAGTGTCTCTGCGCTGAAGGTTTTTTTTTTTAATTAAACATTTAAAAACAAAAAGCATACGTGAACCTTCATATGACTTTTTTGTTGCCGTTGAGCAAGTTTCCGTTGCTGTTGACGAGCGACTGACACGCCGCCTGGCCGGGCTGCAGGTGATCGCTCGCCACCTTCTGATAGGTCGGGTGGCTCGTGAACGTTCGCACGAGGTCATCTGAGGAGCGCGGGGCACAATGCCA
This sequence comes from Syngnathoides biaculeatus, assembly GCF_019802595.1. Taxonomy (NCBI): domain Eukaryota; kingdom Metazoa; phylum Chordata; class Actinopteri; order Syngnathiformes; family Syngnathidae; genus Syngnathoides; species Syngnathoides biaculeatus. The sequence goes on from NC_084660.1 coordinate 6,272,968, forward strand.
AAGTAAATGACGCGCTCTGACCTCAGACTATTGTGAGAGATTGTTCAACAGGAAGGCCCAAAATAATAATTTTGAAAAAAAAAAAAAATGCTTGAGGGGAACAAACACATTGACTTTCAACAGATCCAGTAGTACAGGTACTTCTCGCCATAAATTAAGTTACCTCGACTTAACCTGCCACCACTGGAGGCCTCGGCGTAGAGCTGTGCAGTGTGATGCTGACGCAAGCCCAACAGCGCCCCCATCAGGTCAGATAGCTCCTCGGCACTCAGACTTCCTGTCCCCTCTCCATCGTACAGCTGGAAGGTCAAAGAAAGGCCACATCTGAACGCTTTTACAGGATTTGTGTGAGAAGAAGTAGCCGACCAGTCCATGGATATGGAATAGACGTGGCTTTCCCAAAGTGTAATCGACAACATTGTGAAACGTGCTTACGTCGAAAGCCGTGTGCAGGAGGGGCTTGATGTTAACAAGCCCAGAGAGAGCGGCCACATTCAAATAGATCTGTCTCGGGTCCACTACTTTTTCCTGAAAACAGCAGGAAGACGTTACGTCACGGAGATGCCACGGCAACCAACGCCCTGGTGGTACCTTGGAGTACAGGCCGCAAACGCTCGCTGCCGTCCGCCCGTCGGAGAGTCCAAAAATTGCGGCGAGTTCTTCGGCTCCGACCAGGAAAGACGATCCTGACCGACACCGGTCGACCATTCTCCCCAGCGCGGCTTCCACTTCACTCGCTCCCAGGCTGACGGACACGGAACACAGCTGATCATTTCCAAACTTCGTACAAACGTCCAAAATGGACGCTCGCCTTACCCGGCCTTGCGCAGCAGTGCCAGCGCTTCCCTGCCGGGTGACGGGATCGGGAGGGACAGGCCGCCCACTTTTTGGACGGGCACGCCGCCCTGCATCACGTAGTCCGTCGCCGGAATGCCGAGGGCCCTGAGACAGAGCGAGAACACATTTGCACGCTTTTTGAACGGCGATTCCCAACCACTGTGCCGCGGGAGATCACCAAAATGACGACTTGACGAAAAGAATTCTCCGTCTTACTTTGCCATGAGCTTCTGCACATTGTCGGCGTACAGGATCGGGTCGTTTCTCTCTTCCGGCGAGGGCTTGTAGACCGGCAAGAACTGCGGCACGACATTTCATGTTACCGAAGGGCAAAAGCAAACAACAAGAAAACACAAATACACGCTCGTTCGCCGACCTCCACCGTGATGTTGGTGTAGAGTTGCGACGAAGTGTGCCACAGCGCTTCAAGCCTGTTAGACGGAAGAGAAACCTGCATGGAGGACTCGAGAGGCGCCGTGAGCCCTGCAAGAACTCACCACGTCGTCCCTTTGTATGACCAGCGGACCGTATCCTAAAGCATGGAGGGGGGAAAAAAAACCATCAGGATTTCCTCACCTCGTGATTGGTCTAATTTTGACACTTCTTCATCTTGCTTCCATTAGCAATAATCAGCCTCTAATGAAATGTTTTGGGAAGTCCCCAGGATGTCAAAACATCTTATAAAAACTGATTCATAAACTTGTTTGAGTTTGAATGTTCCTCAGTCGGAAAAGGGTGGCGTGCCGTCCCCAGGTCTGGGATGAGACCCTTCCCCGAGTGGAGGAGTTCAAGTACGGTCTTGATCACGAGTGAGGGAAGATTGGCGCGGGAGATCGTAGTGACGCGGACTTTGTATCGGTCCGTTGTGGTAAAGAGGGAGCTGAGTCCAAAGGCGGAGCTCTCAATTTACCAGTCGATCTTCGTTCTTACCCTCACCTATGGGCATGAGCTGTGGGTCTCGACCGAAAGAACAAGATCCCATGAGTTTCCTCCGTAGGGTGTCCAGGCTCTCCCTGAGATATAGGGTGAGAAGCTCAGTCATCAGGGAGGGGCTCAGTGTCGAGCAGCTGCTCCTCCGCATTGAGAGGACCCAGATGATCCGGTGATCCCTGGTGAGGCGTTCCGGGCACGTCCCGCCGTAAAGAGACCCCGAGGACGACCCAGTACACGCCGGAGAGACTATGTCTACTTCTACTACTTCTCAAGCTACTTCCCCCGCGACCCGACCCAGAAAAGCACAAGATAATGGATGGAGTTTGAATCCACATGCTTAAAAACAAAACGCTTTAACCCATCACGATCATTTCAAGTGTCATCTCCTTCTCATGCGATGGACTATTCCATTTTAATGTGAAATTGAATTTGCGTTGATGATAAGCAATGTTGACAAAATCTTTGGAGTCAATCAGATCGGCCCCCAAATGACTAAATACACATCCGATGAAGCCAACATTGTAATGATTATTATTTGTGATGCAGTAACGTGTATGTGAGAGCACAGCCAAATCACCACTCACCAATTTGTTGGGGTAGCGCAACAGAACCGGTTGGACCGGCACTCCGCACAGAAAAGCACCTGAAGGCAAGCATGGAAGGAGAGAAGTGAAATTACTCGAAACACTACGCAAACATTTGTCTGCTACGCCCTTTTCTCTCCTCCTCATGCCATTCATTCCAGAACAACGGCCTCGCACGCCGCATCAGGACTGGATCGTCCCGATCCGGAGGCCCGAGAGGCGAAGGTCAAAACTCTCCTCACCGGGTTTGAACTTGATCAGAGCGCTGCCGTTTGTGGTGGTGCCCTCGGGAAACATCAGCATCTGGCAGAGAGTCGCCACAAGAACGAAAACTTTATCACTGGCGACGCGTTTGAAAATTTGTGGCGACTTACTTGAGGCCAGTAGCCGTTGGAGGTGATTCGCTCGGTGAGCTGGGCGACAGCCTTCTTCCTGGAATCCGGATCGCTCCTGCTCACCAGCACGGACTGGTTGAACTCCAGCAGCGCTAGCGCAGAAACCAAAAAACAGGTCAAGTCAAACACATATTGGGTGGATATAAAAAGTCCACACACCCCTGTGTGTATGGTTGGCATGCTCTGGTGGCGTTTTCCTGAGGCCTTTGACAACGTCGAAAGAATGCACAGCAGTCAGCGTTACTGCTGAAGCAAATAAGTCTTAAAGAAATACAAATAAAAGGCCTACTAGGACATCTAAACTTCATTTGAGGGTAATCAGAAGCAGTTGAAATGGTGCCAGGTGTGCTGACTCCTATTGAAGATTTTGAACCAGATTGGTTCATTCTGAACACAGCCACATCCCAGTTATAAGAGGATGTGTACTTCCCTTGTACTTGTACTGCAAGTCACGTTGGATTTGAAATGACTATTCTTGGTCTTAAAAAAAACAAAACAAAACAAAACAAAACAAAAAAAACCTAGCATTTGAACAAGGGTGTGTAGACTTATGTACACACATCCGTCATCCGTCGAGCTCACCTCCGATGACCGGCAGGCTTGTGTTCTCCGAGCGGGACACGACAGTGGGCAGCTGGGTGGTACACAAAACCAGCATGTCCAGAAAGGTGCTGTGGGGGGCCACCACCAGCACGGGCGCCTCCACCAGGTCAGCCCGCCGACCTTTGACGCGGACCCACACGAAGCCCAGGGAGAAGAAGACGGCCCGGCTCAGGAGCCAGACGCCCGGATGGAAGAACCAGCGGCGCCAGCCCGTGACGGGTCGGGCGCGATCCTCCGCCGACAGCCCGGCCAGGCGAAGGCGGGCCAGGGGCCACATGAGCAAGAAGAAGAGGCTCACCAGGACGATCCGGACCGGGAAAAGGAAGCTTCCCAGGATGAGACCCTTACAACAACCATCAAGACGCTTCAGCAATATAACCCACAGAGCAATATACGCATATGAAATATGTCAATAAATGAAACAGCATTGCCCAAACATGGCAGGCGAACGCTTCAATTAACTTGTGCAGCGAGGAAGAAAAATTGCCTCGCTTCGGCTAAAAACCCACAAACAACACGCGAAGCCATCACCCAAAGTTGAAGTTCCTCAAAAAGTTCTCACCCGGATTCGTTGGAAGCCGCTCAGCGTCACCTTGTGATAGAACGGATTATCGGACCCTTGATGGGACCCGCGGACGCCGCGCTCCAACTTCTCCATCGTCACCCGGAAAAAAAAAAAAAAAAAAAAACTGCCGAGCCACCTGCAACTAAAAACGAGCTGAAGTCCAAAAGAACTTGTCAGGCGAGTGACGGGAACATACCGGCGGCCGCACGTGGGAAGGTGTGTGCAAGACGCCGCCGGAGAGGTGACTGATAAGCGGACGTAACTAGTGACGTCACTGCACTTCCTTTTCCTGCTGATGCGCGGGGCGAAAAAGAAGCAAAAATTTGTTTTACGTACCTCTGTCGATTTTTATGATGAAACTATTTGACATGTCATTTGGAATATTTATATACTTTTCAAAGTTTTAATTTTGCTGAGCAATTTTGTTCTTTTTGCATTTTTTAAAAATGAACACATTGTACACACTTTTGTTACTTTTAGTAGGGCCGGGGTGTTATTCAGTACCCCCATGAAGTACTTTTATCACTTCATTAAAAAAAAAAAAGCAACATAGAAAAAGACCGTTTCCCTTTCTTATCGAATGTGACTGACCAAGGACAGGTTTCATTTCAATCGAGAAGAATTTATTTTTGCGAAAGCACATCAGTATAAATGCAAGTGAGACGTTGCGTTACGCGCAAATCAAGCTGACGAATGAAGACTGTTAACGACAAAAACGAACAATTCAACACATTGACAAGTCGCTGGCCGTCGGTTCGGTCGCCCGTCGGAAGCCCCCGCCGCGTCCCGAGTTCACCTCGGCTCGCTCCGTCGCGGGTCACAACACCATCCCGCCGCCCATCATCTCCATCCTCTGTGGGGATTTCACGGTTGCGACAATTACCCGCTCGAATCTTGACGGCGGCCGGGTCGCGTGCAAGATTTAAACCCGCACGTGGCGTCCCGAAGTGACTTCTTGCACGCTACCTGGGGCGGCTCGATGAACGCCAGCCAATCAGACGAGTGGGTGGGCAGCAGCCCCATCGATTGACACTTGTAGATGGCCAAAGCCGAGCCCAGCAGGTTCCCCACGAGGTAGACGAGTCCCTGAAGCCACTGCTGACTGGAGCTCTCTAACAACTTGAAGGCTGTTCAAGACACCAGAGGAAGACGAGTACAGGATGACGGGCTCAACTTGTCCCCCGAGCATCTTTCACGATGCACTCACTCGCTGACATGGACATCAGCGCCTGAATGGGCCTCCAGGCCATCATGCACACCATCATGATGGGGAAGATGGAGATGGTGTTCCCCGACATGTACATGATGAAGAGGTTCATGGGGATCTGTTTGAGAGGGCCCAGCGCCACATCCCAGCATCGCTGTCAAAACAGGAGGAGCGCAGTCAAAAATCCACCAACACACGAAAACAGGCAGCCCGTTCATCCGGACTCACCTTTTCCACCAGGTTCTTGTCCGTCTCCTGGATGCTGGTGTCAGGGACGGGCTTTTCGGAATATCCGATGGGGTAGACCACATCTCCCTGACTGGCCTGGCGGTCGCTCCGACACCTGGAGCAAAGCAGGGCCGCTGTTATCTCAGCTAACAAGTAAAAACTAAATTGAGTGTTCGCCTGCAATGTATCCAACGACAATTCCACATTCACGTCAACAAACGGTTTTGGGAACTTTCACTACAGCTGAAAATGATCCTGACTTTTGTAAAGGTTTGACACAACAAGGGTCTGTTTTAGAACCACTGTTATTTTGCTCGCATACTCGGGATTTAAATGTTAACTTGTTTACGTCAACAATGCAGTCAATTTCTCGATTCTCCCTCAGTTGATTTAAAGTGACCTCACAGGTCTTCTGTTGAACAGAAATCTTTGAGAAAAATAAATCTTTTCTCCCTCAGCACTGATGGAAGCAGATGGTACAAGCTACATTTGTATCACTTTTGGACCACGCAGATATTTACAGGCATTCTCCTGACGCTACATTACAACTACTTGCTACAAATGATCACAATAGTATCACATTTGTTGCTTTTGATGGCTCGCATGACCCATCACTGGATGTCTTTGGCTCCGTGAACACAAGGCCAAACTTCACAAACTACCTGTAAACTTACTCATTCCGAAATTATTCAGTCTATCCAAGCTAACGATTCCTTTACCATCATGTTGTGTCACCTAAAGGCTGTTGTTCAGGGGGTCGTCCCCCCCACCCCATTTTACCTGGTGTTCCCTAAACTCAGCTCGAGAGCCCACTTCATCCTCCTGGACCCGGCTCCACCTCTCGTGGACAAAACCCCCCCTCCTCCTTGTCCCCCTGGAGATGCCATGGCAACCGCCTGGACTGCGAGATCGGCCCCTAGGGAAGAAAAAAAAATTAGCACGAATCGTTTAGATTTCTAATTGAAAAAAAAAAAACAAAACAAAACAATTTGTTCCATGTTCGTCATTTATGATTTCACTATTTTACTGATGCTTTAGTGCCCCCCGTGGTCTCGATTACGTATCAATGTACTTTGTGCAGGTAATAGTATTCGAGTAAGAATTGAGGATACGTGTGACATCATCGTTCAAAGGTCAAGCAGCATCTCCAAAAGCACTCAGTCACTTCATGCTATATAATTTCAATTGTGTGGTGACTTTGACACACCCTCCTCGCCGTACGAGGTGATTATTATGAGTATTTTTTTTTATGGATCATTTTGCGAGGGGTTAAGCGTGGCTTTCCACCCACGATTAGCTGTTAGCATGTCACCGAACACGAATAGGCAAACACGAAATGAGCACCGGTTCACGAGATAAACTGCGGTAAGTACATACAACAGCCCGACTTTGTGACCAAACAAGTTATTAAATACCACATTTTTTCTGGGTTTACCTTTAGAAGGAGTCCAAACCGAAGCTGGTGTTCCTTTTGGACGACCACAACAGTTTACCGTTCTTCGCTTATTCCGGCGTGACAATGACAAGTTTGCTGCTCAGTGACCCAGAGCGCCCCCTTGCGGCCTCTGAAGAAGTACTTCGTTGCCCCCATGAAATGTGTTCACTTCATTTGGATTTTATTATGCTATTCATCCCGTTTCATTTCCCGCCAGTTCAGAGAATCAAAGGTTGGACATCATGACTATCTTAGTGCAAACATTTAAACGTGTCATCACACATAAAATGGCAGTGCAAATTCAACCGTAACAGGTAACCACGTCGTCGTCGCCGAGAGAGGAGAGGAGAGGCTCGAGAGGTGTATGACATCATAATTCCGAGACATATCGAGCGTCACTTGTACAGGCTGAGCTCAGGGCTGTGGTAAAAGCACATGTAAGAGTCACACAGCAGCCGGCGAGCGCGCTCCGGAAGGGACGCGGGGTCGACTCTGCTCAGCTCCTCCTCTGACAAGCTGAGGTAGCAGCCCACCTCGGGACACGGCCTCACCAGGGGGACGTTGAAGCCGTTCTCGCCGCCTGGTGGGGGGGGAACCACCAAAAAAAAAAACACACCGGTCAATTCTGCTGATTTTAACGGAATGAGCCGCTTGGTTTTCGTCTCACCTTCGCGGTCTGCCATGCTGTCAAAGAAGAGCCAGTCGGAGGGCAGAGGCCCGTGTTTGACGAAGCTGACGTAATGGCTGGTCTCGATGCACGTCACCGCAAACAGAAGCATCTCCCGGCGGGCGGGGTTGAGGGGGCCGCTAAACACCCCCTCGGGGACGCCGATCTTCAACGGGCAGTGCGACGTTCGCCTCTTGTGACTGTGAACCTGCACAAGAAAGATGAGGGCGGACTTGCGGCGGGGGAGGGGGCGCCTGGCGGCCGACGTTGCTCGTACCTGAGCGTTGCACGTGTGACAGTACTGCTTGAGGTGTCCCGGTGTGATGTCTCGGTCTTCGTAACACTCGGCGCACTCCCACCGGGCCAAAGCCTCGCAGACGCTGCACTGCCGCAAAGCTTGAGAAATGCACACGGCATGCATGTTTACATCCTGTTCAAAAAACTGTTTTGATTTTATTCACCATCTAAATAGTTGAAAACAAATCTTGCCAACTCTCTTAAATGCTCAACCGTCTAAGAAGTGTAAATCCTCGCTTCCCTCACTCCGCGGGAGCCGCGCCGAATGACGTCGCCTCAAGATTTGAAGTTTGGATATCTTTTTTTTTTTTTTTTTTTTTTTAGACCATAATGACTGAAAATAGTTACTGTCATCCAGCAGGTCCGTGATGTCCAGGCTGAGGGTGGGCAAGATGACGTCAAACATCTTGAAGTCCTTCCCAAAGCGAGGCATGAGCAACAGGAAGCAGGATGGACCCTGTGGTGGTGGTGGTGGGGGGGACAAATACAATGCAATGGATCGGTTCGGATCCCCCCACGCCCCGATAAGACTCCTCTCTCCACATTGACGCCGCGTTTCTGCGCACCTCCGCTAACTTGAGTCCGGCGTGGAGGAAGGAGGACTCCAGCAAGGTCTGGACGCTGGCCACCCGCATCGGGGTGAAAAGCGGCGAGGGCAACAAAACGGACTCTGAGGGGGAGGGCGAGCGAGGGACGTGAGGCGGGAAGAGCTGGTAGAGGTGACATTCCTGCGGCTTTTGAGTCACCGATCTAGGGGGGGGGGGGGGTCGAGAAGATTCGGAAGTTCCACGATGCTATATGCTAAGTGTCTGTGATAAAAACAATAACGAGGGGAAGTACGAGGAGGAAGAAATAACCACGGAGGTGTGGCGACACCTGATCTTGAGGAGTGGCTCGACACGGAGGAGCAGGAAGAGCTTGTTGAGGAACTCCTCCGGATCTGGACGGAGACAAAAGCAGGAGCGGCGTGGCAGCATTCCTCGCGGACAAACAGGAAGTGCTCGGCGCGCTCGCTCGCATACCTTTCTCCTGGTTGGTGAAGCCTGCGTCGGCGTTGGCTTCCTCCAGCATTCGCCTCAAGGCCATGGTCTTGCTAGCGCAAACATAGCCGTACCTGCAAAGCCCGAAGCGCAATGGAAAAATTCTGATTTCATATTGCACGAATGGATCGAGCTGTTCAGCCCGTGTTTCTGAAGCACGCTTCCCCGGTCAAACGTCATTTAAGGCAGAAATATTGGCCTTCTGCCGCTCGGAAGAAGGTGTGACATCACGCCACCGTGGTCTGTTGTCCAAAAGCGACTGGCAGACCTGCGCAGGGGGTTGACGATCTCGCAGCGCAGCAGGTCCTGAGCTCGCGTCGAGCTTCGGCCGGCTTGCGCGTCGACCGCGGGGCAAAACAGAAGCCAGTCTGCCGAGCTGCAGCAGGAGAAGAGGCTGCGGACGGCACGACGGCGTGAGATAAGAGGCTTCCCTGAACGCGGGAGCCGAGTCCACGCCGCACCTGAACAGCGTGGCGTCCAGGTAGCAGGAGTTGAGGTGACCCTGGATGCCTTTCTTCCAGCCCTGGTACAGTTCTTTGGCCTCGTCGCCATCCGCAGGAAGGGTGTCGTCCTCCACGTGCTCACTGCCCCACTCGGCAAAAGCTGCAGAGAACCCGAAAAGGGTGAGCGTCCGCCTCGGCTGCCGCGCCACACCGCCAAAAGTGCCCGTTCACCTATGGAGTTGCAGCGCTCCACTTGATTGACGCGGGCCTCGGGAGCGGGGAATCTGGAATCTCGTCGGCAATTGCACAGCTTGACGAAGAGCCCCTTGTTGGGCGGGCAGCGGAAGTGGCGCTCGCCGAGGTAGCACCCGTCGGTGCCCGCCGGCACTTCCTCCTCCTGGATGGTAATGATGTGAAACGAGGGCACGGCAGCAGGAGGAAGAGGACGAGGTCAACTTACCAGCTCGATGCCCGCCACCTCCTCCAAAATCCCATCGATGTGTCCAATCCAGCGGATCACACCGTAAAAGGGCGGGTCGTTCACTTCCACCATGGACCCCACCTCCAGGGCTTCTCCGTTGAGCGCGGCCGCGGCCCGGTCCACGTCCGGGGACGCGGGCGGCGACGGCGGGCGGTGTGCGCCGTTGGTGCGCTGCGCCAGCGCCGCCGCCACCGTCAGGTCGCTGGGTTTGGGAGGCGGCGGAGGGGGCGGAGGCAGGGGATCGTGGAGCAACTTCGGCGGTGGTATTGGGGGAATTGGTTTGAACGGTTTTTTGGGAGGTGGCAACAGGGCCACTTTGGGGGCAGAGGTGGGCGGCGAGGTGGGGGCCGGCTTGGCGGCGGGCGGTGTTGGCTTCGTGTTGGATTTGAGAACTTGGGGGGGAGGGATGGCGTGATGATGGGGCTCTGCAGTGAACAACAAGAATAATTGCAATATCATAATTTCCATAATTGATCTAATCGGAAATCCCATTTGAAAGTATTTCAAAAGTGTTCCTCGACCTGGCGAGACCTTCGAAGCAGGCAACAGTTTTCCATACAGCGCAGAAGGAATTTGGCAGATCTTCTCTCCGCTATAATATCCGTCCCAGTTCCCCGTAGGAGTGTCCTGAACGACAAAACGCCGGATCGTCAACACTCTGCAACGCGACTGCAACGAATGAAGCGACTGACCAGCAAGATGCCGACGTATGTCAAAGATGAGTCGTGACGGGGAAGCGGACCACAGAAGCGAACCTCCCCGCTGACGGGCGAGCCGTCCAGGGAGACGCTCACCCGCTGGCCCACGCCGAACGGCAGGGGCGGCGCAGGGCCTCGAAGCGGGTGCTGAGTCCCGCTCGACGCCGGCTCGGCCGATCCGTCCCAAGACTGAGCTTGAGCGGGGAGGGCGGGTAACGGCGGATGGATGTGTCGCCCGGGGTTACTTTGGCTGGTGTGACGGCGGGCGACGCTGCGGCGGGGAGGGCGCTCCCTTTCTCGGCTGTTGGGCTCGTCGCTGCTGGACCAGCGTCTGAGCGCGACGTGGCTGACCGGGACAAAGACGGCGGAGCCGTCAGGGCAGGTGAACAGACCGTTGCCGGTGCCCTTCCCTTTGCCCGCCGCAGAGCCCTGCGGGCGAGGAGGGGCGACAGTACCACCTGACCGAAAGACTTCACCGACGCAATGTTCGACTCTCACTGCGCCGCTTTACCTTGAGTTGCACCCCGAAAAACTGAGAACTGGTCCCCGGGGTCAGCGGCCCGACGTATTTGAGTTCAGCTTCGGCGAGCTTGTCCGCTTGGCCCAACCGGACCCATAAGGGCGTCCCAGCGGGCAGGCCGGCCAAGTCGAGAAGCTTCTCAGGATCGTCTAAACAAATAACAACAACGACAAAAGCTGCCAGTGAAGCTTTCTGGTGTTCTTAAACAACTTACCTAGCAGTTCAAGGCGTGTCTCTGGTTCCACAGGTTCCAACAGCCCAACGCAGTCCATTGGGACTTCAAGCAGAAGTTTTCTTTCCAATTGTAGACTGATGTCATGTTCCAGCATCTGAGGAGAACCCAGAGGAGACACATCTATTTGACATTACCACCACCCCCGCCAAAATAACTCGTAAATTTGTGCCTGTTTTTTTTTTTTGTTTTGTTTTGTTTTTAAAGGATACTTACTGCTACCTTGACGTTTACAAGCTCGGCTGTGTTCCTACTCGTTTGCTTCTCCGAGCACATGGACCCCCGCGGCAGCAGGGTGGTACCTTCCGAAAAGCTACTGGCATTCAGGTCGGTCAATAGCAAGTATGTTTTGGGGGGGCGTCCTTTCCTTCTTAGGTCATGGACCGCTGACATATTTCGTGCCGTTCACTTCAAGCTAGTCAATGGAGAAAGGAAAGCTTTCGTGTATTGTTTTTGTATTAACAGAGCTCCATGATACGACTAAACACCAAATAAATATATTTTTTTTTTAAAAGTTGACATAGTGCCGGTCTTCCGAGTCTCGCAAACTTGTAACAAATATTGCCCGGACGACACAATGCTACTTTAAAAACATTCAGATGTTTCTATAGGCGAATGTAAGAAAGAATACAAAAAAAGATCTTTTGGAAAAACTCACCTAGAAGAAGTCGAACTCCCATCACAAACCCGACCGTAAAGCCGGAAGCGCAGAGATTGACAGCAGAGCCAACCAATGAAAAGCCGGAAAAGTTCCACAGCCAATCAGGACAAATGTAGGCGTTTCTCTGACGTCGACCTTGATATTGTGAGGCGTTCAAAGACATCTTGTACTGTACTGATGTCAAACTTCAATTAACCCATTACAAAATGAAATATATAGTGAAGTAATTTGCATTTATACCCACTGATCTTTTTTTTTTAATAGTTTATTTCACTTTTAGATTATTGGGCATTTTCTCAACTTACACCCAAACCAAACTACAGTATTCACTTTTTTTAAATTCAGTTTTTATTAGTTCATAAATAGTATTTCCACAATATGTACAATATATAGCTAAAAAAACAACAACAAAATATATATTTCATCTGAATGTTACATATTTTTACATCATTCTAATAATGACACCATTTCTTTGGTTGTACTGCCGACGTGACTGGAAGCACAAGTGTGGGAGGGGAAAAAGAAAACTGGTATAAATGGATCTCCTTGTAGAAATTTACTCAAGTAAAACCTAATGCTCCCGCAACCCTTGTGAGGATAAGCGGCTCAGAAAATGGATGGATGGCTGATGTAGACCATTTAACTCTCAGCAAAAATAATAATAATGATAAAACTTCCTTCATTTAAGTCAGCAACCCGTCAAGGGTGTGACGTTTGAAAAAAAACGAAAAATAATCCTATGCAACTACATACTAGTTGCACGATCATTCAACTGATCAGGATCACATTTAGCGTCTCGCCGGGAAGACAGAAGCGTCCCGTCGTGCGTCGCCGGACAGCAACGTCGGCTCTCCCGCACCGGACGGGCAAGCAGTGTTCAGAACTGCGGCGATGACTGCTCCGTATTGACAAAGTACGTGGTCAGCTCCCCTTTGCCCTTGACGTTGATGACCCCTCGGAGCGTGATGCCGTAGCCCACGCTCTGGACCGCCTGGGCCGTCTCCTCTGTCACCTGGATCCAGAGACCGACGCAGAGGTGGGTCAAGCGGGGAAGGAGGAGGAGCCGGTGGCGACTAACTGACCTGTATCCTGTCCAACACCCCTGTGCTGTCCATCCTGCTCGCCACGTTGACCGAGTTCCCCCAGATGTCGTACTGCGGTTTATGAGCGCCGATGACTCCGGCAATGACCGGGCCTTGGTTTATTCCTGCAAATGTACAATCACCATTATTTCGCCGAAGAACAAAAAAGGAGCGTTCAATGTTACTCACACCTCCTGACCCGACCCGTTCAAAAATACACAAGTCCCGTCGCCACTGCCGTTTGAATAACGGGCTCACCGATTCGCAGTTTGAAGCTGTTGAAGGAGTGCGTGTTGATGAGCTCCAGTTTGCCCATCAGCGCAATGGCAAACTCCACCATGGCCCGCACGTGGCTGTAGGACATGTCACATTTCTGCAGGCGGGGTGGGGGGAATTACTTTAAAACCACATTTGTCTCCGCTGCAATCAACGGCCGTTCACTGCAAAACCAGTGCAAGGATTTTTGGCCTTACCTTCCTGTCATCCGATGATTGCGTCAGCCCCGCAGCCGCCATGTACGTACTGCCGATGGTCTTGATCTTCTCCACCGACGAAAATTTGGGCTTGGACAAAAGCTAAGTGACAAGAGTTATACGTCAGAAAGTGAGGGGAAAAGTCGGGCCTGGAAAAACCTTCAGATGCCAGTACTCGCTCCCACCTCGTCAAAGTCGGCTATGATCTCGTTGAGGAAACGTAAACACTCCAGACCGTCTCTGTTGGCGCTGCTCTCGCTGTAGAACTCCTTAAACTGAGGCACGGAGGCGAACATGATGCACACGCACTCATACGACTGGCTGTACAGGTCCTGAAACCAAAAACAGACCGTCAAGATTTATGCAGCGAGGCCATTTTATTTACACGGTTCGATTCACACCAGAAATGATCCTGAGGAACTGCACAAAACAGGACAGACCGATTGAGAAACCGAACGAGGGACGAAAGATCAGTATAATTACCGTAGCATTCTCAAGATGGCTTCACCAACAGGGACAAAACGACTTTACCTGGTTGCGGACAGTTTTGCCGATGAAGAAGGAGGCCACGTGAAGGGGTAGAACGTTCTCCAGGAGAAGTTTGTTGACATTCTCCACTGTCTCCATCTCCTCTTGTTCCAGCTTGAAGCAGTGTTCCAGCAGGAAGTCCACCCGGCAGCCCAGCTCGTCCTGACGGGATCGGTTGATTGAACTTTTTTTTATTTTACCGCGCAAAAATAAATTAAAACAGAACTGAAGAAGAAATGAAAATTCTATAATATAAATACTGACACATTGACTGCATTCAAATCTACTTGGATCCTATCCCTTTAACATTACCTAAGATACATAAGCCATCAAGAACCCTAATGACTGACCAGATTAAGCAAAAACATGTACAAGTTTCCATGTGGTGTACCGAAATATGCACGCACAGACCTGTCTGGCCAGAATGAGGCAGACAATGTAAAAGATGACCAGCCAAACTCCGGACATGATCTGAGGGTCCTTCAGCACGCCGGGCCTGGGAAAAGCATCGCAGAACCCAACGAGTCAGAGCGTGACGTTCGGAGGCAAACTCGGGTCAACGCTCTCTCTCAGCGTCGGAGAAAGACGCTCACTCACCTGGTGGCGTTTCCGTAGAGCAGGCTGATGAGGCAGAACGAGCGAGCGGCGTACACGTGGAGGAAGAGGGCCAAGTAAACCACCACGGCCAGCGTGAGCAGCAGAGCCTTCACCGACAAACATATCCGCACGAAGACCACGACTCCCAGCATGGCCAGCAGGCAGCAGTACAGGTAGTACTGCAGGTGGGTACGGAAAGACCTTTGAGCGTGTTTTGCGATTGTCTTGAATACTCGGGTGGATTGCCATCGACCCAACCACAAGGACCGTTTAACTTAACGTTCATCGTTAACTCACAGGCACGGTGTAGAGTTTGAGCGCCTCCAGCGAGCTCCTGTCGCTAACGTCCGTGCAGTTGTTTCCCGGGATGAAGACCTGAAGTAAAAGAGGGTCAAAGAATCGCCAAAACCGGACAATGGCCGTCCCGATCGCGATCCGGCCGGCAAAACCCGGCGGCTGTTTTGAACGGAGCCAAAACGAAATGACCGCGAAAGGGCTCACAAAGTTGAGGATGGCCATGAGAAGCGTGATGAGCAAACTCAGGCAGACGATGAACAGCCGCAAGGCCGCCCTGGTGGAGATGCTGCGGGACAGTCCCGAGATCCAGTTGATGCGGGGCGGTACCTTGGAATGCCATTTCTTCTTCAATAAATAAATAAACGGGGGAGACATTTAATTACGTTCAACATGTTTTGTTGGAGAGCGCTGCCGAGCCTACCTGCAAGTAGCCGCAGAACGCGATGGACAAAAGAAGCACCAGCACAGGGAAGGTGGCGCTGTAGGACACGGCCAATTCAAAGTTCCTGGTCGGCGTGGAAACACGTTCGGAAGACAGATGACAAAAAAAAAAACCCCGCAAGAAAACAACAACAACAAAACGGGTTCCGCTCACTTGTCCGAAACGAGCATCTGCACAGCAAAGAGGGTGACGAAGACCAGAGCAAGGCAGCTCATGGACTGGTGTACGCCGTTCACCTCCGACAGCCGAAACTGTGAGACAAACGCAAACATGAGAAAGAAAAAAAAAAAAGCACCACAGTGGGTTCACTTCCTCTCGGGCAAGTGACAATACCTGCTTCTCCAGCCGCACGTCATTGAACAGCAACGTCAGACAGTTGAGTCTCTTGGCTCTCCTCCTGGGAAGGCAACACGTAATCGCGCGCACACAAAAACAGGTCAGAGGAACGGGGCGAGCAGGGATTTGAAAAACATCCGACTTACCCGGCGGTGTCCAGCGTGTCCAGCGATCCCCTCACGCCGTTATCGACGACCAAACTGAGACAAAACAAACAAAACGTAAAGGATTAGAATTTGACTGTATCGACATGTTTTGAGCAGCAACTTCACTTGTTTGAATTGTATCGGCCCTCCGAGGGAAGTCCGAACTACAACGTGGTCTTGAGTTTGAAAACCTCAACGGAACATACCAGGAGGGGGTGTTCTGACAAGGCGGTCTTTCCTAAAGCAACGACAGACATTTTGCCGTTAGTTGTTGTTGTCATTTCCCCTCTTTCTTCACGGTTTCGGGCCACGTTTGCAAATGTACTGTTCGGCAACGTACGGCGGTCGATTGCTGCTGGTTCACTTCGACTCCGTCCATCTTCCTGGGCGGCTTGCCGTGATGATTGCTGAGCTCGGCGAAGGGCCGGATGTTCTGCCACGACTGAAGGTACTGAGACATGCGCATGGACGCCCGCTGCCGGTTCTCAACAGTGCCGAGAAGGTTTGCCTGGAAACAAGATTCCCACGTTTCCACGTTTGCGTCCTGGAGTCAGTTCGCCGTGCGAATGCCCACCGTTTGAGATCTTTTGAGCGGGCTGTGGGAGTCGTTGGGGTCCAGCACCAAGTAGGTTCGCCTTCCTCGAAGAAGAGGATCTCGACTCCCCCCGTCGCCGTCCTCTACCTGGTACGCTCCGTTCAAGTGTCGCAGCGTCTCCTCGGTGATGTGAACTCTCCTTGGGGAAAGCAAGCAAGGAAATTGGTTGAGTTTCGTCGAAGAAACCAACCGATTTGGTTTGAATCTTCTCACCCAGGAACGCCTCCGGACTCCATGTGGTTGGCTAGCGTGACGTCATGTGACCACACGTCGTATTGCCACTTCTGCAAGCCGATCACGCCGGAGAGTACGTTGCCCGTGTGAACGCCGACGCGCATGCTGATCTCCACGTCTGTGGCCTCTCGCAGTTTACTAAAAAAAAAAAAAAAAAAAAACGAAGAAAGAAAGCGTCACAGACATCCTGTGTTACCTCGACTTACAAGCTGAATTTGTTCGGCGACTGAGCTTGTAACTCAGTTCACTGCTCCATCCAATCAGTTCTCCAGTTAAATCGATTTAAATCTGAATCATCCGAATCGAAAAACAATGACATAACAAACACAAATGCCATTACTATTTTTGTGCTATGGCTGGTAAATAAATAAACTGGTTTTATGAAGTGCCAAAAGTAACACACCCATGTCACACCGAAAGCATTCATGTGTTGATGCGTGGGTTTCAAAGTCGGTGTGGCCGAGTCGGGTCTAATCAGGAGCGTGCGGTCGGCGCGGTGGGCTCCGGAGGAAGTTCCACAGTACACAGTCTGTGCGGTCTTCACAACACATGCAAACGAGCTGACCTGATAGCGGTGCACATGTCCAAGCCCATCTGAACGCAGTTGCTGGCGTGCGTCGGGATCGGGTCGGGCAGACCTGACACGCAGTAGTAGCAGTCGCCCAGGATTTTAATGCGAAGGCATCCGTTCTTCTGCAGACGGTGACAAAGCAAATGTGACGGCGCTCGCGCAACCGCCGGACCGGGCGCGCGGCTACCTTGGCGATGTCGTCGAAGCGGCCGAAGAGCTTGTTGAGCACGGCGACGAGCTCCTCTGGTGTGCAGCTACTGGCCAGTTTTGTGAAGCCCACGATGTCCGCGTACAGGATGCTAAGACGCGCACAGGTTGAGTAAATTACACGGCCACAGATGGCGCGGCGCCATCGACCCGCTTTCCGTGCTCACCTGACGTCTTTGTGCTGGCGCACGTACAAGCTGTGGAAGTTGTGGAAGTTCTGCACATTTTCTTTGTCGCTCTTGGGCTTGGTCAGCCTCTTTATCACTTCGGTTTTCAGCTCCATGGCGATGTAACGTGGCAACACCGACAGCAGGAGACGCTCCTGTTGCCAGGGAAACAAGCGGTGATATACATATATATTTTTGTAAAAATCAACAGCCATTGGATGTGATCAAACCTGCTGGTATTTCCGTATTTCCTTCTGGGAGCGGATTTCGCTGAAGTCCTCTCTCTTCTGATTGGATATCCTGAGATCATGTTCAGTGGTCCAAAGGTGGAAAACCCCGATGCAGTTCACACACAAGAACAGCATGCCGTTTGCCACCAGCTGTGGTGAAATGATGGCCCGGACAACGGTCCCAAATGAGTGAGAAAGGGAGACGCGTAGAAAGTTTCGGGTTGGGACAACGGAGGGGAAGAAACCGGGAACTCAAAAAAAAAAATTCTCAATTGTGAACTTTTCGCGACATGCAGGGGGCTCGGGACAGAGCCCTGCTGGAAACTCTGTCTTTCCAAAATCCCTCATTTTGAATCCCCATGGATTCCCCCCCCACCCCCCACCACCACCACCACCTTAATTAGTTTGGACGCACCTGCACTGCCAAGTCTGGGGTCTGAGGACTCGTGACCGGGACATAAACGCTGATGATGATGATGTGCGTGACACTGGTCCAAATCCCAACCATGAGAGCCCAGGCCAGCGAGAGAGGCAGAACTGTGTACACACTCAGGGACAGGAAGAGAAAGAAGGCGACCTGCGAAGGAACAAGTACAGGACAGGAAGTGAGCGCGAAGGTGGCTTTCTTTCGCGGCGCGACGTCTTCCTCTCCACCTGTTCCCACGTCGTGACAGGTCCTCCGGTGAAGATGAAAACAATGGCGGTCACGTACAGCGTCCCCCAAACGAAGAGAGCCAGCGCGCCGGCGCAACGCCTAACGGTGGCCAGCCACGGCAGGCACACGAGCAGGCCGGCGCTCAGACTCAGAACCACGCAGACCACTGACAGCGCTCCCACGTGGACGTCAATGTTCTGTGGAGAAATTAGAACCTTTCACGATATGATGCAACGCTGTGTGCGTAAAAAAAAAAAAAAAAAAAAAAAAAAGCAGTTGACCGACGCCTTGTAATTATCTTAACATATTTGGTCATTTCTGTTCGCTCGTCTATGCCGTTTCACGCAGACTTTTGTGGTTATATCCTTTGGTTGAACATTTTGGTGTTCAAAGATACATTTCTTCATTTACCTTTTGTATGAGGTGACCAAAAAAATAGCATTTTATAATTACCGTAACCAAAATGCTAATTTGTTAGCTTGTCCAGGCCATTTGACGTCATGTGCTAGCGTGCGTTAAACATTCCCCGATTTCCATTTCCACCCACAAAAGTCAACTGATAAAATTATGCTTTTAAATGAAAATAAGACCTTTGCAAAAAAAAAAAAATCTGCTATACCTTCTGAAATCAGCGATCAAGATTTATGCCGATTTTCTGACAAAACCAGGACGTGAATTATAATTTCTCGGTGCATTTCTAGCATTGTCAATTTGAAATGACGTCCCGTTATTGAATAATTGTTCAATTGTCTTTTGTTTATCGGCAAACTTCGAGTGAGAAATATTGTTCCAAACGTGTGAGAGGGATGACATGAGATTTGCTCTTGCTCGATCACAGATTCAACTCGATCCCGCCAAACCGGCGCTCACGGCATGAACACGTTCGGTCCCACTACGAACACACCCGCTGGGGTTCTCACCCTTCCCGTGCTGGGAATGAGGACGATGATGGCCACGCAGAACGCCAAGGACAGCACCAGTCCGGACAACATGGCTGGCGTCTCCTCCACGCACTGCAGACAGCCCCTGTGCACGGACCTGTAGCAGCAACTGACCCCCTCGGTGACGCTGCGCTGGGACCGTGCGCTTCCACGCTCTTGTTCGTGGTTCTCGTCCTTTGCCGGGCTGCCATTCTTCATTTTTTTAGTCAGCTTGGAAGCAGTTCTATGTTTCGCCTTCACGTTGGACCGACCCTTTTCCGTCTTTCCCGAGGAGCTTCCACTGTGTTCGCTTAAGTCGCCACTGAAAAGCCGCGCTGGCATCGCGGGGCCGGAGCGAATGCTGCCGTAGTCAGAGTCGAAGCTGAAATCCAGGTTTTGTAAGGACGAAACCACTTCGAAGTCGCTCGCAGTTGTCCCACTCAATAAAGAATCCACCGGCGGAGAATCAGGTGGTTGGACTGATACTAGATTTTGAGAGAGTCTCGAGCCGGGGTCCAGCAGTCCTTCCACATCAGCGTTGTGTGCGATGTTGCCAAGTTCAAGCGCATCTATTCCACTTTGGGCCGCGCCAACCAACCCCGACGCCGCTGACGCATTCTCTTCTGGCCGCATTTTCTCCTGGATTGTTTCGAAAAAAAAAGAAAGATTGACAAAGCATTTTTGGGTGGCAGCTGCCGGACCGCTGCGCCGAGCAACAGCAGAATCGCATCTCCGCATTCAGAAGCAAAACAAGAGCAATTGACGATTCCGAGGGACGCCTTAGCAAAGGCTGTAATTGGTGGAAAACAAGGAAGTGAAACGGGAGAAGCGATCTCTTCTGTATTACAGAAAACGCAGAGGAAGTAAGTGCTGCAAAAGTGACACTGTACCTGTGTTGAAGACCAAGACTTGGTGCTGTTGATCCCCGATCCCTTTCAGTGAGCGCTCAACCATCGATGGACCACGTCAAAGTCTTCCTGCGGCAAAAGAAGGTCGACCAAAAGCTTGATCGTGACGCTCAAAAACCCTTAATACTAATTTTAATAACCTCCTCCTGGTCGCTTCTGCGTGATGCTAAACCCGTTTGTCCGGCTAGTTCCGCAGTCGCACACGCAGTTCAGGTGTGTACTGGAATGGCATGACAGCGACGCACCCAGCGCAAAGCGCACGAGCAACAACTGGAAAGTTGCCGCCGAGCCCGACAATCAGGTGTCAACATCTTTCTGATCATCTCGACGGCAAAAGCTCAGGCCGGGCGCGAATTGTCGTCGCAACAACCGCGTGAACTCCAGTTCGCATGCCGTGAAACAGAAAAAGGTTTTTCCAAAGTCTGTCAGACAAGATCCAGGACTGGAGTCACGAAACATGCATTTGGAATCTCGACTGTGAGGTTTCACATTCAATGCGCTTCAGCGGCAAAAGAAGTCGTGGCTGCGTCACCGTGACCGCGCACCCGCTCCCCCGAGCATCAGACACTTCCTTGCCGTGCCGAAGCTTGACCGACCTTCTTTCCCAAACTCAAGGCGACCGGTTTTGAAGAGTTGGGCGACATCGAGCTGCGCCGCGTCGGCCATCCTGCGGAGGACCCCAAGAAAAAAAAAAAAAAAAAATCCTTTGACTTAAAGGGCAAAACCTTTCATTTGCATCTTTTGTGACATCAGTCCTGGGACTTTTTCCTGACACGTCTCATCCATATCAGCTCACCCGCATCTTTGAATCTGTCATCAAATCAAAAACCTGGCACGCAAAGCAAGAGATTACGACTTGACGGATTACGTAAAAAAACAGGAAAAACATACCGGATACCTTCTTGTTGTCATTTGTCCGAGGCTCCGAACACGTTTTACACAATTTTGGAAAACGCACAAAAAAGGAATGGAAAATATGACAAGCGCCTACATCACTAATTAAAAAAAAAAAAAAGGGAACAATACTGGACATTAAAGTACAGTCCGGAACTTTCAACGTGGTTTAAAAATGACGACGTTTAACTTGGTACAAAGACTACAAAGACATTCTCCATGGGTTTGTCTTACCTCGTGACACACGTTCAACTTAGTCATATTCCACTTCCAGCACTTTGCCTTCTGGTCAAAACACGAGAAAGGAAACACTTTGACATATTACCTTGTCCTAAAAACAAACACAAACATCAATAAATCAAAAACTTAAAAAACGCCGTCAGAGGAACCGAGAGAGCGCCAACAGGTGAGCGACGGTTGCAGGACAGAACTTGACTGCCGCTTTCTTTTTTTTTTTTTTTGGCAGCCGAGCAGATGTGGGAGTGACAGAACTCGCGGGTGTTTCGAATTACGTGCAGTCGCTTAGAGGGAAAAAGAAAACAAAACAAACAAAAAAAAAAAAGGGACGGTTACGTTTACACAGGATGACAAACAGAAAATACGAAATAAAAACACTCCCGAGGAGCACTTGTTTTTTTTCTTCAGTAACTCATAAAAGAAATAATTCCATCATTGCAGAATTCATTTGAAGGAAATATTTCATATTGATGTGCAATCAGAACAAGCCTGTACAGTCATAACTTAATGTTTAAAATCGAACTTCATTCGTTTTTACAGTGGGAAAATGTGAAACAAGTCAATTCAAAGGCCGGTTTTTGGGGTTGAGGCCATTTGAATGATGTCAAATGATTTATTGTTCCTCTTTCCTGGCGTGGTGTCTCATCCGTCTGCGTGCGAAAGCATTTGACAAGCGCAGCAAACACGGGCACACCGTCAGACGATTCTTTTGTGGTCGACGGGCCTGCACTGCGCTGCGCTGTCCATTTTTAACTGAACCGAACCCAAGCGGGTCACCGGGGTCAAAACGCTAAATGTCCAAATGCCTTTGGAGCGGCCTCTAGTGGACACGCTGGTGAACAGCAGATTTACGGTCCATCTACCGCTCCAAAAGGAGGGTCGAGAGCACGTTGAGGTCGTTCTCCGTCGGGTTGCTCTGCAGAACCAGCATCACCATGTTGTCCTGGCCGGGAAAGACCTGACAAAGACGCTCCCTCAGGCTCGTCGTGGCCTCCACCGTCCGGTTGGCGGGACATCGGTCGCCTGACGTGCGGTGCGTGTGCCGGTGTCCCGCGACCCGTTCCGTCTCTTGCCCCTGGCTCTGGCTCCTTTCTTCTGTTCCATTCGGAGCGCCGGGGAAGTTGTGGACTTGTATTTGTGAGCTCGGAGGATTAACGGGAGGAACGTTCGTGGCTGCGCCGGCAAACGAATGGTCTCGCCGGTCAGGTGCCCTGGTGGGAAAGTTCTAATAAGGACACATTGATTTATTTCGAAATGATGCGACGTACGTCCCACCTGCGCTCCAAAGTGAGGAACTGGTCCAAATGCGGGCCCCCTCTTCCAAGCGGGTCATCCGGAACCATGAAATGATCGCCGACAAATGTGTACTGAAGCAGTCTGCAAGGAGCACAGTTGTCTTTCTTAAAAGATTAAACGCAAACAAGTCTCGGGTCGTCATTTTGTTTCAGTATTTCCATCGCATCTCAGCACTCAAATCGACCGTTGGCTTCGTCTGAGCGTTTCACCTCTTTTTGATGATCTCCCTCCACTCGACCGACTCATCCAAAAGGTCCCTCAGATTGTCATTGGTCACGATCACGCCATCTGTCTTTTGCGCCAGTTGCAGCATTAGTCTGCAACAATGATCTGAGATTATTGGACAGCAGTCGAGCTGCAGTTTAACCAATTCACTTCAACTTGTTTGGTTTTGAAGGACCCAAGCGACAAGGAAGACGTTGTGGGGGCCACCTGTCGTCATACGAGGTGATTCTGTTGCCCAGGACCTCCCTGGAGGGCGTGAATGAGAGGAGGCCCAGCTTCTGGAGCTCGCCTAGAAAGTGCTGCTCTGTGGATGTGGACAAACAAAGACGACTCTACGTTTAGACCAGTTCTGGTCAAAGTGACGATGCATCGGATCACTCGAACTATCGTCGAAAGGAACGGACGGGCGTGGAGACCTCTGATGCAGGGGTCGCTCTTCTGGCGCCACTGGGGCAACAGGGTGCTGATGTGGCGATGACCTCGCTCCCAAAAGTGCTGAACCGCCAAAGCGATGCCTCGACACGAGAAGAAGTGGCCCCGGCCGTGACTGCGGAGGAATCTTAGCTCTTATTTTGGTTCATTTGCATCATCTCATTTCAAATGTCTCTTCCTAAACCTGCCCCCTGTACCTCATGGCCACGTTGCTGCCGTCTATGACGACGGTCCTCAGCTTGGGGTTCCCTGGCCGGTCCATTAGCTGGAGTTTAAAAGGCGTCTGCAGACCCTCCAGGAAGCGCTGCTTGCCCGTCACCACCACCGAGGGAACGGTGGATGCACTGCCGCTTTCTCCGAATCTGATGAGAGAGCGCTGAGCTTGGAGCGCTCCGTTTGAGCAAACCCGGCTTTGGGGTTTCGGGCGCGAGATGTGAGCGAATGTTGGCCCCGGTGGCCTTTTCGTATGATCGGGACGTGGAGGCGGTGGCGCTTCATTCGTACACACCAACTGTGGATTTGCACCAGGTTCTGCTGAATCACTTAAGTCTGGCCTCCCTGCTGGCCCAACTGGGCCACTTCTCTCATTATCTTTCGTCACTGCAGGTTTCTGAGCCTTCTTCCCCGAGTCTTCCATCCCGGCGCTCGCCTCCTTCTGCAGCTCTAGGAGCAGGAGGTGGGTGGATCCATCTGGCAAAAGGCTGCAAGCCTGCGCCACGTCGTGCTCCGTGTAGCCGCAGCTCACCGCAGCTTTCTTCAACACTCCCAGCATAAAGTCGTCCTCCTCCTTGGTTTGCGCGCAGCTCACAACATCGGCGTGACGGGCGCCCACCTCAGCCGCCGCAGCTCCTCCTACCGTCTCGTCATCCATCTCGCAAGGAGGGTTCCTCTTGCTCTGGTGTTCCCGGTCACTGTAGTCCTGCTCTTGCTGGATCAGGTCCAGTATCTGAGAGGCCTCTATTGGTCCCGTTTGGGCAAGAATCCATTTCACCACCTCTTCTGTAAACCCCATGGCTGTGAAGAATTTCAGCAAGAACTCCGTGTTTGCTGCTGACAGCTTCTGCACCTCATCCTCATCCTTGCTAGGCGACCTTGCACCCTGCCCCGGCTGCTTCTCTTCTGTTGCCTCCCCGGGAGCCTCACTTCGGTCATTACCTGGGCCACTCGGAACACCCAATGTCACCCCAGGGCGGCTACTCTCATGCGATTCTACTTCCAGTTCTCCTGGTGTCAGGTTAGACACAAGCCCCGACTCCTTCACTAACTCCAGCAAGGCTTCCTTCACGGACCTCGGCAATACGAGGAGATCCAGAATGTGGCGGTCCTCCCATTTCTCCACCAGAGCTTTGAAGGCCCGGGGAGAATAACACAACTCCCCCGAACCCCGTTCATCAGTGTCCGAAGAGCTAGCCTGCCCCCCCTCGTATCGTTTCAAAAGGTCTGTGACAAGGGAATAGGCACGGACCACGGGCTCGACGAGACCAGATATGAGAAGCACTCCCGGAGAGACCACCTGGTTTAATGCGGAACGACAAAAAAGGTGTTCATTAGCTTAGGAGCCGGGAGCTAAAATAAATTGCCGATGTTCAAGCGAATAAACAGGTTAAAAAAAAAAAAAAAAATCGGTATTATGAAGGTCAGCTAGTAATGAGTTCCTGTAGTCAGGGGGCAGAGCGATTCGGGACTGCGATTTCGCGAAATACCGACCCCCGATCACAAACTAAGAGGAACTCACGGCAATGTGCGCTGAAGTGCTCTTGATCAGGCAGTCCAGGAAGAATCCTCTGGCACCGCAAAAGACGCAGTTGACGGCGGCGGGATAAAACACCTCCTGCATCTCCTCCTGGTCCACAAGACCTCGCACAAACATCTGAAAGACAGACACTTGCTCATTTGCACCACCGTCTCCTCGGCCGCGGGCGCCGCGGGTCAAACCTTTGCCGCTTTCACGTCCCTGTCCGACCCTCGCAGTCGCAGCCACATCTGCTCGCTGGCGCCGTTCGGCGTGTTGCCAATGGTGAGCGACACCCCGAATATCCTCTCCACGGTGTCCCGCTGGGAGCCCAAAGACCCCCTCAGAACTTCGGGGCACACAAACTCATCCTCCACTCGGTCTGGTGCATCCATCCCTCGTTTTTACAACAATGGCGTGGACGAGCTGGGGAACGTCACTAATGTGGTGACCCCGAACCCCAAACCGGCAGGTCGACGCGAGCACGTGAATCCAAATTGCCCTTCGTCTCACCCAATTGGAAGGCTCCCTTGTTTGCTGGAGAAAGGCTCGGGTGCATTACAAAAGAAGCGGCGAAAATACATCGAGATCAAAATTGGAATTGTCAGAGCTCAGATTGTTAAATTGTGAAAAATAATTGAAATCTCCGCCTGGATCCTTTAGTGTTAATTTAAGACCATTTCCTTATGATGTAGGCGGACTAACGGTATTACTGTTCTACGTTGTAGAGATATTGTCAGGAAATATCTGAATTTCCACGTTCCTATTTTTATATTGTGGCCATTTATTGTTAGCGGTTTTTGGCTACTCTACTGTGCTCGAAAAATCTAAAAATGGATACATGTACGTCCTTCACTTCAAAAAAAAAAAAAAAAAAAAAAAAAAATATATATATATATATATATATATATTGCTGCTAGAAATATTTTGCAAATTCTTGCCTTCGGTGTACTATGAGTGTGTATTCCTTTACGAGTTGCCGATACAACATTTAAAAGGAGTTGTCACTTTTTCAAAAGTCGAGTTTCCGGTAACGCCACTCGTTACTTTTAACATGCAAAAAAAAAAAAAAAAAAAAAATCCAAAAAACAAGCAAACAAACAAAAAAAAAAAAGGATTGGGATGTCAGTAAAATCTGTTTTGTTTTCCTACCAGAGTTGCAGTTTGTTTCTTCCTGGTTTCCGAGCGGTTCCAAAAACAACAACAACAAAACAAACAAAAATAAAAAACGGAAGCCTCCACAGGAACGTCGGTTAAAAAAAAGAGACAACAAAGCACAAAGTCAATCAAAGCGCGTCGACTTAAAAGGGTCCGACGGGAACCACAAGAAGCACTAAGAGCGACCAAAGCGAAAGTAACCCGAGGAGGGTGGAGAAAAAAAAATAAAAATAAAAAAGCTGCGTATGACACCGTTGTAACACCGCCAAAAAAGGACATTAATATCTATGCTAATACGCGCAATGTCTCAGACACACGCCGACAAATATTTCTCGAGACGCTTCAATAGTTTTTCGACCTGGCATTGAGGGGAATTCCTGTGACGTCACAAGCGGAGAATTTCCCACCCCCACCTCTTAACCCTAACCGTACCAGTGCCAGCTCCAAATGATTACATTTTGCACACAATGCGACACAAAAGTCTCCGCGAGGATGAAGGGCAAAGTCTATAAAATGGATTACAGACGGTGGCTCTGAAGAGACAACAGGAAGCAGAACTGGAGGTAGCAGAAATGAAGATGTTGAGGTTCTCGCTCGGAGTGAGCGGGTTGGATCGGATTAGAAATGAGACAGCCAAAGTTGGATGTTTTGGAGACGAGGTCCGAGAGTGCAGACCTCGACGGTTTGGACATGCTCGGACGCGAGAGGAAGACCAGAGAAAAGGTTGATGGATGTTGTGAAGGAAGACGTGAGGACAGTGGGCGTTCGAGAAGAAGATGCACGAGATAGGCTGAGATGGAAAAAGACGGCGCGCTCTGGCGACCCCCAAACGGGACAAGCCGAAAGGAAAAGAAGAAGAAGATTGCGCTCCTCAGTGCAGGTGACAAATACAAACATCCCTGTCCTGCGCTTTGGGGAGTTAAGTCTCCGAATCTGGTCCTCCGTTGCGCATCACATTTGCCGAGAGTCAGGTCAGCGCCAAAAATCGGACCTAATACAAGTGAACGTCATTCGGTGCTTTAAACGGACACTTTTTGTTTTATTCCTCTTGAGACGTAGTCCCTTCATTCTCAGTCGCAGGAAAAAATACATTCATTTCGGGGGGAAAAAAGCGAAGAACAAGAAAATATACTCATTTGTGAAGGCGTTACTTTATATTCCGTCGTCTTCTTTGCGTGGACGTGCTAACACGGGCCTCCGCTGAGACTTAACAGCTTATGGCGCTCCAGAGTGAACCCAGCAGGCTTCTGGCGCCGGACCCGCCCTTCGCTCTGCCGCTGATCCTCCATCTGCCACCGGATGCTCTGTGAAGAGTCACCTCGCGGACGGTAAGAACCGGCGCGCTTCCGCGTTTGGACCGTGATGCGGGCCAAGTCAACTTTGGCTTCACACGATCACAAGCTTGGACGGGAATCCACCATAAGCGGCGGGATGCATAAAATGGAATCTGCAACCATCTGAACTCAAGCATATTGAAGGGAGTCATGCGCTGTTGACCAGGTAAACTTTATCAGGCCGAGGTTTTTAATCTTCAATAATTTGCATGAAAAAAGTACATTCAAGGTGTGGTACAGTTTACTGGAAGTGATAAAGATGGGAAGACATCAAGAATACAGTCCAGCTAGCTATTCACAATGCCCTAGCGAGCAAGCGCAACGGAAATTGTTCACAAGTTCGCTCGAGCTGGATGACAAACTCGAGGAAACTAGCTAAGGACAGAAATACACACCTAGATTCATGCTTTAGGTTACAACCACGGGTTAGCCATAAAAGTGCAGAGGAAATGGAACATATATTCGGGATTATCTTGGTGCGAGAAAAATGTAGCTGACGATCGTTCAAAGTCTTTGGCATCCCCCAGCAGACCGCCCCCATGATAATGTTTCCTAGCGATGATGAAAAACCGAGGTCTCTCCACAAACCTTCACCTGCCCGAAGCCTTACAAGGGGAAGACCAGAAATCCAGAGAAGGTGGAGTACTTCCACCCTCCCATCAGGTTGCCGCGCTCCAGTTTGAGGT
This sequence comes from Syngnathoides biaculeatus, assembly GCF_019802595.1. NCBI lineage: Eukaryota > Metazoa > Chordata > Actinopteri > Syngnathiformes > Syngnathidae > Syngnathoides > Syngnathoides biaculeatus. The sequence goes on from NC_084660.1 coordinate 6,301,176, forward strand.
ACGCCTTGTCCCCCCTTTCCATCATCACCAGGCCGGCGTTGGTGGCAGCTTCTCTGGTCACGTCCTGGTCGCCCGCGAAGGCCGAGATCACCGGCCAGCCGTTGACAACCAGACTCACCTTGTAGACGGTGGGTAGTTGGGAACAAAACAAAACAAAAAAACATGTTAGTGAGGGTGGAGGAGAAGGAATTAAGAAGGAAGAACACACCTGAATCGTCTGCCTGTTGTAGACTTTGACCACGTGGAAGTTGAAACTGTAGACTCCCTTTCTCGGAGCCACAAAGAAGCTCCTGGCGGGATCAAAATGGCTACCAACATTCACCAAGATCTGGGAACAACAGACAGACCAGTTCTTTCCTCCGCTGATCTCAGCATAAAAACACGACAGCGCACCTGGTCGAAGTAGATGGTCATGGTGTGGTTGCTCATCTCCGAGGGCTCGTGGTTGGTGTTGCGGATGGCCGAGAACGCCACCCTGCCCGTTCCCGACCTCACCGACATCCCCAACGGGTTTCCCGACGGCTCGGCGGAGGGGGTGGAGTCGCACACCACCAGACACTTGCCCTCCAACACGATCGGCTCCGTGTCGTTCTGGCATCGCACCCCAGCGGGGGCCCAGAGGGTGACCAGCAGCAGTCCGGCAAAGACCCCGAGGCGGGGCCGGGGAGGTTGAAGGAGCATCGTTCTCGCGGCGCGTTACGAGTGGGAGATTCAACGGCGTCGGTGGTGCTCCGCTGCAGGGTCACGGGACATCATGCGGGACCCCGAGGGACACCTCCCTCATGGCACTTGACTGGAAGCCCTTTCTCTGGGGCACACGGGCGGAACTGGATCCCGCCTACGGTGGGAATGACTCAGTCCTGCAAAAATACAAATCGCAATTGGACAAAAGGCAACTTTCATATTCAAACGCCGTCGTGAAACGGGCGTGGTAAAATGACACGCAACAAAGAGAAAAAGAACCGGGACACTCCCCCCCCCCCCCAAAACGTTGCACGCATGAATAACGAAAAAGGAAAAATTACCTTTGCGTTTTCTCTCATCAGGCAACTTGTCCACTTCAGCTTTGCTTCTGCTATTTCTTCCCACCCATTGGCCGCCAAATCTCCTCTTCTCACCCCCGCCCCCACTCCCACCTGCTCCCTTTCCTGCCTGCTCAGCCCCGATTGGCTAAGAGGACAACGGCGCACTCCAAGCGAAACGATCCGTCCTGGCTTACGCTAGCGGATATTTTCCCGTCCAGGCTGTGCATGAAGTCATCAAAACAAAACGTACTATTTTAGTCCCGACGTGCAATATGGCACCTTTTGTTGTCACCCACATGCGCATCCTTTTGGTTCATTTCTGCTTCGGCAAAACCGGCTTGTTTTTTGTCGTCTTTTTGTCATTTTATTTTGTGAAAAAGAACCTTTCGATCTGACCCGGCAACTGTTCCCAAATTGACATGAAAGTGAGGCCTGAACGCAAGACAAAAGGTGATGTAAAAATGAAAAACATTTTTAAAGCTCAACACTGAAATGGCAACATATGATATTTGTGAAAATGAGCGGTTTCTCCCTGCCACCAGATGCCCCTAAAGGGATGCCAGACCGGACTGTGAGTGCGCCTGATCCAATCTCAGTCCTTCCACTTCTCAATCCCAGGGTCTCGCGAGGCCTGTCCCATTTTAGACACCCCTCTGTCTTTCTTTTAAAAACACACGCTGCATATTTATAGTATAAAATACTCCGAAAACCTTTTGTGTTTTGTAATAATAGGAGATATAGAAGAGCTTCAGGGAAAAAAAAAAAAAAAGTACAACTCCAATCTTTCAAGTTCCTGAAAATGTTGACGTCACATGACCGGAAAGTGGAGCCACGTGACGAGAGGAAACAACGCTTGTTGTTTAGCAGAGCGACGGCATTTCTCTCTGTCCTACTGATCAGGTGAGTCACAAGGTTGAACACGTGAACCAGTGGACCCTGATCGGGCGTGATTCTTCCAGGCGTCGCGTCGCCGAGGACGGACGGCGTAAGTGCAAACGCAACACCATCACGCTCGGACGACTGTCCCGCTTTCTTGTGTCTTCTTCGAATACTCTATAACGCTGTCGTATCTGCACTCCTATACATCTTTTTTTAACCAAGCAGAACACGAGGGTGGTGGGTGTATTACCTCACACAAATAGAAACAATTTTATTCTGTAAAATCGTTCTTGCATGAGAGTTTTGCATGAATCCTTCAAACAACAAACTACCGAGCTCGTCGTTTTGCTTCCCAGTAGCCTTCAACGACAACCAAAGTTTTCCAGCTGAATCAAAAACAATTGCGCGGGCGTGTCACGGGTTTTTGAGAACAAAAGAGACGACGCATAACCGAGCAAGGTGGAGTCCTGACAAATGATTCTGAAGTGGAAATGACGGGACTCCTTTTGGTTGTGCCACAGAAATGGCCACCCCGTGCGGCAGCGAGGCTCAAAAGCAGCTGGAGTGTCCCCTGTGCGAGCAGGTGCTGAACGACCCCGTGACCACCCCCTGCGGTCACAACTTCTGCCAGACCTGCCTCCAGCGCCTGTGGGGGAGCGGCGAGGTTTGCCGCTGCCCGGTCTGCGACAAGGTCTTCGCCGCCCGGCCCGAAATCAGCGTCAACTCCGCCTTCAAGGAGCTGGCCGACACCTTCAAGAGGATGACGCCCGGCCCGTCCTCGTCGCCCCCGCCTCGCGATGGCGAGGTGGCGTGCGATGTGTGCGCCGCCGCCTCCCTGAGGGTGCGCGCCCTCAAGTCCTGCCTGGTGTGTCTCACTTCGTATTGTCACGCCCACCTGGAGGCCCACCGCGGCGTGGCCACCTTGATGGCCCATAAGTTGATCCCGCCGGCGGCCGACCTGCGAGAGCGTCTATGCGGGCAGCACGACAAGCTCCTGGAGATGTTCTGTCGGGACGAGCGGCAGTGTGTGTGCCGCTTCTGCACCGAGAGCCAGCACAAAGGTCACCGAGTCGTTCACATCGACCAGGAGAGCGAGGAGAGGAAGGTGATGTTTTATTACTGCGTCAGTAATTCCACACCAAGACTTACATGGTATGGACTAAAGTCCCTGAATGTTGGGACATTGAGTTCTGGTTCAATGTTCACGGCTTGTCTAATCAAAACGAGACAAAGTTGAGAAGGTCATTTTCTGCTCCTGGTTCACAAAGCAGATTAGCTAGGTCTGGGGAAGGGAAACAAATCTTCTTCTTTTCCGTTCGCCTTGTCCCGTTAGCTCCAAATGAAGACAACACTGGCCGACTTTGAGCAAAAGATCCAGGAGAGACAGAAAAAAATGAAGGAAATCCAAAACGATTCAAAGCTCAACGCGGTGGGTCCCAATCCTTGTTGAAAGGTTCCCTGACTTGGCGCGGACTAAAAGGTGCAGTCACCCTGCCCTCGTTGTCCAGATAAGTGCGGCAAATGAGAGGAGAAAGAACGAGCACCTCTTCGACCGTCTGATCGGTTTGGCCGAGGAAAGGAGGGCGGCTGTCGACGCCGAGATTGTGGCGAGCCAGAGGGCGGCCGAGCAGAGGGCCGAGGGGCTCGTGGGGGAGCTGCGACGGGAGATCGCCGAGCTCCAGTCGAGGAACGCGGAGTTGTCGAAGCTGATGGGATCGGAGGACCATCTGCACCTCCTCCAGGTGGGCTTTAGGCGTCGAGATTTTGTCGCCAGTAACGTGCAGCGTGTCCTGTGACCTCTCCGTGTTCACGTGGGACAGAGGTTCCCCGAGCTGACGTCGCCGCCCCCCACCAGAGAGTGGGCAGAGATCAACGTGTACCGTGAGCACTGTGTAGGGACGTCGAGAAGGGCGCTGTCCCAGCTGATCGCCACCCTGACGACTGAGCTGGGGGGCCTGAAGGCGGACGGTGAGTTGCACTCATCAGAGATTTAAACATCTCAAGAGTCTCATCGTCGTCTTCTTCACATTCTCAGAATTGGAGAGGATGCAGAGTTACGCAGGTAAAGCCGTCCTCGGTGTGCTCCCCTTGGCCCCACGCTTGCGGGGATTCACGGAGCTTCCGGTCCCTACAGTGGATGTGGAGCTGGACCCGGACACAGCCCATCCCAACATTTGTCTGTCGGCCGACGGCAAGAGCGTCGGGCGCGCCGAGCAGCCGCAGGTTGTGCCCGACAACCCTCGGCGCTTCGACCCGGTCATCTGTGTCTTGGCAAAGAGAGGTTTCTTGTCCGGCACGTTCTATTTCCAGGTCACCATCTCCGCGAGTGCGGCCGCACTTTTCTTGCTCGTCATTATTAAATCTCTCTCTCCAATCAGGTGGAAGTCGGGACGAAGACTTTCTGGGATGTGGGCGTGGTCAAAGAGTCAGTAAACAGGAAGGGCCTGATCACCTCTACACCAGAGAACGGCTTCTGGACGATGCGTCTGAGGGGCGGGGACGAGTACCGGGCTCTGGACTCGCCGTCCGTCCTTCTGACCTTCGATGTGAAGCCGCAGACAGTCGGCGTGTTCACGGACTACGAGGAAGGGACCGTGTCCTTCTTCGACGTGGACGCCAAGTCTCACATCTACACTTTTGCTGGGTGTGTCTTCTCCGAGAGAGTTTTCCCATTCTTGAGCCCCGGGGTTTGCGACGAGGGGAGGAACGCCGCCCCAATGATCATCGCGACCGTGAACAAGCACACGCCGGGCCCGACACCGCAAACCAATTAGTGATGCATTTTGCTGAGTCACAACATTAAAAGAAAGTGACAGATCCTACAAGTGTCTTGTTTTTTTTTTAACTCATTTCCTACTTCATACTTGGCTGTTAAAGCAGATTCTGAGTGAATTTCATTATTTTAGACAATATATTAGTTTTAGAATTTGTACTTTGCAATACTTTGTAATTCATACTGCCAATAATCACAAAAGGTATAGAACTAGATCACATGAGACTGCTAGTCAGGAAATACACCACCAAAAAAACTTTACGTGAAATAACACTGGATTAAAAAATAGTGTACTAGCTTTCAACTTTTTTTTTTTTAGCATGGCTTTTTAAATTTTATGATTGGAACATGTATCGGGCCAACTGAAAAGCATGGAGCGGCCTTCAATACGTCCCCGGACCGGATTTTGGACATCCGCTAAGTTGTAAACTGGCTCCCCCTAGTGATATTCACAAGAATCACTGCCCAAGTACAGTATAGTTGGATTTAATCTTGAAGCATTTAGTATTTTTTTTTTTTTTGGCCAATAGTTCGGACAAAAGTTGCAGGTGAGTGCAGTGGCGGCTAGTGGCCCACTAGAGGGCGCTAGTCCTCCACTCGCCTCTTGTAACAACCCCCAAAAAGGAGAGAAGGAAGGAAGGAACAGCCTCACCCAATGATGGCGGCCACCATAGACAGCAACGCCGCACAGGCAACCAAGAAAAAGCACCTGGGCATCCCCGAAGCGGTGTTCTTGGTACGTCGACGCCTCGCCGTCTTGAACGTGTCCGTTCCGGAGCTTGCGCCCGGCTACAGAAGTGCCGCCCTGGCCCGTTTTTTTTTTTTTGGGGGGGGGGGGGAGCGTCACGCTAACACAAAGCTAACGCGCTAGCATGGAACTCAAAGTGTGGGCAAGTCAACCACTTGAACTTCCATCTTGAAAACTTTGCGCTTATTTTAGACTCGAACTACGCGACGGGACTTGGGCTTGGCTGGCAATGTTCGTTGTGTAAGCTTCCCTTGGAGGCCACGTTTAAATTTAAACGTAGGGATGAGCTTGGGAGGGGGGGGGGGGGGGAGACATGCTCACAAGCACCACCCACAAATCAGACTCGCGTCAAAAATGGACAAAAGTTCTCCCAAAACAGCTGAAAAGTCCCATCACTAATTGCATGACGTCAGCAAATTCAAGATGGCGCATTTCTAGTTATTTTACAAAGTATAATGCTGAGCATTTTAGTGTAATTGAACTTTTGTAATTAAATGGAAGCAAATAAAATGTTGGATTCTATCCAAATTAGCCTCATGACATACCAAGTACCCAAAATAAAAATGAGTCATCTTAACCCGGAAGATAAAATGAATGAACTATTTAAAAATCCTTCCTTAATTCACCCCAAATTGTGTTGTCCCCCCCCCCCACCCCCCCTACATTTTCCCACCCTCTCGCATTCGGCAGGAGGACGTGGACTCCTTCATGAAGCTGCCCGGCAACGAGAAGGCCGACTCGGCCCTGAGGAAGCTGGACGAGCAGTACCAGAAGTACAAATACATGGAAGTCAACCTGTCGCAGAAGAAGCTCAGGTAGCTGTAAAGTGCGGCGTGGACCCCCCCCCCCCAAAAAAAAAAAAAAACATAACAGATGCTCTCTGCACGGCTTTCAGGTTGCGCAACCAGATCCCGCAGATCAGGCAGACGCTGGAAATCCTGCGACACATGCAAAAGAAGAAGGTGCGTCTTCCTCTCCAACCCCCCACCTTGTAAGTCTTTCAACTTTTTATTTTATTTTTTTCCTGCCCCCCCCCCCCCCCCATCACTAGGAGACCACAGAACCCATGGAGACGCATTTTATGCTAGCGGACAACGTTTACTGCAAGGCCTCGGTACCGCCCACTGACAAAGTCTGCCTATGGCTCGGTGTAAGTCAACTAAAGCAAAAACATAAACACACAGGAAGTAGTCAGCTAATAGTAAACCCCCCCCCCCTCCCCCAAATTTACTCAAAGGCAAACGTCATGCTGGAGTACGACATCGACGGCGCCCAGGCCCTCCTGGAGAAGAACCTGTGCACCGCCTCTCGTAACCTGGAGACGCTGGAGGAGGACCTGGATTTCCTGCGAGACCAGTTCACCACCACCGAAGTCAGTATCCTTGCACCCCGGACCCCCGCGACCCCGGCGTACGCGCTCTTGTTGTGGGTCCTTGACCCCCCCCCCCCAACTCAGACATGGCACGGGTCTACAACTGGGACGTGAAGAGGAGGAGCAGAGAAAGCCTCCTCAAGCCAGCGGACAAGTCTTAATCCCGATCCAACCAGCCCGCTTGGCGGTCTTCAGTCGATAATCGCGACGGAGCGAGGGCCGAGTCTTATTTTCGGGTCCGGATGAACAAAAGCGGACTTTTTGAGTTGATTTCACCGAGGGAAATCCCGTCGTGCGCTTGTTTTTCTTTTCACGCCCCACTTTGGACTCTATTTATTTGTCCGTCACTTGTTAAAACAAACAAACAAAAAAAAAGAGCAGTGGGCCAGTTAGTTTCAGAGAAGAAGAAGAAAAAACACATTAGTACTGTAAGTAAATAGTTGTGGGGGGGGGGGTGATTGGGCACTCGACGCAGAATGTATTCAGCACATTTTTTTGGTGCTAGCGGCACTCGGGATTGCACGGAAGCGAGGCCGTCTGCTTCGATGATCGGGTCGGGGATGGGGGGGGGGCAATGTCAGCAGGTCAAATAAAAGACTTTGAACTCGCACGTGCTGCTCCTTGTGTGTCCGGCACTTAAAAAAAAAAACAAACAAAAAGTTCACAATGACACACAGCATGTCCAGTGATTTATTTCATCAGCTACACGGATTTTTACTCATTTTCAGGAAAATGACGAGAGAGCCAGATTGAGGTTGCGATGAATTAATGACGACTGACGAGGGGCCGACTCAAAACGGCGTCGGCCAAGTCCCGTGCGAGGGTGTGCCGACTTTTACAAGCCTGCCGGCTCGCAGCGCGGCTCCGCCCGAGGGAGTCCTACCAAAAGTCCGCTCCGGCAGAAAGCCGGCCCACCGATCCTGTTTGGATCAAGTTTCGGTACGTCACGGCGGATTTGCCAAACGACCACCGACCGTCCGTTGTCGTCGACGTGCGGCGCGCGTCAACAGAGGCAGCGGCGGTCGCTCTTGGTCACCTCCTCGGAGGAGTGAACCACGTTGGGGACGAAGCCGCTCTTGACCCCCTCCCAGCCCTCCTGGATGCCGATGTCGCCGGACCGCACCAGGGCGAAGATGTCCTTGGTCAGCTCGGTGAAGGCGCGCTCCACGTTGATGGCGTCGCGCGCCGACGTCTCCACGTAGCGCATGCCGTACACCCCCGCCAGCCTCTCGGCCTCCTGGCGGCTCACCTGGAAGATCGGCACGCACAAAAAAAAAAAAAAAATGGCTGCGACGGTCGTGGCAAATCTGTCCCCGTCGCCGGAACTTGACGCACCTGGCGCTGCGTCTCCAGGTCGCATTTGTGGCCCACCAGCAGGAAGACGATGCTGTGCGGCTGCACGTGACTGCGGGCCTCCTCCAGCCACTCGTGCACGTTCTGGAAGGAGCGGCGGTTGGTGATGTCGAACAGGAGCAGCCCCCCCACCGAGTTGCGGTAGTAAGCCCGAGTGATGGACCTGCAAGAGGGGTGGGGGGAGAGTCACTTTCACAACACGCTTGCGTCCCGACTTTGTATGTACGGCATTAAAAAAACAAACAACAAAGAAAAAAACTGTGCTACTTGTTAATCGGGCAGGAGGCGGGGCACGCCCCGAACCGGTCGCCAGCCAATCAGACAACAGCCGCACTCACAATCGCACCGACGGGGCAATTTCTCCGATTAATTAATGTCGCATATTTTTTTAGGGATGCGGGAGGAAACCGGAGTGCCCACCCGGAAGAAAAGCCAAGCAGGCACACGGGGAGAACAGGCAAAACTCCAGACACAGGCCGGTCCGGGATCGAACCCGGGATCTCGTCACCGTGCCGCCCACACGTATGATATATATATATATAAATATATTAATTATGCATGCGCGCAAGTTGCAAATGTTTACTTTTCCGTTTGTGTGACTTCAATTTGCGCACATGTTGGGTGGTAATTCAAGTTTTCATTCCTCCAGGCTGCCTCGTGCTCTGCACGCATTTCCTCATGTCGCTGGACCGTGACCCCCCCCCCCCTTAGATAATCATTGCCGTGGGGGTGTCCACTCTGTTATTCACACACACACATATATATATATATATATATATATATATGTGTGTTTTTTTTTTTTTTTTTCAATGATACGTCAAGTGGATCCAAGCAAAACGACGCCGACGCGGCCCACCTGAAGCGCTCCTGGCCCGCGGTGTCCCAGATCTGGAGCTTGATCCGCTTGCCCGGCTCGATCTCCACGAGCCGGGAGAAGAAGTCCACGCCCACCGTGGGGTCCGACACCTGGGCAAAGCGGCCCTCGGTGAAGCGGCGGATCAGGCACGACTTGCCCACCGTGGAGTCGCCGATCACGATCAGACGGAACTGATAGAGCCAGATGGCCTCCATGACTCGACTGTTTCTCGCTCGCTAGACCGGTTCTGTTTTTTTTTTTTTTTTGGGCCTGTGGAGGCGGGAACATTTTGGAGCGAGAGAGAGAGAGAGAGAGAGAGAGAGAGAGGAAGCTCATATTTAAATATTCGACTGTACAGTGCAAAAAGTATGACGTCACACCACACCTGTTCTCCAGGAAGTGAAAATGGTATTTCTCAGCTACTTTGGGGCGGTTCTGTTCATTGCAAAGTTCTTCCTCCACACCGAACTCGTCCAAACGTGCCTTTATGGAACACAAACATTAAAACAAACAAACAAAAAAATGCACCACACACTGAAGATGTGTCCTGGTGTTTCTGATGACATTTTTTTTTTTTTGCGGTTCCGACGCAACTGACCTGCTCGGCGCGGTTGGGTTCAAGCCCTGCGGGGCGGCTCACGCTCCATCGGCGACGACAGAGGCGGGCGTTGTAGGCCGCAAAGTTCGAGACTTGGACAGGTTGGCCTCTCCTCGCTTGCTGCGAATTGGACCGACGGTGCGCACGAAGCGGCGGGGGGGGCGGTCGACGCTCACTTGGCGACCACCGCCGACATCTCTGTGGGCGTCCGCGGGCCGGGAAATAGCAGCCAAGGCAGCATCATAACGCCTGACTCATCCCGCATCAGTACCACGGCTACCGTAAAGGACCGTCGCGAGGCGCAACACGGAAGTCAAAACGCCGACCACGCCCCCTTCCATCTTTTGGTTTTCCGGAATATTGACGGATAAACGCCAAACAAAAAAAAAAAAAAACAACAAAAAAACACTTTCTTGCACTAGCGTCGCAAACAGGCCGCGGGGACTTGACGAGAGAGGGAGAAAAGAGAAAAATAATGATGATAAAAAGAAAAACACGAACGTGTGCGTACATCGGGCAACAACCCGGAAGTAAAAAACGCTGCCGACTCCCCCCAAAAATAAGCAACGCAAAAATTGTATTGTGCATATAAAAATGGTCAAGAATGATCAAAAGATTAAATGAGTTAAGGCCGATCTACTATTTAGGAGGGTAATCGTTTTCAAAGCAAAAAAATAAATAAAAAAAATCATTGCGTGTTCGAACAAATGATGTATTATCCATTGCAAACTATCTTCGTTTACATCAACATTTGGGAGTTGATATCGTATTTAACGAGCAAAGTTTTGCATTTATTTAAAACGCACACAAGATGCAATTCTGTCGATCATGACATCATTGAATCCTATTCAATCAAGTGCATACTTGGTATTTTTTTTTTTGTGTCCTACACTTCCAAAAAAATTGTCGGATCGTTTTTTCTGAAATCAGTTACTGTAAAAAAAAAAAAAAAATAACCAATGGAAAAACTGATTGTTGATTCTACATACAACGATTTAGTTTATTTCAGTGCGTTAAACAATGCTACCATCCAAATTTTTACATTTTTTACATCTCACTTTCCCACTATTACACTTTCAAACTACACTTCCCAGGATGCCCCCAAAATGTAGTTCGCCCACACTCTCCATCTTTTTTCCCCCGCATCGCTTCCGCAGGGGGGCGCAAACTCCTCATTTAAAAAAAACGAAAACATCCACGGGAACTATTTTTTTGACCCCCCCCCCCAACCCACCCCCAGTGCAATGCCAAGTGTAGCATCGAGGAAGGGATTAAAAAAAAGTAAGTCAATTATTGACAGTGATTTATAATGTTCAAATGATTATCTACAAAACAGCCTATGAAAAATCTGCGGGTATCCATCGCAATACATATTTACCAACGGTATTCTACGTTTAAACATCTCTGTGACTGGTAAAAAAAACATTACATAAGTGCAAAATGAGCATCTCAGCAGTGTACATCTATTGCACATTGAACCTGTGACAAAATAAGGTCATTATAAGATAATGAAATGTAAATATGTCACACGTACAGTCGTCACCTCGAACAATGAGTGCAAATTCAAAAATTGCAATTATTGCATTTGCATCGTATTTGTGTTCCGGTAAAAAGCCAAATTCAAGCCCCGAGCTCGGCCCGTCGCGATTGAACCGGATTAAATAAAGACGAAGAATGTCAGACGTTAGCAGGGTAACGTTTTGTTTTGGGTAAACGCCAGATTCCCCCAAGGCGCTCCGCTGATGAAATATGAATACAGCTACACAACACCGCTTGAATATTGATGCCGTTTGCTGCAGGCCTTGCCGGATTTTCTTCCACATGCTCGGAGATGGCTTGATCACACAATTTCAACGCGACGTAAGGGAAAAAAAAAAAAAAAAAACCCTGGCGATAAAGCAATTCATCTGGTGTATGCATTTTGGCCACCTGGGGGCGGTATAACACAGTGCACGTAACTCCAGTAAGGTGCAGTGAGAACGGTCAGTTTTTGCAGAGGATAAGGAATATATGCGCGAGCATTGGTGTGATACATGTCAGAGTTCAAAAATCCCCCGCTCGAAGGGTTATAAAACCACAACGCTAAAATTAGCCATTAGCGGCTGAGTTTTAGCATTACGCCAGTGTAATTTAAGGTTAAAAGTCGAAAAACGCCTTGTAGCGTAGAAGTCAAATTGACTTCATTTCTCAGCGGCAAACGCTTGCGCCTCCTGCACGAATAAATTACCGGCGACATTGGCATCGCTCGCGCCCCCGGGAGCGTTTTGACTTTTCCGCAAGCGACGCCGCCGCCAGGGAGGCCCGCGCCGGCGTGCCAGCCGCCGATTGCATCCATCGGGAGCCGCGCTCCTTTTGTCTCATTCATCACGTGAAAAAAAAATAAAAATTGTTCGACTGCATTTGCCGCGGGCGAAGATCTTGTGTATTATTTACATCGGGGCTTCTCAAAACCGGAAACAATTTGTGGCAAATTGCGTGGCACCAATTAGCCTCGTTTTAGAACAAAAGGCATCCAAGAACAAACTCCCTTTTCTTGTTAAAAGGTGATTTACACTCACTTGTAAAACGGAAAGCGCTTTCATGCCAATGACTTATCGAATTAACAGGCCGGAGGTCACATTTGTCACCGGTGCTGGGTACATGCCCTTGCGGTGCACCTGATTTCTCGGAGACTTTCTGGCATCTCCGGTCCCCGCTTAAACTCTTGATTTCCCAGGATGCTTCAGGACTGCGTTCCTGGAGTGTTTCCCAACGAGCTTTGGCTGAACTATAAAAACAAAAAAGGCGGTGGGGGTGCGATGGGGGGGGGGGGGTAGGCAGAACTGAATTGGGTTTATTCATCTTGTGTGCTCAAGTCGTCGCTATAATAAGATAAATGTGTTCTTGGGCATTGTGTGCGCCCAATTTTTGAGCGAGGAAAGGGGGGAATTTATTTCATTTCGGAACGAGACCGATTGTCGAGAAATTGAACGCGAACGCTTGAAAAGCCGAACCTGAAGTGACCGAAATGTGGACGTCGTCGGAGTGAATTGGAATTTCGGCAAGGGGGGGAGACAACGACTGTCAGAACGGTTAGGAATCGCACCGGAAACCCGAACGTGCAGCAGTAAGTCACAAGATGTTGAAATTACGTTTTGCAAATTGGCTCGCCCCCCCCCCCCCCCCCACACACACACACAAATACAAATAATAAAGCCCGTAAAAGATATGAAGCTCGTTTGGAAAGGATGTAATTAGGACGACGCGGAGGCCTGAACCCAGCAGTGCGCCGGTGGGACGACAACACAGCCGAGTGTTGTCCACTTGTCATCTTAAACGGCGCCGCTGCAGCCCATAAGTGAAGAGAGCGCACGAGATCGCGCTTCGCCGCAGCCCAACTCCACGCGGCGTCGTCACGCCGATGGGCTCAAGCGATCATAAATAAGTAAATAAATAAATAACTGGCTCCACTTTCACGCTAGCTAGCTGCAGCGCGATCACAGACGTGACCCTCACGCGCTCAGAAGGTAGGAAAGTGGGCGGAGCTAATGTGCCACTAGGGGCGCTCTCAGCCCCGGAGACACTTGATTTTATTTTTATTTTTTTTTTAAAGTCAAACACAGGTGCACGCGCGAGCGCGGCGTCACAGATGAAAAGCGCTTCCCCAGACGGCATCCTTTTGGCCTGAATGTGCCAGTTGCCATGGTAACAGCACATCACTCTCAAAACGGAGGCGCGGGCGCAAACAGACGACCGCACCAGAAGGCCGACAACCGCCCCGAACGTACCGATGGGCGTCGCCGCTGCCGCCGAATGAACGAAATGACCGGGATCAACGGGAATATTCACAGGCAGGTTGTTGATTAAGGCCGCTGGGCGGGAAACCTTCCAATTTCCCCTTTTTCAATAGCACAAAAAAAAAAAAAAACAAACAAACAAAAAAAACCAATCATGTATTTCCGGCAAATAACTACGGCAAGCAACTCAGTAAACCGCAGTAGCATGAATCCCTCGTTGCAGAGGATAAAGAATACATTCACTGTCTATAACAATCCAATGCTTTAAGGGTCACAACTGCGCAATTTGTGATTCCTGATCTATAACAAGAAGTGGGGGGGGGGGGATTATGTATTTGAATTACAAAATATTTACATTAATGGGAGAAACTGTGTGATCAAATTAGACCTAATTTTGAAACATTGGAGATGCCTAGACTCACATTTTACACTTCCAAACACGTTGAAGACGTCGCACTTACCGCCCGCCGTGCCTCCAACCTCAACTCGGTTCTTCGTCGCCGCCTTCCGCCCGAGCCGGCCGGAAGTAAGTCGTCGGCGGCGAGTGCACGTTGTCGTCCATCACCTCGGGAATTGTCCTGTCTCTCAGCAAAGTTGCAATTCAATGGCGACAGTGCTCAAGTTGCAACACCAAAGGAAACACACAGTTTAAAGCTAGCGCCGCCGCGCAAACGCTAACGCTTGCGCCGCGCAAGCAGGGCTGCTTAAAAGAAAAACATACCGGTAAAAATCACGGCAGTAACACACTAGCGCAGCGCTAACAGGGGCGGACAGGTAAAAGCCATTTCCTCGGCACATATATTCCACCCGTCTCGCCGCACGAGTGCCGTCAGGAAAAAAAAAAAATTACAAATTAGCCACATCGCCGCATAAACCGCGAGGTGGCGGGGAAAAAAAAAAACTTGCGACTTATCGGCCAGAAATGACGGCGAATACTTTAAACATGACTCACCAACATCTTGCATCTTCAATCCAACTTTATTTGTAAGTAGAGACAACATTTCAAGCATTTGATTTTTAAGCACGTCCCTTTTTTTTTTTTGTAGTTCTTTTGTTGATTTTAGTTGTGCTTCTGATCCAGTCCGGGCTACACAGCCGCACCTTTAAGAGTTCGACGTAAACTAACATTTTGCATATGAAAGCGTAAACAAACATTTTGGTTGCTTGTCGATATACATATCTCTATATATTGGTAAACGAGAGGAAAAAAAAAAAATATGTACGACAGTAACTGCTTATCGCTAGACGCAAACGATTGCTTTTAATGGCCGACGTTGGAAACGAGCTGACGCGCGTGACTTTGCGCTTCCTGTTTTGGAAAGTCCGGAGGTGCGTCGCGGCGCTCGGAAATTTGCCTGAGCGCGCACGCAATTAGACTAATGCATGCGAGCGCGCGCGTTGAAGATCGCGAGGCGCTCCGCCGAGGTTTCTTAAGAGTCTCCTTATTAGTCCGGTTAATTTCCCGTCACTTGACAGAGTATTAATGAAGAAATGAATCAGCGTAGCTTCACGGGAAAAAGAACACGGTGGGCCTCCCTCGCGCCAGCGCGCCGTCTGCTTTTCCACCGACAAGCGCCGCCTTTGGTTACTGATGCAGTAACGCGGCACCTTTCCCGCCGCACCCTTTTCGCCCGCCACGACAAGCCGGAATCGGTCCCCCCCCCCACCCGCTCCAAACAGCCAGGCCTGACCTCTGAACTGGAATACACATTCCCAGAATGCACTTGACACGAGACGCCGCCGATCAGAAAGCACCGCCGAAAGTCACAAAATTCCAGTACCGCGAGGTCGCGTCGGCGACGTGTTTTCGCTCAGTTTAAGACTACTAACGGAATGTAGCTCCGTCGCGACGAAGACGACTAAAATAAGCGCTATTTGACTTTGTCATATATTATCATACGTGTCACTTCCCCTTGCTAGCGCGACTCCCGAAATATACCCAAAGGGAAAAAAATTCCATCGCGCTCGCCGCAATCTACTCGCAACCGGCCCGACCCCCACCCCGCCCACCCCCATCACATCTGGCGCTACTCCTCGATCTCCAGGATCAGGTCGTCGCCCTCCAGAGAAGAGTCGGCGACGGCGTGCACCGCCTTGACGGTGCCCGACAGCGGCGAGTTGACCACCGTCTCCATTTTCATGGCGGAGAGGACGCACAGCGGCTGGCCCTTTTCCACCTGCAAAAGGTCACAACCGGGGTCAGGTGGACGGAACCGATGAAAAGACCATTATTCTTCATACACAATGCGCGACCTGCGCTACGGCTGCTTGCCGCACCATTTGCACAATCGTCAGTGCGTCACGGCGGCGGAGAATCGCCGTAACTACACGATTTTGAGCGTTTGCGTCAATTCGGGTGTCTGACCTTGGAGCCGACTTCCACTTTGACCTCCAGCACTTTTCCCGGCATGGGCGCGCCCACCTGACCCTTGATGGACTTCTGGGCCTTGGGGTGGAACTTCATCTCCTGCAGGGTGAGATTTCAGGCATCCTTCAACACCGCTCGCTCTCCGCGAATCCGCGTCCGGGTGGCTTACTCGGCCCGATCTCGGCGCAACGGCTCGTACCTTCATGGCGACCGTGTCTTTCACCAGCACGGACCTCAGCTGTCCGTTCAGCTCGAAGAAGACTTCCCTCTGGCCGGCCTTGTTCAGGTCGCCCAAGGCCAGGGCCTTGATGTGCAGGATCTTGCCCCTCTCCAGCTCCACCTGCAGGCCGAGGGCGGAATGACAAAAAATGTCCGTCAGCAGTAAAAAAAAAAAAAAAAAAACTTTGAGGGGAACCTCCGTGGGTTACTTGAAGGTTAAAGACTTCAGACTTATCTAGGACTTACCGTAATTCCCGACCTTCACAGCTCACCTGTTTATCAGCCTCACCCAGTACATTTGTTACGGAAATACCATTTGGTACATACATAGGCCGCAGCCGTGTCAAAGCCGCAAGTGCCCGCACAGAAACCGACATTGAAACACGAGATATTTACAAAGAAAGACGCTGCACTGAGAGATTAACGCTAGCGCTGCCACGCTAATGCTAATCCGCTAAAATGGCCGGTTAAAAAAAAGATCCTGGTAAAAACCACTGACACACGTCAGCAACATGCTAGCGCAGCGCTAACAGGGCCGGACCGGTAAAAGTCACTTCCTCGGGGCATATATTCCACCAGTCTCACGCTTACCGATAGAAATAATGCACAAATTAGCCGCATCACCGCATAAGCCTCATAAATCGCGGTTTATAGGCCGGAAATTACGGTACATATGTGACTTTCTAGAAATGTAGCATCATGTTCCTTTTTTTTCCCCAGTTTTTGTTTGTATTTTGAAGTATATTTTGGTCAAAAGCGTCCCAGCAGCCTTCCATCTTGCTTCGTCTCCTCCGTCGCTCTCCTTTTTGATGTCTCGCCGTCCCCTCGACTCCTCTGTTCTTTCGCCTCGTCTCACATCTGAAACGACGACTCATTGACATTCACGAGCGGCTCTCGGCGCCGAAAAGAAAAAAAAAAAAAAAAAAAAAAGAGAGAGAAGACCAAAATATGTGCAGCGGTGGCAAGAACGCCGGCGTCGAGTCTCAAGTGTGCTCGAGTTTCTTGTTTGCACGCATCTGGCGAGGAATCCAATTGGTGTTTTTTGAGATGATTTTGTCCTTCTGGCGCGCCTTGGCTTTCGCCTGCCAGGCTCATCAAGCCGGCGGAGCAATTCGAGCCAAACGTGTCGCCGCCGATCGCGCCGTTCCTCAACTCACGCGAGGGCTCCTACCCGCCCCTCGTCGCCATTCTCCACTTGTGCGTCGGCAAATGAAATCTCACATTTGATTGCTTCTCTTTCCACGCAGTCGAGTGCGACGGGCGCAACCGCCGGCTTTCTAATTTCCCGTTCTTGCTTAAAAACCGTCAAGTGGCGAATAATAACGCTCACGAGACCCAGTTAGTGTGCGTGTGGAGTCGCAGTTGTTTGTCTAATGCCGCGCAAGCGCTCAAACTCGCAACACGTCCCACTCTCGTGGCGTTTTTGACGCAAAACGGCTTTCACGCGAGACTTAACGCGACCTTATTAATCACCCCGCTCGGAATGAGATCGTGTGCGCGCGTCGGCGTCTGCGATGATGAGAAGTGACAGGATGTGCGTGCTGGACTTTGCGCAAATCCAAATTTACGTTTCTGTCAAACACAATTACCGTAACTTCGGCCCTATAAGCCGCGACTTTTTTTCCCACGCTTTCAACGCTGCGGCTAATGCCGAGAGACACGGCAAATTTAGGCATTTTTTTTTCCTGACGGCCGCAAGGGGGCACTGGAGCGGAAAAGGTAAGAGTGACACCGGTGGAATATGTGCCGAGGAAGTGACTTTTGCCGGTATGTTTTTTTTTTTTTTTTTTTAGCGAGCGGTTAGCCCCCCATTCCCCCCTTTGTTCCCCCATATTGTCTGCGTGTCACTCTCAAACGCGACGGATATTTTGCTTTTTGTGTACGCGTGTGTCGCTAGCGGTTAGCCCCATCGTTGGAGCGCCTCGTTGTCGGGCGCAAGTGTGCGCATGCGACAGCGAGTGAGGGGGAGGAGGGGCAGGAAGTGGGAAAACCTACAAAAACAAGACCAACTTGAGAGCCAGCACATGAATAAGGCCCTTGCGCCAGTCTGGCTGCTTTAGAGTGCCTCGTCGTTGCGGCTTGGAAAATATATTTCCCAGTCACCGGAGGCTTTAAGCAAATATGTTCCCCTGTCAGCGTAAGACGGATGCTTGACAACTTTGCATCCATTTTCCCCAGGTTGTAGCCGAGGCATTTGATTGACAGTTGACAGGTGTGATGTCAGCAAGTAGACCGGTCCCAATCTTTTTTTTTTTGAAATCCTCCCTGGCCCTCGGAGAATTTTGAGTAAAATGCAATCTTGCCCTGTCCTAAAGGAATATGTTGTCATCAATCACCAGTGAACATTACATTATTATTTTTTTTTATACAGCCTTTGTACTGGATCTCAAAAATCAACCAAAACGGCAAAAAAAAAAGTCACAAAAGATCCAATTTTGACAGGCGAGCTAATGTCGCCCTGTTGGGAGAATGAAGAAGGTGCACAAACGGCAGCAAAAATGTTTCGGGTTTGCTCTCCGGTAGGCGGTTTTGCCGCGGTCTCATTTGTCTCCCCCGCATCCTTTCACGAGCCATAAAGCAACGCCTGTGAAAAAATCCAAAAAGTCGTCAATTTTTGACGCGCTTTCAGCCCGCCTCTCGCTCCTCTCCGCCGCTAATAAGACTTGAACCCGCGGGGACGACCGCTGCCGTGACAGCAAAAGGCTTGTTGTTTTCCGCCGGGGGATGAATGAGTGACGGGGAGTGCAAGGGAGGGGGGCAGGGGAGGGGAAAAAAGTGCGTTACAAAACAAAACAATAAATCCTCGCAAATGATTTGAGTGGCATGTTAGCGGTTTGCAGTTTGGGTCCGCGGCGCATCCGAGCGATCGATGCAACTGTTGAATCTTTGATAGCGCGGCAGCCGTGAAGTGCTGCTCCTCGGGTCCCGAGCGATATAAAAAAAAAAAAAAAAAAAAAAATCATAAAAATCAATTAACACCAGGCCAAGAGCCCTCCCGCCGCCGTGAAATGAAACGCGCTCGGCCTTGGCCGCTCACAATAACCGCGTAACCCGTTATGAGAATATCGACATCGTCGGAACGCAGGAATTATTCATCGCGGGTGGGCGCCAAAGTGTTCCGTTTCGCATGCGAGGACTCCAACCTGCGGCAGGTGCAAATGAAAAATGGATGACGGCTCGGCTCCGATGAAGACTTGAGCAAATGTGGTAACATCGGGTGAGATGGGGGGGGGGGGAGGAGACCTCCAACCGCTCGCTTGCGCTTGAAAGCCGCTCGAGCGACGCCGGAGTCGACTGAGCCCGACACGCGGAACTTCGTCGGCACTGCTCACGTCTCAAATGATAATAATAATACCGATCATAATAATGACTTCCTGCGGCCTCAAACGCAAGTGGAAAGTTACCTCGAACTCCTCGGCGATCTTTGGCCCGTCCAGGAAGAGTCTGGTGCTGAGACAGTCCACTGGGCCAAAGTTGGCTGCAGACACAAGAGGAATATCATCAAATATCCATCTAGATATTTATATATAGAGGTATATATATACACACACGCGGTATAGATTTAGTGTGAATAGAACGTTCCATCCTCAGAGGTGTCAAAATGACTCCCACTCCACTTTCCACTTGACGACTTTCCGCCATTGCTCATTTTAAGGCCGCCGACAAGCAGCCGAACCCACCGGTGAACTCTTTAAATTCTTGGAAGACTTTGGGGTACATGGCCGCCGACATGACGTCCTCGGGCGTGATGTCGTCGCCGTGCGCCGCCCGCAGGCCCTCCTCCAGGGACTCGAAGTCCATCGGCGGCAGCGAGGCGCCGGGGCGGCCCTCCACGCGGGGGAGGGACTTGAGCACCTGGATAAAGGTGGCGAGGGAGAAAGACATCTTTTCTAATACTCCAAAAGCATAAAAGTGGCAGCGTGAGGGTGTGCGCGTGAGCTGTGGCCTACAACAGCTCCCGGTTCTGTTTTCATTTTGGATTTGAGTATCGGACTTTTTTTTTTTTTTTTTTTTGCAATCTACTTGCCCACATTCCCTTCACGGCGTACCGGAAACTGAAGTCAATTTAGCGCCGTATCAGAGGTCAATACGGCATAATATTAATAATAACGGGGGTGGGGGGGGGGATAATCCTTTTTTTTCCCAGCAAGCAGCGCCGCTCCTGTGTGTAAAAGGTACCAAAAGAACCATTCCCTCCCATTTCTGGCACCCGTGGTTAAACAGCGGAGTGGAGCGTTGCTAAAAATAGAGCGGCCCTTTTCGTACGTGCGTGCGGGCCTCGGCGAGGCTGGAGAGGTGCGGCGCGAAGCTGTTTAGTCACGCGGCTTTTGGCGGCGGCTGACTCACGGCGACGCTTCAAAAAGATGGCCGCTCGTTATTCGATGCGACGTCCTCTTGAGGTTGCTCGAACAAATCGAGACAAAGCCCGTTTGCGCTCTCTTACAATTATTAAACGGCGCACTCCCACGCTCGCTGTCAATGAGTGCATTCTCTCAACACGAATGTAAGAGCAAAACACTCGGGGCCACTTTTCTCTTTCTTTTGCGGCGGGCGAGTGGGATGGGCGGGGGTTTGGGGGGGGGGTCGTACTCGCGTGAACAATAAGCAAAAATTGCCGGACCGACGGCGCGTGAATCTAATTCCCGAATGACCGCTTGCTAACTATTTTTGGCGTCATTAAAGAAACATGACATGTTCCGTGCTCTGCGTGCACAAAAAGGCCCGCAGCCCCCGAGCGAGCGGCGCGGATGATATCACCGCGGTGCGTGTGCAGCGGCAAACCGGGGACGCTAACTAATGAAGCCGCCGTCAGGCGACCTGAGAAACAGCAGCAGGCAGTACAAGCGTTTTCATCATTTTTATGCTTTTACCGTCAAGGGGAAAGTGATAACAAAACAAACAAACAAAAAAAAAAGTTTCAATGTATGTATGTTCCAACCATGCCGCCATCCAAAGAAATTCAAGAAAGGATGAGAAATAAAGACATCTACCAGTCTGGAAAGGGTTACTAAAGCCATTTCTCAAGTTTTAGGATTCCAGTGAACCACCGTCAGAGCCAAAAGGAGAAAACATGAAACAGTGGCGATGGTGAACCTTTCCGGGAGGGCTCAGCCTACAAAAACGACCCCAAGAGCTCAGCAACGACTCATCCAGGAGGTCCCAAAGGAACCCAAAACAACGTCTAAAGAACTGCAGGCCTCAGTTAAGGTCAGTGTTTATGACTGGAATAAGGAAGAGACTGGTTCCAAGTTCCAAGGACAAAAGCATTGCTGATCAAAATGAACAGGATTACTTTTGCAAAAATAACAATGACTAAAGAAGAATGGCCCAAGAGTTTTGGAGCAACAGTCTATGGACTGTCGAAACCAAAGCCGAACTTTTTGGAAGAGGTGCGTCTGACGTAAATATAACAACGCAAACAAAGTTATTTGTTACTGTTATTGACATTTGTTTGACGGTCTTGGACAAAGTTGGGAAACTACCTCCAAAAAAACAAAAACAAAAGTTCACAACACTGAGCGCCTGTGCACGCGATTCCGGAAGAGGTCGAGGTACCTTGGATCTGAAGGGCTCCGGGAATCCTCCGTGCGGGATCCCAATGTAACCCTGCAGGAACTCCACCACAGACAGAGGGAAGGACAGCTCGTCGGCCCTCTCTTCTACCTCGGCGCGGCTCAGGTTGTTCTGGACCATGAACTGGGCCAGGTCCCCCACGATCTTGGAGGACGGCGTCACCTGAGGGACGCGCCAACAGTTGAGTGGCGCCCGGAAGATTCGCTGCCAGCGCTCAGCGGGCAAAACATTCATTCAAATCACAGCCGCCCGTTGATTATTTATGACGGCCGCTCGTGATGCCGATGGTGATCTCATCTGCACGACGAGTTTTTCGTGGTGCGGATTGGCTGAGACGTCGACGCGGGGATCGGCAAGCCCTGTCGAAAATCTGCCGACCTCTGCAGATTTTTGGAACGTTTGAATTTCATGACCGTGTTAATTTGAGAGCAAATTCTTTCAATAACCCCGCACGCAATCTTTTTGCAGCGATAAGCCACGACGCCCTGGATTTCCCGGGATCGACATCCTCTCCGGCCCTCGGCTCGGTCCTCCCGTCTCATCCGTCACCTCGCTCGCGCGTCATCGTCCCCGCGAGCGCTCCGGCCGCTCTCGTCCTCGCGCCGGCTAATCACGTCGCATTTTGCGATTGCTCGCTCACGTTCGCGGGTCGGGGAAGACTAATTTGCGACGTGCGCCTCGAGTGGCCGCGGGGCACAAGGAAAGTTCTGACAACGACCCGATCAATGTGACTTTCAGTGTATTCACAAACCCAAAGTTTGTCAAGGAATTGCGCTGGAAGGCGCAATAAATTACATCTCAATCGATTTTGGCGATGATCTCAGCGTGCGAGTCGACCCGGCTCACGCACTTCCTCCTCTTCCGGATGCTTCCGCCCTTAATACCGCCACATCTCCTCTTCCTCCTCCCAAAACCCGTCTCGAGGATCGCATTCATCTTCCTCGCTCGTCTCCCGGCGGCGTGTCTGAGCGAGCGCGTAAACAACTCTCTCGCTTTTTACCCTGTCAAGGGAGGCAGGTGGGCAGGCGAGCGGCAGAAGTGAAGAATGGTACCTGTCACCGGGAGGAGGAGACGGCAGACGCCGGCGATAACGAGACGCCGGGAGAGCGAGGCCAAGTGCGGGGAAGATTAGAGATAGCGGCCCGGAGTCCGATCAAAGTGAGACGCGCCCGAGTCAAAAGGAGGCGGCGCGCAAAGGTTATACAACACGCTCCCTTTGTTCGCCCATCTATGGCATTTCTGCGCTCAAATTAAGATAGCGGCGGCAAGATGGTTCTTTTCAGTCCGCAACGTGTCATTTTCTTGGCGAGGCGACCCGGGGAGGGCAAATAAACAGCCCGAAGCCGCTCATTCCGAGGAGTTATTCGCCATCTGGCAAAGCCGCCGCTTATGGTGTTCACCGCTTGCATACGCAGCGCTCGTGTTAAAATGGCATTAATTTGTTTTGGGAAAAAAAAAAAAAAAAAAAAAAAAAAGTTCCATCTGCATTTTTAATGAAGAAACAAGCCTTGGACTGTACACATTGTATCAAGACAGAAAGGGAAGACTGAAGGAGTCTCATTAACTTGGCAAGTTCATTTTCTTTGCGACTCGCGGGAAGGGAGGAATACGTGTAATTGAGTCGCCGCCACGTCGCGCGCGGTTCATCTCTCGCGTCTCACCTTAATGAGGTCTCCCAGTAGTTTGTTGGCTTCGGTGTAGGCCTTCTTCACCTCCTTGAACTTATTCCCCAGGCCCATACTGTGCGCCTGCAGTCACGAAAAACAAAAACAACAACAGCAGCAGGCGCGGCGGCGTGAGCGCGGCGGATATTCTACAGCTTCTTGCCCACGTCCGACTTGGCCGCAAAATTAGTTGCACGACCGATCGAAATAAGTACTTTGCGTTCGTGACAGTTTTTAGCAGTTTCTGTGACACATCGGCACGGCTCCGCTATTATTAGACTGGACCTGGAGGCATACAGCCGGGCCCGTGTTTACATCAGCTCAATTCCACAGGTCAGCTGTGAGACGGAAAAGCCATTTCAAGTGAGGGGGGTGGACAAATAGAGCCGCGGGGCACCTGGAAGTGGAGGTTGGTGTACTGTCCTCCGGGTATCTCGTTCTCGTAGACGTCGGCGTTGCCGGACTTCATGGTGGCCGTGCAGTCAAACGGCGCGTACAAGCCTCGAGCCACTTCCCAGTACTCGCTGTAGTCGAACACCTTCTCCAGCGCGATACCTGCCACACAGACGCCGACGAGTTTCAAACAGGTCACTTCAGCAGGGATACCCCAGACTTCCCTTTTCCCCAGCCACTTCTTCCAGGTGGGATCCCGAGGCGTTCCCGAGCCAGCCGAGAGACGTGGTCTCTCTGGCGTGTCCTGGGTCGTCCTCGGAGTCTCTTTCCGGTGGGACGTGCCCGGAACAACTCACCAGGGAGGCGTCCGGGAAAGCATCAGGATCAGATGCCCCAGCCACATCATCTGGCTCCTCGACACTGAGCCCCTCCCTGATGACCGAGCTTCTCGCCCTATCTCTAAGGGAGAGCCGGGACACCCTGATGTTGTTCTCTCGGTCACGACCCACAGCTCAAGAACGTAGATCGACTGGTAAACTGAGAACTTCGGCTTTCGACTTCGCTCCCTCTTTAGCGCAACGGGACCGATACAAAGTCCCCGTAACTGCAGACCCTGCATCAATCCGTCTGTCCATTTCCCGCTCCATTCTTCCCTCACTCGTGAACAAGACCCCAAGATACTTTGAACTTGGGGCAGGATCTCACACGCATACATTCACACGCGTATATTCCTTATCCTCCGCGGAGAACGGCAACTATTAATGGCTGAATCGTTTTGGCAGCTGTCACTAACCGAAACCTCGGCGGTAAGCGAGACGGCGCGGCAAATGAGCGCCTTGTCGTCCCCTGGGGCGCGCCGGTGATTGATTGAAGAGACAAATGGATTAAAGGTCGCGTTTTACCGCAAACAAATCGCGATGAGGAGAGCGCTTGCCAAGGGAGCGGGGGAAGGTTTGCGAAATGCGCATTTAAAGTGCTGTTAATTGCTAAGCCACCGAGGAAGAGGAGGATGAAGAGATGATGTGAAAGAGGAAGCAGAGCGCGCCGCAAACTACTCATTATTGCTCGGGCTCACAGATGGAATGAAAAGCGGAGCGGGGGAGCGGGGGGGGGGGGGGCGCGTCGGGGTGACGAAAACAGGCTAAGGTCGGCAACGCTGCGGAACGTTCGGAGGCATCCAAGGCCGCGCTGTGCGGCGTCGGCGAAGGCGGGCCTTCAAAAGAAGGACGGAGCAAACAAGGTGACGGACTCAAAAGCGTTTCCTGCCGAACAGGAGATTAAGGATACGGCTTCCAAACAGGGCCGCCACAAATCAAATCTTTTGACAATCAATTCTCCTGTTATTGATAATCGCCATAAAAAAAAAAAAAAAAAGAAAAATGCTTTCGCTCTGAAGCCGCTATCCCCGCTATCGAGCTTTATTTAGCGACATTTTATTTCTTTCCAGGCACAGCAACTTTGAATGATTTTCATTAATGACCCAAGCCGACATTTCTATTATTGATCAGCGTTGGGCGCCGGCTTCCCCCTCCTCGTTTCCTTCTTTTCATAATTGGCCGAATATCACATGCTGTGCCTGCGACTTCACTATGAAAGGTGCCGTTTTATTTTTTTGGTGTTTTTTTTTTTTTTTTTAAATCGATTGTTTGTTTCCCCGAGCGTGCAGGGAAGGAGATTCTCAAAGGCAAAAGGCATGTTCCAGACCACTGATAACCAGACTCGAAGATTTAGATTCTGTCCGACACGCTCACTTTGACGTACCCTCGACGGTCGCAATATTAGGTACGCTTACCGGTGTCCAACTTGGTCCCCTTGGCGCAGGCAACCATCGCGCCCATGCTCGGCTGAGACGTCATGCCGGCCATCGAGTCCACCTGCGGGTCCCACAGTTTTTTTTTTTTTTTTAAACAAAAATAAAATTTAAAGTCTTTATTAGCAGCCAGTCAATGCAAACGATGAATTTTACCTTGCTCCGTTGAAAGAATCAGCATGCGAGGTCAAAAAAAATAAAAAATTAAATAAAAGCGGTATTGAAATGTTCAAAAGGTCCAAATTGCAAATCGTAGCCTCTTGGTTCGGTAAATGCTTTTGAGATTTTTTTTTTTCTCCTCAGAGCTCGCTCTGAAAATATCAGGAAAAAAAAAAAATGAAAAAAAAAAAAATTCCCATTTGTTCATTTGAATGGAATTACGTGAGGGCGCCTTCACGGGCACGCCGTAAAGAAGGAAAGAGCATTTAAAAAAAAAAAAAAAAAAAAAAAAAGGACACGACCGGCGTTTAGAATCCCTTATCACGAAATATCAATTCTTTTATATAGCAGATTGTATAGTAGATCAATCAGCATCCAAATCAAAAATTGTTTGGGTAATTATATATTAACATTCCTAAGCAAAAACATTTTTTTGGGCAAGTGTATTCTCCAAAAACATGACAAAGCACTCGACGTCTCCCGATCGTCGACGACCGGGAGCTCGAACTCACCGCCACGTCCACGACGTCCGCCCCGGCCTCCGCACACGCCAGCATGGCGGCCACGCCGGCGCCGGCTGTGTCGTGCGTGTGCACGTGGATGGGCACGTCTGGGAAGCGCTCCCTCAGAGCGCTAACTAGTAACTTGCTGGACTCTGGCTTAAGCAGACCGGCCATGTCCTGGAACCCAAAGGAGAAACGGCCTCGGAGGTTGAGTTCCAGAACGGCAGGAAACGTCGGCATTCCCGCTTCCTTACCTTGATGCAAAGGATGTGCGTTCCGGCTTTGACCAGCTCCTCCGCCAGCTCCAGATAGTAGTTCAGGGAGTACTTCTGCCTCATCGGGTCCGACACGTCGCCCGTGTAAGAGATGGCCGCCTCCACGACGCCGCCCGCCGAGCCCGCCGCCTCCATGCCCAGCAGCATGTTGGGCAGGTAGTTTAGGGAATCAAAAACGCGGAAGACGTCCATGCCGTTCTCTTTTGCCACCTCGCAGAACCTGAACGCAAAAGTCGGCATTCACACCCCGTGGGCCTGATCCGGCCCTCTGTGTCATTTTTTGGAGGCCCGCAAAACCTCGCCACATTTTTTTCCCCTGACTTTTGTTCTGGTGCCTTGGCATGCAAACCGAATTTGTTCTGTGACCACGCCGGTGAATCAAATCACCTTCCCCCATTGAAATGAATGGAAATGCAACTGATCTGTACCAGTCATCAACAAAGCATTTTTACAAATCATGTTTTTTTTTTCCCCCGTAAGAAAAGTTGCACGTATTGCTACTACATAAAAATACACTAGTAACATTTGCTCTACTACTGTACCAGATCTATTATCCTTCCTTGTTCTTCTTCTGTGGGTTTTTCTTTAGCAGTTAGCAATTACTACCGCGAACTGATTTTGCACTTCCACTGCAGGGAAACCAATGATGTTCGACGACGCCCGGCCCCTCCCGCTCCCCAGAGCACCACTCGCTTCAATCTGCCCCTCAATGAAAACAAGTTTGACAGCCCCGATTTCGGGTAACACAACAAAGATTTGCCGCTCACGCGCGCGCGATGAATAAGTGGTCGTGAATTGCTGTTGTCACAGATAACGCCGCGCATGCGAGTCGGGATAAGCTGTTCAAATCCATCCATAAAAAGCTCGAGTGGGGAATCCTTGCCTTTATTGCAGAACCTGGCAATCCTAATCAGGTTTGTCAGCACCTGCTTTAACACAACATTTGCACAACAAGAGCTATTGTTTTCGCTCAACCAACACACGCACTTAGCACCGAGCCACAAGGGGATTATTATCGGGCACCGCGTCCGCTGTTTACACGAGGGCCGCACCCGCCCGGCGCCGCAACACAAACACGGTCGCGTCCTCGATGCGGTTCCGCGGCTTAGGATCCCTGCCTGCGTCGGGAAAAAAAAAAAAAAAAAAAAAAAATCGGCACATCTCCTTCCTCCTGAAGTGAGGAGGAAGATCCTCATCAGCGTTTTTTCAAAATTGTAGCGTGACCCAATGAAACGGACTCGAAATCAATGAGATGCCGCGGAATTACACTTTGATCCCGTGGTGTCGATAGCGCCGCTCTGGCCAATTTCACTTGCAGCCTTCGGCGCTCACCCAAAAAAAAAAAAAAAAAAGCCCGTCAAACGGGAGAGAGAGAAAGCGTGAAAACCGGAATGGAGGCAAATGGATCAAAGACATTCATCATAATGGCGCCCATTTTCAATGGCGGCATAAGAGAGAGGGAGAGAGGAGTGCGGTGGGCCGGCGAGGAGAGATGAATGGACGCATAAAAATGAACTCGAAGAGCGGGGACAAATAATCAAATTGGAGAGGGATGAGCGGCCACAAAAACATCAGAGAGGACAGGGGAGGTCTGCGTGTGTGTGGGGGCTGCTATATTAGTCATAAAGCCACTACTAATTTATCCGCGCCCAGTGTGTGCGCACGGAGGGGGGGTCTCACACCCTTGAGAGTGCGTGCATGTGCAGCCATGAGTCACTCGCAAAAGGGAGGTGACCAATCAATCTATTTGTGAAAGCGCTCGAGGCAGATACCGCGTTTATTATTTATGGGCCCTCAAAAGCCTCGCGCCAGTGTAAACGTGTGCCATGTGATCCGACCGAGTGCGTTTGCGGAGCGATTTAAGCAGACTGACGAGCGCAAGACCCCGCGAGTGCTTTTAAGGAACCGTTTCCCACATTTTCACAAAACAAGTCAGAAAATGAGAAAATTATTCATTATCCTCTCACAACATTTTTCTTAAGGTGTACCAGTTGACGTGGATATGTGATTTCAAAAGACGTCAACGCCATTGAATGAGTACAAAAACAAACAAACAAAAAAAAAAACCACCCATAGTTCCCTGTGGAGTTTGAGGCGGGGAGGGCTGGAACAGATTAATGTGTTTTCTATTCATTTCCATGGGGGAAGACGATTTGAGTGTTTGTACCTAGTGGAGCGACCACACCAAACTCTCACGCACACACACCGCCACTCACTTGAAAACGGCGTTGTCCGGGTAGTTGGTGTAGCCCACGGCGTTGGCGCCTCTCAGCAACATCTGGAACGGAACGTTTGGGATCAAAGCCCTCAACTCCTGCAGCCTCTTCCAGGGGCACTCGGACAGGAAGCGCATGGCCACATCGAAGGTGGCGCCTGGGTGGACACGCGACACATGGGCACGCGCAAATTCATATTCGGCATGATCCCAGTCACTTGCGCGCATATTTTCATTCCGCTTTGTCATCTTAAGGTTCGTTGAATCAAATGAAGGGGGCGGAGGGACTGGACGGGGAAAAAAACAAAAGAAAACGAGCGCAATCTCTCATTTTCCGTCGTGGATGAGACATTTATCACACAAACGAGACATATCGATGGTTTTGCGCCGATCCGACACCGTCGCCATTAAATCTCATTTGCAGTGCGCATTTGGAAACGGGGGTGAGTCTCAAGTGCGCCGGGAAGGACCGGGAATGCCCCAGATGCAGCCAAATGTTTACCGCGGCGCCCACGTCGGATTTCAGCTGACGTCTGCTCGCCGGACTTTGATATGGAACTCTGCTGAGCCAACTTGCGGGCTCGGCGCCGCTTAATTAGATCAGGAGAAAGGGGGGAGCGCACCGGTCTGGACTTTCCGCGCTACGGTGACGCCCGGCCGGAAATAAGGCGACTTCGGCGTTATTTGCGTTCCCGTAGGAATTATGCAGCCGCGCGATAACGAGATCCGCTAAGCTCCGCTCGATCTGATAAAGGTTCAAATGCTCGCGCGACAGTCTGAGTGTAGCCATACGTTACGTGACCCAATTCAAATGTACTGTATCCTCCGCGGTTTGGGGAGAAACGCTATTTCAGGAAGGGACTAATCCTCAAAGGGCTTTCGCAGCTTAATCTGCCCAATGAGTCATTGTGCCTCCGAGCGGCTGGAACACGTGACGGCAAATATCTGAGCGCGTGGCACCGGGACAATATGTCAACATCGCCATCGATCGACACCTCCGCGCCCGAGCCGAGTCACGCGCTCTGTCGGCCGGCTCGCCGGACCCGCTTCGGCCCGTGCCGTCACGTGGCCTACCTCCCCAGTTCTCCAGGCTGAAAAGGTTGTTGAAGTTGTGGCTGACAAACGGCGAGATTCTCTTCAAGTCGTGGGTGCGCACCCTGGTGGCCAGCAGGGACTGGTGGGCGTCCCTGAAGGTGGTGTCCATGAGCAAGAGGCCCCGGTGGGCACGCACGGCCTTGGCGAAGCCCTCCGGACCGTCACGCAGCAGGACGTCGCGGAATCCTAGCGGGGGATCTCCTGCGGGTGACAACGGCGGGAGATCGGGGGATCCAATTGAATACACAAAATGCACACAATTTGCGTTATATGACAGCTTTAGGCACTGAGAAATACTTCAAAACGTGTACTTTTTTTTTTTTGGTTTACCTGTTTAAACTGTGTGCGTACGTTATTTTTTTTAAATAGTCTCTCTTCACCCACAGTGGATTGTTCTGGAACCCGCCCCCACCCCCACGAAAAACAAGGTTGAGTGAAAACTAACAAAAACGTGGATGCGCCTCATCATAACTTCTAACAGTGACGCGCACACTCGCCGCCAGAGCACAAACGACACATCGCCAAGCCGCCGCCGGGCAATTAAACGCGAGCGCGACCCAAATATCGGTAGCCGAAGTGGGATCAATAGGAGCCGGCGTGCGGATGTTCATCAATCAATTAGTCCAGTTAATGAGTCTACCGACTACCTCACGGCGTTCTCTTGCTCGCCTTTTGGGTTTCTTCTACACTTGACCTTTCCTCACCACGCCAGCGATAAGCTGCGCGACGTCGGCCCCGAGCGAAAAAGGACACGCTAAACTTTTCAAAAAGGAATCAGGCGAGTGATTTATGCGCGTCGCCCACCAATTTTCACACCCAACGCGAGGACCGTAATGGCCCAGGCCCCCGCAGAAATAATACAACCAAGCGATAGAATGTCACTTAGAGATCCGGAACACGCATTAGAAATCCATTTGTGTTTGTGCGCCCACTGCGTGTTCGGATTCCCACAATGACACACACTTGACGCACCCTCCATGTTTATTCCCACCCACCGCCCAGATCTCATCCTTTCCTAAAAGTTGACATCATTTTGCTCTCCCAAATTGTGCCGATGGGGTCCGGTCGTCCCGATGGGTTCATCGCGCCTCACGTTTCCACCTGGCCGATGATTGCCTCTGTATGCGGGGAGGATTATAGCCTACGCCGGACCAAAGCCTCTCATGTCCTCTTTTTATAACCCCACTTCTCCTTCCACGTCGCTCTCCCTCCGCAGAGTGTGATAATACCGGCCTAATCCCTCCCTTCTTTCCCCTCAATCCCTCCGTTGAATGAAAGAAAGGATATAGGCACCTTACAAATCTCATTACTCAGCTTTTAGGTGCATGCATCCACACAATCCCGGGTACCTGCTTCGAGGAGGACACACCACACCTTTTTTTTTTTTTTTGGGGGGGGGGGAGGGGGGTGTTCGCTGATTACAGTTACGGCCAAATTCTCACCGACAGCTGCGAGGCTGCCCGCAATTCCCGCAACGTGTCATTTTTACCTGCGACGCCGGAATGTCATTGAAATGTACACAAAAGCGAAAGGACACTTGAAATCCACAAGAGTTGGTCCGTAGTTGATGCAGTGGAGAGAAAATGAAATAAATCCAATAGAGGTATACCCCCCCCCCACCCCACCGGAATATTGTGCTCATGGCTGTCTGGAGGTCAATCACGAAAAACAGACTTGACAGACTGGAAACAAATATAAACAAACGACTAAATAGAGAACTCCCCATCACGATGAATGTAAATGTTGTAATCAGTGGGAGGTTTGATTCCTGTGCCCACCCAACCAGCCGGTCATATCGTGGGGTAATGTTTCATTTTTCTTCCAAAAACATCAAAGGAGAGGAAGCGATTGCCGGCCGGCCGGCCGGCAGGCAGCACTTTGGAAGCAAAAGTGCAACGCTAGTCGGGCATCAGACTTGATTATTATGCCTTGTGATGATTGATATTATTCACATATTTGCACGGGGGATTCCTGCGCTGCGGGCAGCGTGGCCAGCTGACTTTTTACGAAGGATGGAAACGGCATTTTGAAAAAAAGAAGAAGAAGAAAAAAAAAAAAAACCCCACCGAGACTGAACAGGCAACTCGGGCCACTTGTGAATCGATCCGAAGTCCAAAGTGCATCGTGTTGATGCGTTTTTGGGTTGAGCGAAGTCCGTTCTCAAGTCCGTCCTGCGGAACTTGAGGGATGCTAACAAGTCGGGGCTTCGTGAATTGCACTCGCACCCACGATTGTTTCTCCCCATCGCTCGGCGGAGCAGCACAAGGGCGCAAGCCGTTCCTTGGGGCGGCTTCTAAACGCAACCTTTTAGGGAAGCTTTCCCGCCGACTGTTGGACGGCCCGTTTGTCATTCAGACACTGCTCTCCCCTTCCAAAGCGCCCCGAGGTTCCACAAGTGTTTACAAGTTGAGAACACGAGGCCCGGAGGGAAGTGAACCCGTCTTTGTTGAGACGCAACCGGGCACAACGGCGAGGAAGCGCGTTTGAAATATGTCATTTGTGTTTTTAAGAACTGTAGCTCACGTGTTCGAACTATCTTGATCAGAAATGGGAACAGTTGCGTCCCGTCCCGCTGCGTTTCTGGATCGTTTTGATGATTCACACCGAAAGCACAACCCGCCCCTGGTCGCGATACGTACCCATGGTGACGGGAGGAACGACGGGGTCAACGGAGGACGGTTTGGCCTTCACCGGGATGGGTGTGGTCGGTCCGTTCACCATCACGTGACCTTCAAATGCAACAGAGAGCTTGAAGGCAGCGGCGGACGTGACTGCACGCAGGTGTTTTTATCCATTGGCCTGACCCAGATAGTGCAGCAGCTTCTGCGCTCGGTTCTGCGTGGGCTTGAGATTGAAGAGTTCCTGGTTCTCGTCGATGAACTGCGTGTCGACGGTGGAGTGGAGGAATTGGTGGTTGGAGAACACATTCTGGAGGAACGGGATGTTGGTCTTGGATAAAGAGAAAGACAGACAAAGAATTTAGAGCGCCGCTGTCGGTCAGAATAATAGAAAATGAAACCGAGACAATGATGGAGACAAATTCCAGATTCACGGGGCAATGTGGAAGCTGGCAAGAATGCCTTTGTGTTAAAGTGAAACGAAACGTGCCCCTTATTTGGAAGCAGAGAAGGGGGGGGGGGGGGCTTGGGTCGTATTCTTAGCCACGTACAGCAAGCAAAGCAGCGAGCGAAGACGACGGCCGAGGGATTCACGAAGCTGTGCAGCATCCCCAGCCTTGGGCAACCAAACCAAAACAAAAAAAAACAAAAAAAAAAGAAAGAAAGAAAAGAGGGCGACTTCTGAAGAACGCTTCGTCCGCAGTTTGACTTTCCTCCTAATTTATAGGACAGCCAATCGACGCCGCCCATGCAGATTGCCGTCTCCAAGGACACGCCGGCAACCGATGAATTATCGATTTCATCCGCATTTATTGCGTCGCAACTCCGGCTGGCCGGCCGGCACCGAGCCGAAACCTTCCGGGAACAAACGGCGAAAAGGGAGCGTTTTCGCAAAGACTGCACTCAAATATGGAAAACAAAACAAATCTGACGAGCAACACTTTCACGGAGCATGATTATCTTTTGCAGAGGCAGCTCCTGTATGGGAGCTAATGAGATGGCGCAGACGTACCTAATGTTGTGAAATATGAATGGAGACAAACAACACAAGCTGCCGCGATTAATGAGTAAAACGAATACACGGCGCTGTGTCCTTTTTGCGCTCACTGTATCAGATCAATGTGTTCATTAGGGGGCTGCTTCCCGTGCCCCGTGCTCACGTTACACGCATGCAACACGCTTTGCTCCTTCTCCCTCCTATTTATTTTATTTTATTTTTTTTTTTTTTGCACATCATCACACACTCACCTCCCCTTCCCCGATTTGGATGCGCTGTAACATCCGTTTGGATACGGCGCTCAAGAGTTCCGCCGGTTGCATGCAAATGAAAACAGCAGCGACAGTCTACCAAAAATCGAATTTGTTGTTCGTCACGTGACTGCATCTGTGGCACAAGTGTCAACCCCGCAAGATGACTTGTACTTGTACTGACTGGCCTCATGTTCTCGCCGCAGTAGTAAAATGTCCGAAGGCTTGAAAACCTGCCAAACGCCACCATCAAGTCCCCCCCAAAAAAAAAGGCTACACGCAGAAGAGGGTCGCGCCCCGGCACGACGAACGCACGCTTGTGACGGGCCAAACGTTGGAAAAGAAGAAAATGAGCGCAAAAACCCTGCCTTGGTCCGAGCGGCTGCGCCAGCCTGAGCCAAGCAACACTTCCGTACGATCTGGAGTGAAGCACGACAGCCGACCTCGCGCGGGCCCCAGCTAGCGTTCGCGGCGTCAAACGACAAACGAGCGACATTAAAGAAATACTCGCTCAAAAAATAAAAAGGATCCATAATTAAACGTCAGCTGTGGGCGGGTCGTTGCCCGGGCAACCGCAGACTGCCGCTATTAATTCTGAAGCCTGCGGATTTTTGGGGCGTGTACCTCCCGACCCGACTCGACAGGAGATTCGCTCCAATCTGTAAGACGCGTGTCATTCTAACAACATAATTAAGGATGCTAAAGATGGCGAGACGGTTGAGTGAGCTCTTCGCCGCCGTCGTCGTCTTGATGAGCGCTCTCCGGGCTATAAATAAACTTTCTTGCGCCTCAAGTGGAGAGCGCCTTTCTTCCTCTGTGGCAAACCTCACACGTGTTGGCTGGCAAACACAAAAAGAAGAAGAAGAAGTCAGCTTGTATTGATTACACCGAGGGCAGAAATGTAAAGTGAATTGCGTTTGCGGCGTGGAAGACTCCGAAGAGCGGAAGGTCGAGGCCACTTCGTCATCCTTCTGCAGCCTTTCGTCCCGTCGCGAGTACCGTCGCTCTTAGAAACATGTGGATCGCACCTTTGATTTGATTTCCCAAAGCAGGCCACCGACTCCCTCAGGTAATTTCTTCCATAAAAATCAGAGCGTCGTGAGTCAAGCTTTTTAAGCCGCCGGAGCAATGCGGACAAATGAGAGCCAGGCGCGCTTTTTCTTTTTTTCCTCCTTCTTGTATTTCATTGAGCGCTTCCCGGCGGCGCCACTGAGCGGGTGATCATGAGGAACGCGGACTACAAATGCACAACACATAAATAAAGCACAATGACGTGTTTTAGGAACGTGACACGCCACAGAAAAGTGTGTTTGCTCACAACCTCGCCAAAACTGAATGTAAGTTTGAATCACGGAAAAGAACGGCGGACATTAGTGCCGTACTGATGAGATGCGAGGTGTCGGGCGTACAAAAGAGGGACCTGACTGATGTCATAATTTTGTGACACAACCAACCGATGGATGGAATCTGCTGCTGCTGCTGCGTTTAATTAGAGATTTTTATCAATTCCTTGTTGCAGGCCCAATTTTAACAAAGTAGAATACGGATTTGGACGAGGCATCGGAAACCGCATGCGCCGGGGGAGGTCCAAAAATACCTGGCGGCGGGCCAAATAATGACTGTCAGGGGAAAAGGGGCGACAGAAGACGGAGAGACGGATGAAAGCGAGCCGCGGCGGAACCAAAGCGCCGCCATCCCGGCGTCCGTCCTTCATCCCCGTCGTCACGACGTGAGATGTCGGACTGGAGCGCGAGATTCCGTTTAAGGGCGACTCCCAGCTGTGGACGCCGGCGGAGGGATCCAGGCCGCGCTCCGGGTTCCACTCCAACCCACCCCCGGCGAAAGCCGCGCTCGCTCGCTTATTATGTTGCTAACGCCCTCAGAGAGCCTCGGCCTTGCTCTCCTCCTCTTCACCCTCGCTGCCCTCGCTCTCTCTTCTTCCTCCAGCTCTTCGTCTGCCCCCCCCCCCCCCCGCCTCTCATTGGCCCCGGAGTAGCCGCAGGCTCCGAGGCGCTCGTCTCCCTTTCATCTCCCTTCTCTTCCTCCATATGTCCGTCACGCTCGTCCTCCCGGCGCAACGCAAAACAGACCGCGCCGCTGACTGCTGCCGCCATCTCGCCGACATCAAGCGCGCGGCGGCGTGGAAATACATTTCCAAATTCGACAAGCCGTCGTCGTCAAGCGGCGCCAAAACGGCGTCGGGGTCTTCGTGGCGGGACATTGACGGTGCCGTTCGAAAGACTCCCACGAATGAGCTCGAAAAAGTGGGAACGAGGAACCCACACCGGGGATGCCCCGATTGCATAATCTTGAACTCATTTCCGCTTGATTTTTCTTCCCAACAACAGTCACAAAGTTCTTCTATGTTTTTGATCCATTTGGCTTACGATTTTGATTCTATTGCCAGCACTTGGAGCACTTGAATTTTATTGAAGAGGTAACAGAGGATTATTAATCACATAATTATTGGCACATAAGACAGAACTACGACTCAGGGTTAAACTTGCTCAACACAAAATTTTAACTTTTTCTGGCGTTTGATTTCTCCATCGCATTTTCCACCTCCGTCCTCCTGCTCTCGCTCTCCCTCCCCCTCATGTCTGCGCCCCTCACTTCATCACTCCGGCTGCACTCTCTCTCTCTCTCCTCTCTCTCTCTCTCTCTTTCTCAGATCAGATCGGCGACAACGTAGAAGGACCTCCATCCAGTCGTCGGTTCCTTCCCAGACACCTCGCAAACGTGAGGAAGAGTCCATCGAAACGCAAACGGACGCCGGGACGAAGAGGACATTCGGAGGAATATGGGCGCCCCCCCTCCACCCCGGCCCCTCGCCCGCCCTCTTTTTCTTTCCCGTCCCTCCCTCCTCCGTTCGTTACCTGTACTCTGGGATTAACGCGACTTAAATTTCAATCAGCCCGCAGACCGAGCAAAGAGCGACAGAGGCGGCAGACAGAGCGCCGCAGCTGTCGAGACCGAGGCGGCGGGGGGGGGGGGGGTAGAGAGAGAGAGAGAGAGAGAGAGAGAGAGAGAGACAGAGAAAGCGAGAGAGTGAAGAGGAGGGGAGAGAAGAAGGGGGCAGTGGGTGGGAGAGAGTGATGGGTGTTGTTCCACCGCCGAGTTGAGGGATTGCGAGCGCGTCGCCAAGATGGAGATGTGGCGGGTGGAATGATTGGGAAAACAAGGTTAGTGGTTCCACCTTTTCATCCGGCTCGGACGCGGGTCGCCGGTCGGCGCGTGAAAGAGGCGCAAAAAGCGGACGGAGGGACACGAATTTGCTGTATTGTGCTTTGGAAGGGGGGGACAAATAAATGGGGGTGGGGGAGTGGGGGGGGAAATAGCAAACAATCTGCATGGTCTCCGCGTGCCGGCAAGCCGGGACGAGAACGCCGCATATGGAATGCGGGGCGCCAATCCTTGGCGGCGTTTGAGCCACAAAAGCGGAGAGTGAGCGCGGGGGCTTCAACGCAAAGCCATCGCGGAATCGACTTCCGCGAGGCGTCCGAGATGATTGGCAGGCCAGAGTCGACCGGGCGGACTTTTGAACTGTCTAACATTCGCAGTGCCGATCAATAGGCCGCTTGTTTCATTAGCTTGCGCGCGTGCGCGTGTGCGTGCGTGCGCATGAATGCGCTACCTTGTGCGCTTGTGTTTCGGCGTGCAGAGAAATACCGACCGGCGCAGTCTGCAGAGAGACGTTCACGGGGTTCCAGGACTATTGATCGCCTCGAACAGACAGATTCTGGAGACGGGCTGCCAAGGAGCCAGGCAGGACTTGCCGCCGCCGTTGGCATCCGGGAGGAGCGGATGATGGACGCGCCGCCGATCTGAAGACGGTGGGCGGGCGCGTCGCCAGGTGCCGCCGCGACAGGACGCATCTTTCTCTCTCTCGCAGGATTCTCCCCAACACGCCTCTCTTCAAGGTCACCGTCGAGCCGAGGGCCGACAAACGCAAAGTGCAATGCGGCCTGGAAGTCGGTGCGAGAAAGAGGAAGTCCTCACGCAAGGGGTTGGGCCCCCCACCCCCTCGAGAGTGATGCGTAAATAACCGCGGTCATGAAGCGCCAGGATGCAGCGAGGGGAGAAGTGACGGGGGCCAGAGGTAAACATCTCGACCTCTTGGCAGAACCCAACGAAATACGACGCATCCGATCCGGCCTGAAGGAAGCCCCGTCGACAAGGCCTTTAAGAGGATTTAAAGCCTAGTGGATTTTGGGATTTTTTTTTTGCCCCCAACCCCCCCCGGCCCACTCCCCTCCTTCTTCTTCTTCCATCTCGGAATACCTGGCTACGATTGGACGAGTAATTCGGGATTTTCTAGCTTCTCCCCCCCGGTGTAGAAGTTTAAGAAGACACCGGGGAGTTTCTCAAACCTGGCCGTCTTTCTCATTTTTTTGACGTGCGGCACGTGGAGGGGCCCGGCGCGGGTTTGAACTCAAATACGCAAAGCTCACGGAACCTGCAACCCACCTACCCAAACCCCCTCCTTGCCTGGCCCGATGTGCTGAACACACACGCGTGCAAACACAGAAACCACACAAAACAACAACCTGGACAACATGTGGAGCTGATTCCAGTTGTTAAGCACAGACATAAAAGGTAAGGGGTCCGTCTCTATCCCCACCGTCACACACACACACACACACACACACACACATACACTGGACATAATAAACAGATGCACACGCAGGTTATTTTTAGCTTTCCCTTTCAATTTCCAGCCATTAACACCTCTAATTGAATTTTTCTCATGCTTTTCTCCCATGAGAACATCGCTCACCTGCGGCGTGCAAGCCTGCGTGCGTGCGCCAGCTGCTCTATCGCTCGCGCTCGAGCTTCAAAACGTAATCTCGCATGGCGTTTTGTTGGGGTGTCGCCGCGCGGGGATCCGGGGCTCCGGGCGGCAACCTTCTGAAGGGGTTTTTACACAAGCGCGCGCGCACACTTGCACTTATTTGGCCTCCCGACGCGGGAAACGGACCGAGCGGAGATGTGCGAGGGGATACGAGGGCCGCGGGACGTCGAGAGAGAACCTGAGGAGAAGAGGTGATGCAGAGGAATGACAAACGAGAAAGAAGTCGCCGCAACGTGACGAGGACTGGGTTAGCGAAAAGACGGGCAAAGGGGAAAATAAGCGATGAGGGATTGACCGAGGAAGTGGAATAAACACTTTCCTTGAGAGAGTGACGTTGCAGGAAGACGAAAAGCGGGGACGGTCCGACTGAACCTTGCTTTGTGCCGCTGGCGTCCATTTTCCACGCGTGACGCCAGAGGATCTTCGAACGAGCACCGGCCACGTTGCTGACGCGACACTACAACAGTGGCACTCTGACGTTAGGGGGCCCCAATCTAGTTACTCGCTGGCGCTTAGTTGATTTATTCTTTTTCATTTTGGTCGGGGGCTTTGTGTTGGGAGTTGCGAGAGAGGTTTGAGGTTTGTCGTGTGCTTTAACGCTTCAAACAACAGGACTCAGATACGTGTTCTTTATCTTCTACACAGAATGGCGAGTATTAGTGCTGCATTAATGATCTCGGAGAGGAGTTGCGATGTTATTATGAATCCCTTGGCAGGACGCGCCCTGCTGCAACATGATAAAGACTGCCAAGAACCCTAATTTCTCGATGAACGGTATATTTGTTTGGCTCTTATCTGGCTCAGGTGGGCACACAAGAAGGAGCAGCATTTATTTAACGCAGTGTGACAAAATCTGTTGACTTACGCTATGGCGTTTTGTTCGTCATCGCTTTGACAGCTGCAGATAATTGATAAAGTATTCACGAAGGTGCCGCTTTGCTAGACGCGCTCATTGCTATCGCCGCTACATAGCAGGCACTTTGTAGCGTCTGCCGTCCAAAGACGTCGAAAACGAGCAGACTGACGAGTGACTGAAGGAAGGAGGAGAACCAGTGAATGGGGAGAGAAAATGGCAGGCGGGCGCCCCAATGAGTTGTTCGGTCGCGAGCGGCGAACGCGGGGAACGCTCGGCGAGCCGGTTTATTCAAAACGCAAAAAGCGGCGCTAAGCTAACGCGAGAGCGGCCGGTTTGTTTTACGGCGGCGGGGTCGAGAGGATGAGTAATTAAAACGTTAACCGTCTGTTGGGCCGCAACAGCCGCCTGATGAGCAGAAGAAAGTGTAACCACGGCAACCGTGGGTGACAGACGGAGGGATGCTCGGGGAGGGAGCGATTAAAGAAAGTGGGCGACTGTGGTGGGAGGTGAGTGACACGGGTGTAAAAATAAAAGAACAATTGGGGAACGGAGCTATTGTGCCATTATATGACTCAATACAATGCAATACTTCACTGGTAGGCGCCTCAGTTGACTAGTTTTACGAGTTTAGCGTTGTCGCTTAGTCCATTTTTTCCCCAATTTTGTTTCAAGCACATAAACACGAAATGAGAACACACGCGAGGGGCCGTGGAGGCCACAATGCTGCTTAAAAAAACATCCAAATCACCGATAATAATACGCTACATACTGTTATATAACCACCCCTTTACAAACTCTTAATTTTCCTATGTTTTTAATACTTGGCAGTGCTATTTAGATATTCGGATCAGAGCAAATCATCTTTTCCCATTCAAATGAATGAAAGCGCCACTAATCGGCTCCAGCGTTTCCCCCAAAAACAAAAATTTACGAAAAACACTCCACAATATTGTACTCCGTAAAAACATACGGTAAACACGAAATCGAATTGAATTACATCGAGCTGATGGGCGTCTCCAGACCTCCCAGCTCAACAGTGCGGCGCTATCATTCACCCTTCTCCACAGAGATGAAAAATATAGATAGTACATAACACTACATATCTGTCGACGTTTTTCTGTGCTGCTTTTTCCGCTCGACCTCTTGCTTCACGAGTTACAGCGCCACAACAAATACGCTGTTTAGCGTTAGCATTCAGCTAGTGGACTGGAATGCTAAGCTATGGGGTGATCGTCAAAATTACAAAAATAAATCAAGTCGCTTGTATCTCAAGGCATGTGTGCGTGCGTGTGTGTGTGTCGCAATAGTCAATACATCTATCACTGTGATCAAGACGAGTGGTTGACATGCAATCGACGGTCCGTGGCGGGAACTGAGCGATGACTGCGATGATAACGATTTGCTTTCTTCAGATTTTCCGCTCAGAAATCCTGGACGGAAGCCCGCCGAATCGTTTATACGCACACGCGTGCATCCGCACACAAACACGCCTGGATTTACTTTTGTTGAGCCGCAAACAAGTCGCGCTGTCAGCAAATCAGAGTCCATAAAATTGGCCCTGCGGGGGTCCCGATTGAGCGTGAGCGGCAAGTTGCGCCGGATTAGCTTGATTTCGGGCTTTTAGCAAATCTATGTACACGCGCAGAGCACACAAAAGGGCTGTTAACAGAAGAAGAACGTCAATACAAAAAAAAAAAAAAATTAAAAATTGAACGCTGACGAGGCAGCGTAGGGACAAGAGGGTTGCATCGGGGAGGAGGATGGAGGAAAAAAAGAACGAGGGAGGGAAAAAGTGCAAGCACGTAATGTGCAGCCAGAGGGGCAGGTCAGTTACTTGACTTTGTCACGCTAGTGGGAACTTACGCGCGTTGAAACAGGCGCGTCCCCCGTTGTGGCGCGTCTGCAACTTTGGGCGTGAGCGTGCGGAACGAGCACGTGGCGCGCGACGACGTATTGAAATAATTTTTCTTCCGAGAGTCCAAAGCAATGCAAAAACTAGTTTTTTGAACTAGAAGTTTGACAGCTTCATTCATTTCATGTTTCGGTTGCTGAGAGTCCTGATAGCATCATCATCATCATCTTTTCCTTTCGGCTTGTCCCGTTAGGGGTCGCCACATCTTTTCCCATCTAAGCCTATCACTGTCCTCATCTCCTCCATCACAACATCCATCAACCTTTTCTTTGGTCTTCCTCTCACTCTATTTTTGTTTTTTTGCCGGGCAGCTCCATCCTCAGCACCCTTCTCCCGACATACTCACTCTCTCAAACCATCAAAGTCTGCTCTCTCTAACCTCG
Organism: Syngnathoides biaculeatus; assembly: GCF_019802595.1. NCBI lineage: Eukaryota > Metazoa > Chordata > Actinopteri > Syngnathiformes > Syngnathidae > Syngnathoides > Syngnathoides biaculeatus. The sequence goes on from NC_084660.1 coordinate 6,342,700, forward strand.
TCTCCAAAACATCCAACTTTATCCATTACTACCGCAAACGGGAAGGGGCTCAGCGCGGATCCCTGATGCAGTCCCACATCTCCACCTTAAATTCTTCTGTCGCACCCACGGCACATCTCACCGCCGTTCTGCTGCCCTCACGCGCGTCCTGTACTATTCTCACATATTTCTCCGCCACAGCAGACTTGCGCATGCGGTACCACGGTTCCTCTCTCGGTACTATACGTAAAAAAAAAAAAAAAAAAAAGTCATAATCTGTGAATTGAAGCGTTTTATTCGCGCCCTAACCTCAACTATGCAAGTGCGCGATCCAATCCGATACGCCCGCCCTCTCGTCATTTGGAATAACAGCGAAACAATACGATAGTCCCTCCCGTGGGACCAGTGACAAGCTCCAAACCACTGAAAAATGATCCCTGGCCATTTTTTTTTTTTTAAATTATTATTTTTTTTTTTTTTTTTTGGAAGTCAAAGCACTTGACTCTTTTCTGCGCAACACAAGTGCCAGGGCTGGATTGCGCCCGTCGTTTTGCCGCCTCCGACTGTTACAGATGTTTACACGAGGGCTTTGCTGACAGATAACACTGACATACTACTTTGCTTCAGTCAGTGACAGTGACGCATAACAAAGGGGGCGGGGGGCCGGGGGGGGGGGGGCACGCACACTCTGTTAGAGCTAACCTGCGCAAACACACACATACGGGCGCTCAGTGAGGCTCATACTAATAGAAGCTGCGTAGTGGGCATACGAGGAAAAAGGAGCTTTTCATTGCAGATCATGTAAAGTTCTGTGCGAGCCAACGGCGTGCCAAAGACAATCACTGTCACCTCCGTTGTTTGCCACTTCAGTTTATCGTCAGCGACGCAAAACCGGAATCCCCCGCGCACTTTCCAAGAGGAAGGGACCGGCGGCAAAGGCTCGGGGTGGGAAAGGCAAACATTTTCGCAATCTCGGAAACTTTTGGCCGGGAAGCAACGAGGAGACGGCGGCGGAAAACACGGCGTCGCGCGAGGGAGACAAACGAACGCTTTTTGTCAGGGTCCCAGCAACTGAGGCCAACGGCACGTGCAGAGTCTGACTTGAAAATCAGCCGCTGGAGCGATGTTTTTGGCAGGCATGACCACATTGGAGTGCCTCGTTGTTGGCAGTGAGTGCAGACAAATTTTGAAGCCTCATTTTATAGACTTCCTGACTTTTTTTTTTTTTTTTTTTAACCGACACTCTTCCTTGCGGCGTGTCCAATTTAGAAAAGTATTTTGCCCTTTTCCAAGGACTCCAACGCTTCCAGCGTGCTCGTCCACAAGTTGTAGCGCAGTTCAAAGTTCGCCGCTTGTAGTAATAAGTCACTCCGCTTATTTTAGAATATCAAAAGGCCTCTCTCAGCGCAACATTTCCACCCACTGGACAGAGAAGTTTGACTGTGTAAAAAAAAAAAAAATGGTTTCCGCACTTATCTCGGCGATAAAAAAAAAAAAAAAAAGGCGCTTAAAAAGGCTGCACTTCAAAAAGCACTTGTTGGAAGGAGACACCAGACAGCGGTGCCTTGCTTTCCCTCACATCAAGACGCAGTCAAACACAAAAACAAAATCGTCTCAATTCCACGGGGGGCGACAGAGGTGGCCATTCGCTAACTGCGGGGAAATTGGCAATGACGTGACGCTCTTGGAGCAAAAAAAAAAAAAAAAAAAACGTCGCTTTTTCGAGAACAAACAAAGAAACGAGCGGAAGACGGGGGCAGATAACGGGATGATGTGGCTTTTCCCTTTTGCTCGGAGCCTCGGCGCCAGCGAGTCAGTGTTTTGGAGGGTGTGCGCTCGTTCACTTGGGGCTGCGCCGTGAGGAGACAACGGTGCCAAACATCCGGGGGTCACCCACCCCCCAACCCCCCACCCGTCGTCGTGATCGTCAGACTTCCACCTGCGACGATGCCTCCTCGACTGCGTCTCTGGGCTCCTCCCGCGAGCTCATTTCTAGCACAGCTAATCAAATTGGCGCTGCGCTATTTCGTCCTCTCGCCCGTTTATCGTCTTTCCGTACTTCTCTGCCCGCCCGCTGAACGCCACGCCTTCATACCGGCCGAGTCCTCGGCCCCGCCGTCTTTCTTCCCGTCTCGCTGGGGCCGCGTCAGTCTCCACGTACGCCACTGCGGCTATCTTTACACTGCGCGTGACGAGAAGGAGACGGGGGGGGGGGGGGATGTCAAAGAAGCGATAGTATCAAAAGGATGAGTGGGCCCCCATACACACGACTGCCACAACAAGAAGCTGCGTGGGCGTTGTGTTCTTTCCTGGCCCGGAGAGCGAGCGAAAGAGCGAGACGGGGGGGGGGGGGGGGGGTGGTATCTGTCGACCTCCCTATAATTACGACTGTGTGGGAGACTGTTGTGGTACGTTCGTGATGCATGCAAACGCACAATTAATATCGAGGGCATTGTGTGATGGAAAGAATTCCTCTCTTTGACTCCACTTTGTCGCCGTCAACATGTCGCTTCTTCATCTCCAGTCTCTCTCTTTTTTTTGTTTTTTTTTAACCGATGCCGCCATCAGATCCGCGGATTACTAAAAGGCTTGCGGGAGCTCACGTCGAGATTTCAGGTTTATCGATACCGCAGCACTCCTCAATTTGACTCCATTAGACGCCTGGTGGCATTTAGGAAGGCCAGAGTAAATGCTCAAAAAGGGACGACACGATGAGAGAACGCAAATATAAACGCGCAGATGCACAAGGTTTTTTTTTTTTTTTTTTTTTTTTAAGGTGGCAAATTGTAGTTGGCATTTAATGAGGGCTTGACATTTAGAGTCTTCAGTCGGGGATTACGGACCGAGACTGAAAGGAAATAAAAGTCCTAAAGTGCAACAGGTCTTGTGATGTGGTGGAGAGGGGGGAAAAAAAAAAACAAAACCAAAAACATACGTTAAAGTGGAGCGGCGGGCTACTTTTAATTGAGTGGGTCGGGTTTAAAAACTAATGACTTTACTCGGGGCTGGTTTAACCTGCTAAGACGCCGGGGCAGGAAAGGGTGCTGGAACAGAAACTTCAGGGGAAGTCGGGGGTTCAGTTTCGCAGCTGTGAATCATGCGCCAAACAAGCAGGTTTTGAAGACTTCTTTAGATGCTCGCAAGTACTCTGCGGATTCACGTAGGGCAGCGCAAGCGAGACATTGCCCAAAATAGAAGAAATGCCGAAAAGAAAAGAAAATGGAAAACAGTGGACACTAAAACGGTGCTCATACACACACACGCTGTCAAAACAGTTGGTACCCTTTCTTTTATTCGTACACGATAGGCAGGAATATAGTCTCAAAAGCAAGTGTGTCTTAATAATTAGCATTTTGCCAAATTGTAATTCATCAATTTCACTGATTCAATTCACTGACTCTGGGCACATACGGCTGAGTTATGTTTTGGGGCTGCTTTGCTACATCAGGCACTTCCATATTCCCCCCCCCATCGAATTGATGCTTTCTCGGAGGTGAGCGTCCACTAAAAGCCCGAGTACCAAATGCAGAGAACCAAACCTCGCCGACACCCATCCAAAAATCAATTACTGCAATGATGAGCACGGGCCGCTGGGAGGGAACAGACGCGGAGGTGGAGAACGGTAGCAGTGTCAGCAAATGGGACGAGGGGCCAGGCGACTCTCGGTCGAGCAGATGCGCCGTTTACACGCCTGCCATTGTGTCCCCACGCTTGCCTGCAGACGCAAAGCCCGCCTCCAAAATAGACGGGTCCGCAAAGTGACAACGGCGGAGGACAGCTGAGTGCTACAGGTGGCAGAGGTGCGCCCGGCTGGAGTCTGAAAGGAGGTGGCGAGCGCGAGTCGCGGCGCGCAAAAAGATTAGCGAGAGACGAAAGGGACGCGGCGTTGCGGCGCTGTGACTGATAACGCCGCCTTCCTCGGGTTGCCTCAAGGGCAGACGACACAGCGGGGAGCAGATTGTGGGAATAAGACAAGGAAATTGTCGAAAGTTACAGCACCGCTACAGGCGCAATGGGTTAGCGGTGGAGCCAAGTGAGGAAGATGGAAAACAAGGAGCGGCAATTCTCACAGAGATATACTCGAGAGAATAGATAACAAAGAGTGATGGGACGCTCAAGTCAACGTCAAATTATTGGAAGCACTTCCGGCACCTTTTTTTTTTTTTTTTTTTTTTTTAAGAGGGTCAAAAACGTACGTGGGTGATTTGATCTGAGGAACAACAGAAGGCGTGAATGAGTGCTTGGCAAACCTGGAGTGTATTTCTATTATTCATATCAAACGGTTAGCTTTATCGTCCTATTGCTTTTTATCTTTTTTTTATTGTCGCAAAAGGAGTGATTTCTCGCCCCGTTTGCACATCCTACCGGAATGGGCAACATATCAAACAAAAGGGCCTTGCTCGACAGAAAGCGGTTTTCATGTTCAGTCTCTTCATTGGATTTGGAACCGACGCCAGTCAGCCGTCTTCAGTCTTGTGTTTCTTCCTGACTTAACGGTGGCAATCTTTTAACACGGCCTAAAAACTACTAAATTGCACAGTGCCACTTTGGTCGTATTTTTGGAAGTGTAACAAAGCGAAGCATGATGATAGCGATGCTAAAACAGTTTTCTGGTTTCACGCAGAATGAGCGAACGTCTTTACGTGCGCAACGTCGCCGATTGCGTGACGGCTGCAGTCTAAAGTCGAAAAAGTGACATCAAGCGACTTCTGAACGCACCGCTCTTGTGCCTGTTACCAACATTCACCGTCCCCTCCGGATGCATGTTGCTCAGGCAACCGTGACGCATGACAATCAGCTTGAGTGACTCATCTCTCTACACCTTGTCACACCGCCACGCTGTAATATCAGGTGTCGACAGAACCCGCTGATATGGACTCTGTTGGTTTTGACCAAGTCTCGCCGTGGGATGAAAGGGGATTGGGCTAATGACCTCATTCAATTCCCTGACCCGCAACCTTAAGAAACGGCCCCATGATAAAACACGTGCTTAATTCTCTCCTTCAGGTTTCTAGGTAACCGTTACTATGGGGACTGGCTGTGTTCAGCCTTGTGGGATGGTACTGTATTTCATGGCAGAACCGGCTGAAGAGTAAAAGGGAGTGCTTAGGAGGAGTCTTCTTAAAGCCACCATGAGTAGTCCTTAACCTTTCATTTGCTTTCCTTTAGGTCTGTGGATAGCCTGGCTTTCTACCATGCCTGCCCCCCCAACCCTAAACCCCAGCAGACAGAAGCACCTGCCTCACAGACATCCCCGCCCTGATCGAAAGGCAAAACGTTGCTCCTTCCCGCCATCCATCCGGTCGCTTCCTCACCCCCCCTGTCTCGTCTCATCTCCGCCCTCGCCGTCCCAAGTCGTCCCCTGCGCCACCTCGGGAGCCTCGAAAAGGACGCTCCCGAGTCGTGTCCCGTTCCCGGCTTTTCACTGGTTGAGCCTGGTCACATGCTGCCTGCTTCCCTCTCTGATTGGAGCGGGGGAGACGTGGGGCGTCGTGTCAGCCTGCCCTTTCCATTGCGTGTGTCGGAACCTCTCCGAATCGCTCAGCACGCTGTGCGCCGACAAGGGTCTACTGTTTGTTCCTCCGCACGTCGACCGGCGTACTGTCGAGCTGCGACTGGCTGACAATTTCATCACAGAAGTGGGAGGAACTGATTTCGTCAACATGACTGGACTGGTCGATCTGACTCTGTCCAGAAACACAATTCACCTGATTCGACCGATGGCCTTTGCTGATCTGGAGAGTCTGCGCTCCTTGCATCTCGACGGTGAATAGCTGGAGAACTTCTACGGGACAATAACCGCAAACTAACCACCACCCCGTGTTACTCTTGTTATTCCAGGTAATCGTTTGACGATAGTTGGCCCCAGGGACCTGGCAGGGTTGGTCAATCTCCAACATCTGATTGTCAATAACAATCAGTTGGTCAAAGTGTCAGTGCAGGCATTTGACGACTTCTTACTCACGTTAGAGGATCTCGACATGTCCTACAACAACCTCCGAAAGTGAGTTGTAAAACTAAAAGTATCTAGACTTACAAGTGCCCCAACTTGCGAGCTTATCAAAGCTACGAGCCATCACTTGGTAATTTTTTTTTTTTTGCTAAAATGTGAGTTACAGGCAGCCTTCAAATATGCGGCCGCTATGACGTCTGATTCATACAGTCAGTCCCACAGCCCTGTTTGATTTTTAACAGGGTACCGTGGGAGTCCATTCAGAACATGGCCAGTCTCCACACTCTGAACCTGGACCACAACCTCATAGACCACATCGCGGAGGGAGTCTTTGGAGAGTTGTATAAGCTCGCCAGGCTGGATATGACCTCCAACCGGCTCAGGACCCTACCGCCTGACCCGCTCTTTGCAAGGTAGTGTGCAGCAATATTCCATCACGCCGTTCAAAATATTGAGCCGCAAAACTGTTAATTGTCAGCCTAGTCTTCATTGTTGCGCCACAAAGCTACACAGACAAGAACACGCGAGCCAGCTGTTCAAGTGAGGGATTAGCAAAATCTGCTGTCCTCATTCCATTCCGTACGCATGACCGAGGCATTGGGTAGCTCCAGGCTGTGTGGCGCAGTGACATAAGTGGCTTCAGGGTGACTAAGTGAGGCCCTTACAAGTCGAGAGAATGCATCGAAAGACCGCTTGACACGATAACATCTTGAGAATATCGACGGCAAGTAAAACACTACAGAGCTCCAACCGTCTAGTAAATAGCGGCTGTGACAGACTCAATGAAGTCAGCGTGACTTGAGATTTTTAAGCAATTTTGAAAAGGATTGCATTCTCTCCGGCAGACAGGTTTGCGTTGAGTAAGTGCAAACTGAGGACTGGTACGGAATGATTAAAAAAACTAAAAATAATACAGCCGACTATGATGTGAGGATAACTGCTTTTTGTCCTGGTCCTCCGAGGTCTCTGTGCAGATTATAGCTTCGACTATGAACTAAAATAATCGATGAACTTCATAGGTCCCAGACCGGTGCAATAAGCCCCACCCCTTACAACGCCGTCATCAGTCTGAATTTCGGGGGAAATCCGCTGCATTGCAACTGTGAACTGCTGTGGCTACGACGGCTTATCCGCAGTGACGACATGGAGACCTGCGCTACACCAATCCACCTGGCTGGAAGGTAATCTTTCATTTCCATTCATCCGTTGGTTGCATGCAAAGAAATGCAAAGTTCTTTACCCGAGCAACGCGCAAGCACATCAGTCTTTGTCGCTTGGATCCGACGCCTTTCGAGCATCTCGTCAGTTGAACAGCCTCTATTTCTACGGCTCCTTAATTGGACAATCAGGACTGGAGCACAAACCTGACAATCTTCAGAACCCAACTCAAGTCGGGGATAATGTCCTGCTAATAGTGATAGACTGCACCATAATTTGCGGGGATGTAACACGGTTAAAAGTCATTCCACTGCGACTTGGCATCAACCCTACATTTATCTTCCATCCTTTTCCCAGCCTGAGCGTACCATTAAAATGACGCTGTGCCAGCAAACTATTGAGGAGGAAAACGAGCGTCTGCGGCCTCATCTTTTGCTGTAGTAACTGAAAACGACTCGAAAAAATTATAGGTCGTACAAGTAACCTGTACTTAAATAATCAATCTCCCTCCGGCTCACTTTTTGTGCCGCTTTTCGTCTCTTCTCTCAGGTATTTCTGGTCGATTCCCGAGGAGGAGTTTACATGCGAGCCCCCTCTTATCACCCGCCACACTCACAAGCTGTGGGTGCTGGAAGGCCAGAGGGCCACCCTCAAGTGCCGCGCCATCGGAGACCCAGAGCCCGTGGTGCACTGGGTGTCGCCAGACGACCGCATCATTGCAAACTCATCCCGGACCAGCTCCTTCAATAACGGAACTTTGGATATCGCGGTGACGGTGGCCAGGGATGACGGGCCATACACGTGCATCGCGATAAACGCAGCGGGAGAGGCGACTGCCACTGTAGACCTGAAAATAATACCCCTCCCTCACCGGGGCGGAGCGGGTGGAAACGCAGGGAATACCAACAGGAACGTAACCAATGGGATTTTACGAACTGATCCGGGATCCTCGGATATCAGCACTGGGAAGACGGGCGCAATCAACAATGGCGTGGCACGGGGAGGCGACGCGGGGGACGGGAAAAAGGCCGGCGCCGAAGATGAAGGCGACAGCGGCAGGGCGAACGAAGAGGGCGGGGCCGAGGACGACGACGGCGAGGACGAAGAAGCCAGGAGGATGGTTGGAGTACAAGGAATAACGTCCACCTCGGCTCAGGTCCGCTGGGATTTGGGACGCTTGCCTGGAGCGCACGTTGTGTGGATGTATCAGATACAATACAACTCCACGGCCGATGAAACCCTCATCTACAGGTCAGTTCAATTTTTTTGGGCCACAGTTTGCATCGTTTACTCTCAGGTTGTTGTGCGTATGCAAGGTGAAATGAGATCTCCCTCAGGCGTTCAGGAGACAGTTTCAGGGGCGTGGAGAAGGCTTTGACGGGAACTAAGACCACAGGCGCGGGGAAAAATATGGCACACAAAAGCTCATAAAAAAAAAAAAAATGAATGAATGAATGAATGAATGAATGAAGGAGAAGGAGACGCTCAGTTTGAATTTAGGACCGGGATGAGACTTTAAGAGGACGGTGTAGAGGAATTTGGAATGAAGGGGAAAATCTGTGATTGACTCTTACACAAATCCCCACGGGAGAGATTAGAATGAAAGGGAGGACTGTTGAAAGGGAAGAAAGCGGGTGAGATGGGTGGGGTGAATGGTCCTTTAGGAAAATACAGCAGGAGGGGGAAGTAAATCCATCAGCCAAATGGCGTTAGATGGAAAAATACATTTCTGGGATGTAAGACGGGGCTTGGTGGAAGATGTCATGAAAGATGGAGAGGGCCCGGCGCATCTGCTTGATAAAAACGCCGGGAAACAAAGAGGCGACAAGAGGAACCGAAGCGGGGCTCCAACAATGCGAGAAAACGAAATGGCAACAACAAAACAAACGCAGTGTCTCCATTCCATCGGCACAAGCGCAGCAATTAAGCAGGGAGAACTAATTAAATAAATGAATGAAGTGAATGAGATCTGAGCTCCCTCGCTGATCAGCTCAGCTAATTTCTCCATGGCAAATAATCTAATAAAAGAAACTGGCTCACGGCTTGCCTTTTGGAGATGGCGTTCCTCCAGAAATGCAAACTCATGGCAAAATATGGATCGCAAGTCAGGCTACCTGACAAATGGGCCGTAGCAGATGCTGCATTATTTATTAATGACACAACATTTCATGTTTTTTCCTTTTTGTTTTCTTTAGTCCAGGTGGCATTTAGCACTTTGTGACAAAAGGTTGACACATGGACAAGACATCATGAAAAATATGGCAGGAGTTAAGGTGTGTGGCTTGCGATAAGACGACATGCAAAGAATGCAAAGGGGTGCGAGAGACCCACACAATGCAGCAACATGCAAACGCAGTTTGATAGCTGGCATGCTAAAAAGGTGAAATTGAGAGAGAAGAGGAGGAGACGACGTCAAGGCAGGCAAATCAGGTCTCTCGGGAGCGATAAAAGAACAAATGAGGGAAACGTATGAAAGAAGGGACGCCACAAAGGAGCCGGGAATCTCCAAGTTTAGATTTCTATCACGCTATTAACGTGCCTGTGCCCGCCGCCGCATCACGCCACCGAGCGGGGATCAAAGTCGAGGGAGCCAAAGAGACTCCACATATGGAAGGAGAACGCAGGAGTCCAATTACTTCGCTTTTTGATTTGCTGGTTTCTGCCACAATCGAGCTGTTGACCCTAATCGAAACGCAAAGACGGGAAAATGAGTGCGCGCTCCCGCTTGGTCCGGTACAATCGGCAATCTGAGGATCCCAAAAACGAGCTGAACTCGATGGCTTTGTGGCGCCTCGGACGAGGACTTTGTGCGTCTGCCAGACTGAATCATTTCCCTCAAAAGGTCAGCGGCACTGGAGACACAGCCTGTCTAATTTGGACGGCGTGGTGTGACAGTGCCAGGTGGGATGGCGAGCGCGTGGCATCTGCTTGGAATTGCTCACGCCGTCATGGCCTGACATGATCATCTGCGCCCACTTCCTGGAGCTCGGCCTCCGCGGTACACATGCGCGCTGCGGGGTGTGCGTACAAAAAACAAAAACGGAAAAAAAAAAGCCCTAGATTTCCCGCAGGGTTCCTTTCTTTTTGGGAGCAGCTCACCTGAAGGACACACACCGGGAGGGAGATGTCCCTTCATGTTAATGAGGCGGCACTTAAACGTAACCGTGAGGTACCATCTGCTACTCTGGCCAAGGTGTCGCATTTCCACACAAAAAGGAACGTGTCTGCTGTGGGCTCACACTTTGTAGAACCACTGGACCCTTCTATCGTCGGGAATGAAAGATTCTGATCACATGACGGGCATTTGAAGGCGTTTTTGTCCTCCATCTACCCAAAGGGTTTTTCGTCAGTTCAAGAGAAAAGGAAAAGGGCCACTAGCGTTCTCCCCATTACAGTGCAGCCACAACAGGAGCAGCTTTCCCGCTGAGCAATCAAACTTTGAAACCCTAACAACTGAGCGGAGAACACTGCAGAGTCGAGGAAATAACGAGAACGCGAGTGGATCAGAGCCACAAAGAGAGCCCGACATATTATTGGAGAAGAAACACGCCGGGAAGCAGACAGACACGAACAAGGAGCGAATTACAAAAGGCGGGCGGAAAGACTATGGGCTGCCGCTCATTATGTGTTGTACACACACAGTACGCTTCTTGTTTAATAATGCTGAGAAAACACTGACAACGTGGCCGCGGAGCATCCGAGAAGACAAAAGCCGTGTCGGGAAGCCAGAGTTCGGGATGAAAGGAGGCAGACTCGCTCGAACAAGAAAGGGCGTGTCGGCAAAACTATTCATTTGGAATTGGGGCTCCAAAAGCGGATGTCACGTTACATTCAATTAAAATAGGTGGACGATTGGGAAATTCGAAAAGAGGCTTGAACGAGAAGGACAGACCGAGGAACGCGAACTTGATCCCGAAGAAAGACGGGGGCGGGTGGGTGGCGGTTAAATAGGCGCAGAGACAGTCGAAGGAGAGCAGAAGGAGAGCTCAGACACAATTAAGGCGGACAGCCGACGAGCTCGCCGGCAGGCCGCCGAAATCCTGAGCAAACATGGAGGAAAAGGGAAAACAAACACGATATGGAAAAGGAGGAAATGGAAGCAGCAGAGACGTGAGGCGCGGCAGGAGATAATCGCTCTGTTGTCCCCACCCCCCACCCTCCCACCTTGCTTGCTGGTGAAAGAGGGAAGCAAACAAGTAGTGTGATGGAGAAAAGCCCGCCGCGTTTTCGCACTCTCACGGCTACCAATAACGACTTGTTTCGACGGCGTCAGTTACGGCAAAGCGTCGCTCCCCCCAAAGTTCCTTCCCGTCGGGTTCACTTTCTCCCGGCATCTGTGTTTGTGTGTGTCGGTGTGCCTAAGCGGGGATTAGGCGGAATTAGACGCGCTGAGACGATCGGACATACGCCTGACGCGAGGTTGCAGGGAGTCTATAAATAACGCGCCGCCCCGTTCAATCAATCGACGCATTCTGGGTCGCGCCCTCTTGGTCAAGGGAAGCGGTCGCGCAACACCAGTCCAATTTGGGATCCCACCTGCGAGCGGGTTAAAGATTGCCACGTGACCGGGACCGGTATGCCCATTTCTGTGAACTGTTTCTGCATGGGGCGGATTGATTCACAGCCTCGTAAAAAGGGAGGAGGTGAGATGGAGGACAAAAGCCGTGCTATGAGGCGAGCGGGCAATGAGGAAATAGAAGATGAAGGTAAAGGGAGCAGCAGGAATGATAGGTGGGGAGGAGAGGAGCGAGAAGACGTGACCTTGGCCGTTAAATAACGGCGCGGGCGGTTATGGCGGCGGCTAATGGAGATGTAGCGCAATGTCGGTGAGGAAATAAAAATAAATAAAGGCGGGAGGGGAGAAGCCGCCAGGTCAGGAAGCTCACGGTAGAAATAGCGCGGAGGCGACAGGCGGGGCAAGAGACCAAGACGCAGGTCGGAATGTGTCAAGCAACACAACCACATTTAGCAGATTTTTTTCCATCAATCAAAACTATGCGAGGGTGAAGAAAAGCAAAACAAAAAAAAAAACAAAACCAAAAAAAAAAAAAACAGTGGTGTTAAGTGACGGGATGTCAAAAAGGATTCACCCAACGTGGACGTGTCCCTTCAGAATACAAAAAAATAAAATAAAAATATGTTATGTTAATAGGTTGTCAACATTCATTCTGATGTTTATTGCACATGGAAAGCCACTGGGGGGGGGGGGGGGGCACAGCTGTGACCAATGCCAGCTGATGCCGCACGAGGCAATTCTTTTCACATCAAGCGCTGCACTATCGGGCCAAGTAATGAACCTTTGCCATGGCAACACGCAAGTTGCTCGGCGGGTTTTTTTTTTTTTGGCGGGCGTTAGATGTCAATCTATGGCGACTTCATGACATCTTGGCGTAGCTCTGCTTCGTTCAACTTCAAAAGTACAACACGTTGTACTCTTGGGTGGAGTTTACTGACAAACTAAACATCAAACCAAAGAAAATCAGACCCTCCTAGCTTCCCCTTTCAGCCCACTAGCTTAATGCTAATGCTAAACAGCATGTCGGTTGCAGTGCCGTCACTCTTCAAGCAACAGATGGAACACAAATAAGGGAGCATCACGTGTCATATCATAATAAGGTCTGTGACGTCTCAATGAACAACATACCCGTTTTTCTGTACCGTATTATGTCCGGACTCAGGTGGCCAAGACGGGCGCACCAGAAAGAACAACACAACGGTGCATTCAATTGGTTCTGAGTGACAAAAACAGTCCAATTCTTTTCAATTCTACTCATCTTCTACTTCATGTTTCATAAAGTACGTCATAACTGAGTGCTATTTCCCCTTAAAATACACAACAGAGTACAACAACGAGGTATTCTCGTTTTCAGCAGCAACACCACAAACACGGTTGCCTGCCCACACAAGAAGGGGAGAGCGGAGGCCAAAGTCAATCCCAACAGCGAGAAACACTTGAGCAGGGCTACATCATCTCCTACACACTCACAAACACCAAAGACGTCGCTGCTTTCATCCTACGAAAAACGACAAGAGGGTCCGCAACGACGGTTTGCCCGCGTTCAAACGATGACAAACTCACACCGGTTCCGCTCATCTGCGCTGAAACGAGCGTCCGCCGATCCCGCATCCGCGCGAGGCCGCAGCAACACCGCCTTGCGGCAAGCGTTTGACGGCCGTTGCGCTTTGTCAAAAGCTCTGAGATGCCTCGGCATTACTGTAATCTCGCTAACGCCTAAAATGGCCTCTCGAGAAGTGCGGAGGCCCACAAAATGGTCTGACATTTGCTTCTTCGGGCAATTCAAGTGCACACGCACGGGCAGATAGAGTTTCTTTTCATGCTCCCTGGGTGCTCGCTTCATCAATAGCCCCATTTTCCCTCCGTGCTGGATTAACTCGTGGGCCGTTGCGCTCTCCTCGCGGCAGGTTCTCTCGACGCTAAACGTTTTCTCCGCACAATAGTCGGCCTTCTATTTACCGCGAGTCTTTCCCGTTCGGCCAGTTGCGAGCGCTCGAAGATCGGCCATAACCTTGCTTTTTGTTTCGCCCTCGTCAGGATCCTGCCGTCCACCAGTGACCGCTTCCTGTTGAAGAACTTGGTCTCCGGAGTGGATTACAACTTGTGCGTGCTGGCCATTTTCGATGACTCCATCACAGCGCTGGCGGCGACCAAGGTCCTGGGCTGCACCACCTTCTCCACCAAGGACGTTTACCCCGCCTGCAGCTCTCTACAGGCTCACTTCCTGGGAGGAACCCTGACCATCTTAGTGGGCGGCGTGGTGGTGGTCACCCTCCTCATGTTCACCGTCGCGCTGATGGTTCGCCATCGGGTGTGCGAACATTCCGACCGGATCCTGTGTCACGACAGCGGCGAGGAGGCAGGAGTCGGGCTTTGCGGTCAGGGCGGCGGCGTGGCCGCCCGGGATAAAGGAAGAGACCGCGGTGGGTGCTACCAGTCCAACGGTTCCGGTGACACGATGATGGTGGTCTTGCCTAACGGGTTGCCTTCCAAGAGAACAGGGGAGGGCGAAAAGGACAAGGAGCCCGCAGATTCTGCTTCTTCTTTGCCACCAAAGCTTCCCCCCAAGCCGAGGTCCAAGCCAAAGGTCAACCTGGAGCAGTTTCTCTCGGCCGGGGGTGTGGTGTCCACCATGGCGGGAGCAGGAGGGGAGATGGCCTTGGTGGTGCGGCAGAGGAAGCTGGAAAAAGCCCCGCCGTACAGTTTGGAAAGTGAGAGGACTCTGCTCGACTACACCCCCTCCGTCTCATCCACCCTGCCTCGCCAGTCACGCTTTAGGGAAAGCCCAAAACCCCGTCTGGAGCGAGAACTGACCAACCGTGCCAGCTTCTCTCTGGCAGCGCCCCTGAGAGACTCCGATATGCTGGCCTGGAGGATTACTTCCCCCGGAAGGGACAAATGGAACTCCTCTCAGGCTTATCAGAGCCCCATAGCCCCTCTCGACGCTGCCTGCGGGACAGTCAGCAAGCGGCGCCACTCGCTGGACATGGGCTCCTCCGTCGCCCTAGCGACCGACGCCGCCGCGACCGTGGCCAAACGCTACGGCGCCGTCAGCTACGCCAAACGGCTGAGCGTGATCTGGACCAGGCGGAGCCAGTCTCTTCACGGAATGTTGGTGCAGTGCGCCTCCGCCACGAGCACCGGCTCTTCCGCCGCCAGCGACGAGGGCGACGGCGCCGGGCCCTTCGGGGGGCGGTGCGAGTTTCAACGTGGGTACATCCATGCCTACGGCACCCCCGACCCCAAATCTAACACTGGGACCGCAATTCCGAGAGGGAGCGCGGGAAAAGACAGGGGGAGGGAGAAAGGGAAGGATGGAAAGGGCGCCGAAGAGTTGGAGGAAAGCGTCGTGTAGAACGCCGACAGAAGCTAGCGAGACTGCGGAAGATTGTATCCTAGGAGGGACAAAAATTGACTTCAATAAAGAAAAACAGAGCCTTGAGAGGAAATAGCTTCGGGGTGTTTATGGCCTTGAAATCAACATTCACACAAAAGTTCGACATTGACAAACGTGAACAATGGAAGAGCGAAGACGGCGAGGACGGTCGGAGCTCAGCGCGGATCCAAGAAAAGCCTCAACACCGACAGAACCGCCCTCATCCCACACAACATCGCAAAAGGTTCGCACTGGATCAAGTACCATCACAGCTCTGGATCAACACTACAGCATGTGTGGGAGGGGTGTGAAAAAAAAAAATGATTTGATGTGGCCGGACTTTGTCAAATTGTTTTTTTGGGGACTCGGCGAAACAAAGATTGTGACTTCTACGCGTCCTCCGTGGCTGAACTTTGGCCGGCCACGCCTCCGGATTACAGGAGCATAAATACCGAGCTGTGTGCACTGGCCGTGATCAAATCGATGGGAGGGGGACATTATTAAAACCACAATGAAGTCAATACGGATTACAAAATGGTGGCGGCGTACGACGGGGACGACGCGCGTGCAGGAAGGATCACGGACCGGATTGTGTGTCCATGTGCCTGTGTGTTTGTGTGCACATATGTGAGGAGTTTTCCAGTCCGGCGCCTCCGTTCCTGTTACGTGTGGTTTCGCTTTTGTTTGGTTGGGTTTTTTGTTTTTGTTTTTTTATTATTACGTTATTGAAACGCGACAACACTGCACTGAATTAATCACTACTTTTGCAGCGAGCATATATATATATATATATCTATATTTATATAGATATATATATATGTTACTTTATTAGTGCTACACATCTAAATGCAGAGTGATAGGTGGTGGACAGAATCGATGATAATGGAAGCCACGTGACCTCATGACCTTGTTTGGGTTTGAAACTATTGACATGGGACGAGAACAAAAAATAAATAACTCCAATCAGTGAAAAAAAAAAAGACTAAATACATATATATATATATATATATATATATATGTATTTAGTCTTTATATATATATATATGGTATATAAATATACTTTGTATATATATATATGTATATATATATATACACAATGAAATAATTGTATTTATTGCACAATGTGTTTTCTCTTCTTTGGAATTTTCTGGGAATGATGCTAGGCAAAAAATAAAATAAAATAAAATAATAATAATAATAAAAAGAAAACATGACAGTTTTCATTTGGGACCAGAACAAGTTTGGTGACAAGCGCGTTAAATAAAGATCAGAAGTGAAGCACAAAAAGCTCAAAAACACAAAGACAGACATTCCTGTGAAAAAGAAATTATGACGTAAATGATAACTTTTAAACATTACCGTCGTTCCCTTGCTTTTTATTTTTGTGTTTTTGTTTTTCCATTTTGCCAAAGTCAGTATTGTTCTCTTGACATGATATGAATAAAAATTACATGTACGGAACATTGACTGTCTCATCAATACAAAAAAATTAATACATCAAGGTGTCGAAGGTTTGGCCCTCCAAAAAAAAAAAAAAAAAAAGACGACGATCGCCATTTCTCACAGCAGCAACTCCCGTGCGAGTGCTGCTCAAACCTCTTGCGCGGCTTTTTCAGCTAAAGGCAAAACCACGGCCCCAAATTTGACTCATCCAAAACGCTGAGTAACAAACACGCTCGCACTAGACACACACAAGCCCTCACCGAACGCAAAAAAAAAAAAACAAAAAAAAAAAAAAAACAACAACAACCCTCAAACGTGAACAAGCGTTGACAGAGGACGTCCCGGCCGGAGCCAAGCGAAGCTCGGCGGCGTGACATTTGCAGTCATCATGACAGAGACATGATGTCCTGGCCTCCGGTCTCCATCGTGAGCAACGGGCTCACTCAGGATGCATCAGCAGGTTCCGCACGAGGACCAGCCGGAGCCGTCCCGAAAGCGTCCCGCCGTTCCATTCTAATTCGACGCGCGGTGACGAAGTTTGAAAAGGGCCGCCCCGGCCATCGCCCTGAATGGCTTGCGTGCCGTCCGGAAGAGAAAGAGAGCGGGACAAGAAAAAGAAAAAAAGAAAGATAAAAGGGGAAAGCGAGGTAGTAGTAGTAGATCGCGTGCAGGAAGTCGGCGAGGGAGGAATCGGATAGAAAACGCGCTGGATTGTCACGTCGCTTTGAGCAAGTTCATGACCACATTCTGCACTTAAAGGGGAAATCCACTGGTTTGCATTAACAATTTATCCATATGTACTCCATTTTGACAATGTGAGGTTAATTTTATTTATTTATTTTTTTTAATCGAAAATTACAAATTTTCAGGGGCGCTGCCATTTTTGCGAGTCACATGACCTACGTGCGCGGATGCGTACCGCGCCGCGACAAAGTCTCGATTGCACGGGACGCCATTTATGCCCGGCGCCGATTTCTCTGATTTATCCTCATCTGATGAAGAAATAGCAGTATCGGTTGATCGGGAAGACGGACGAATACTTCCATACGCAGCCGTGAGCGGCACAGCTATTTCCTCATCAGATGAGGCTAAATCCCAGAAATTGGCGCTGGGCATAAATTGTGTCCCATGTAAGTGAGCCTTTGTTGCGGCACGGTGCACAACGCCCCTGAAAATTCGTAATTGTCGATGAAAACCTTCTCAAAACACTATTAAATGAGAGAATATTTAACGTCACATTGTCAAAATAAAGTACATATTACATATTGGATGACCTGTTGTTAATGCAAACCAGTGGATTTCCCCTTTAAGATCGGAGAGCAGCCAGAAGTGGAAGAGAAATGGCCGCCGGTCGCCAAAGAGACAACTAAATTGTGAAAAAAAAATGATTCGTTGCTTTAATGCACAGTCGGAACAAACACCCGATAGCCTCAAATCAAAAAATGGCTACTTAGTGGAAGATCCTAAAACTTTGATAGCGGTAGAAACCTCTCTTATCGCTGCTTGCACAACTACATTTGGACAATATTTAGTGTGACTCCCGAGGGGGACGGTTGTGCCTCGCGCCTTCAATTAAAGTCACTCGACACGGACGATAAAACCAGGAAAGGCGGAACCGTTATAACTGCGTGGCCAAGGTCACCCAGATGCTGATTCACGTGACTTCTTGGTTTGGCTCGCCGAGACCGCACCTGATTCCCCCGCCCACACCCCCACATTCAATACGCAAATCCAGGTGCCGTCTCCAAACAACAGCGCCGGGCTGTATAATTAAACTCATTAGAATGAGAAAGGGGGACCATTGTTCGCAGTCGGCGACTGCAGCGACCCATACAAGCGACGAGAACAACAGCGAGCGCCCTCGGCGGCACGTCGCCAAACATCTCGCGCAGCGTTAACCAGTCCGTCGAATTTCCTACGGCGGCGAATAAAACGATGGCCGGAGAGGATCGGACCGTTGTGTGCTTTTGCCGCGTGGCTTTTTCTAAATGCGCGTCGCACGGTGAACAAAAGCTGTTGTTGTTTCGACGGACTGAATCATCCGCTGCCTACTTTCAAAAGCGAGCCAATTTGTTTTTCTTTTATTCTCGGTGCCCACACGGCCGTCATCCCCGCGACGCCCCCGCAGCCACCCCGAGTAATTGCCCGAGTCATCTCCGGCGCCGTCGCCGTGCCCGACGGTGAACTGAGCTTGACCCGCGCAGACTCCTCATCAGCGCACTCCAACAAAAACCGTCTTATTATTTGGTCCTTCAGTATCTCGAAAGTTTCCCCGTTTCTTCTTCCCCGCTGTCACAGATGATTTCCTACGGTTAAAATCCCGGCAGACCTCGCCCCGCTGGGCGAGCGTTTTTATTTTGTTTGCGTGCGTGTTTTTGATTACGGAGGCGGCACAAATAACCGCATCCGTCTCGTGTCAAATTGTTTGTCAAGGGAGCACTCGTGCAGACGCGACATTTACTTGACAGAGCTGAACTCGCTTATTCTTGTAAGAGACTTGAACAGAGAATGCAAACTTTTGTTGTCACGAAAGTCTTTTCTTTCTTTTTTTTTTTTTTTTTTTTTTTAAACGGTGCCTCGGAAAAGCTCGGCACTGGGAGACGGCATATCCGAATCCGCCATATTTCTTGCACTGGTCAGCTGTATCGTGCAAGTAGAGATTGGAAAATAGCGAAGAATCCGTCCATTAAGGTTCGGGGTCATGATCCGCCGCGCCAAACCCTTCGAAACGTGGCTCGATGCCGCTTGCCTGGGGGCCATCTCTAAAACCGTCCACACAAATAATTGCGCTAATTGCTAAACCGGCCGCAAATCCGCCGCAATATGCTCGTGTACCGCTTGAGGAAATCTATCCCAATTACGGGGAAAAGGCGGTCACGTCCGTTGGCGCCACAATACGCGAGCCAGCTGCCCATCTGGCGTTCTTGCGGGGATTTAATCAGTGACAAATAGGAGCGGGGACGCCAGGTGGAGGGTGAAGTCAAGTCCGCACAACACCTGGCCTCCGCGCACGCCTGCGCGATATCGGAAACGTGAACCTGACGAAAACTGGCAGGAATTTCGAGACGTCTACCGAATATTTGACGCCCCTTTCCAAGCCATTTATTAAACGACACCCCGCTAAGTGGACATTATATTTGACATTTTGGAGGTGGCCTTTAAAAACTTTCACTGGCAAGAGTCCATTTACGCCTTCAACAATGACTTACCTCACGACGCAAAACGGCAAAGATTTGTGTCCTCTCACGACCCGCCGCCCTGGTTTTACCTTGAAGCGGAATGTTTCCGCTCCTTTGCTAAATGAACGTCTCCAGACGTGCTCCGATGAATATTGCGACACAACCTTCACCTCGACGTGTTTCCCCGGCTTTCGGCGCCCTCGCAGACTCTTCCGAGCATCGTTTTCACGTCGTGATCTCCGATCAAAAACTCAATTCCTCGCACAAAAGAATTTCCCAGGTGTCCTACCTTGACTCCCCGCACTCTGAACTCGGCGAGGGCTCGGCTCATCTTTGAGGCGGCGGTCGGCAGGTCCTTGCCGCTGGCGATGACTTTGACCAGCAGGGAGTCGTAGTGCGGCGAGATGACGGCGCCCTGAAAGGCCGAGGCGCTGTCCAGACGGATTCCCATGCCTTCGCCGCTCCGGAATACCTGCAAGGCGGATGAACCAAAAAAAAAAAAAAACCCTTACAAACCTGTTGATTGCAAACATGAAATTAGAGCAAATACCGTACTTATTGTCATGTCTGTGGCTCTCCTTTTCCCGCAAGTGAGAGCAAGGCAGTGAGTTCAGAATCATAAATGTCAGATTTCCGTGACGGAGATGGCGCAGCCGCATAACGCCGAGCCCTGGTAGGAACGGCGACGCGGCCACCTGTAGCGGCGCATTTACATGAACAGATTTTCCTCCTTGTTGGATGCATGCATGCATTATTTGTCAGGATGATTTAGCGTTTTCATTAGCGCACGACTGGTGCTTGGCGGACAAACGCCGGCAGTATCGTTAAGAGCCCCTCCCTCAACGTGTCAGTTACGCTCCCGTTCGCTTGCTTTTATTTGACATCCGAATTCCCACTTCCAAGGGCTGGCGATGAATTTGGCAAAAAAAAAAACCAAAAAACTGCAAGAGCATCTTTTTGAAACACAACAGCGGAAGACCGTGCAAGAAACGCAAGCACGGAATTAGCCCGCACTCCCGGTGAGATGCGAGAATGCGACGGAGGTGAGGCAGAAAAAAAAAAAAAAAAGCATGCGACGAGTGAGAAGTGGGAAAGGGCGGAGCGCTCCAAAACACTTGGCAGGAGAGCAGAAGAGGCGAGAGAGGAAATGTGAGGAAGGGAAACGAGGGGCCGGGGCCAACTCGGCAACATACGGAGCCCCTCGAGGCCTGCAAGCGAGAGATGCGGCGCAATTGTAATTAGAACAATGTTGTGCCACGCTGGTGATGTGCCAGCGACGTCTGCAGACAATGCAGCTGCCCAGGAGTGGAAACATTCCCCCCCCCCCCCCCCAAAAAAAAAATCCCCCTCAACAAAACCTCCGACCAAGAGAGTCATGCTCTAAAA
This sequence comes from Syngnathoides biaculeatus, assembly GCF_019802595.1. Taxonomy (NCBI): domain Eukaryota; kingdom Metazoa; phylum Chordata; class Actinopteri; order Syngnathiformes; family Syngnathidae; genus Syngnathoides; species Syngnathoides biaculeatus. Next base: position 6,363,690 of record NC_084660.1, read on the forward strand.
AAAAAAAAAAAAAAAAAAATCTCAAATCATATTTCCTCATTCAAATGAATGGAAATAGCAAGAATCCATTCCATTTTTTTTTTTATATCAATTTAAAAGGATTATGCACAACGGTTTAATCCTGCTGCTGCTCCATCTGGTGTTATATTATCGGTCTAGATGTGCTGCTGCACTGTTTTTGTTCCAACAGAACTGCTAAGTCGGGTCACTTGCATCTCACGGATTCCTGTGGGTGCTGCAATGCCGCAGTGTGGCTTGACGCTTATTTAGCCTTTGCATCTGGGCCGAGCGAGTGTCGAGGTTATTTTCAGCAACCCCCGCCGGAAACGGCACCGCTCGGGCTCACACTCTCCTCCGTAACAATTTCAAACGATGAAAGGGGAGAGGCCAGAGATCAGTGACTGGAGCTCAAAGGCATTGCTGTGTTGCATTTGCTCCAAAAATAAAATACAATTTCAAAAAAATAAATAAAAAGAGACAGGTGGCAATTTCATGCGGGAGCCTGACGTTATTTATTTGTACATTTTGTGTCCATATACGGGTGTCGAACAGCAGGTGTTAAGCAACTACTGTAGCAATGCGGCAAAAATGGGAAAAAAAAAAAAAAAAAAAAAGTGCCCGGGACCTGAAAATGGAGTGAACGCATCTTAACACATTGTATCCGTAAAAAGCCCAGAGCCTCCCTAAAGACGGTCCCGTTTTGAAAAACCGACAAATCAAAATGGCAGCAGCATTTACGGCCAAGCGAAAAGCGCCAAATAAACGGCGCTGCGGAATGCGCCCATGCATTTTTAAACACGCGCCAGCAATGTGTGCGCGCGACTCATTTTGGCAGAACGTCGCTTTCAATTGAATTCCCGCCCAGAGAATCCTGTCCCGTCAGGACGCCGAACCCCACGTGCGGCAAGACAGATGTTTGCCGTTTCACTTCACTGCACGAATCCTCATTGTATATGGCCTACGTAATCGGACTTGAAGCCGCCGCCTCGCCGCGGTTATTGGAAGTACTCGCCACGCTCGCCTTCCTCCGCAGAGACGCAGCGGGGAGCGCCCTTCGCGGCCTTTTACGCCGGCTCGAACATCTCGGCCAATGCTCACAGCCACAGCAATTACCCTTAAGACAAATGCTAGATTTTTTTTTTTTCCCCTGCGCTTCAGAAAAGCTTGGAAAGGATATTTATGTTTTTCTGTACAGAAGGCTCTGGTTTTGACTTTGACTTTACAGCAATCACACTGAACAAAACAAGGAGAGTTTACATGCTGCTTCGTCACCTTTTAAATACGCAACGCGTAATTGAATTTATAGCAAGCGCAGAGCAAAGCGTTGGGGAAGTCTGTTTAGCTTAATGCTAACAAACAATACAAAATGCCTTTGACAGGCTAACGGAGAGCAACAGTGCCGCGATAATGGTTCACTGCAGCAAAGTACGTAAGACACAACATTAATAACATTCACCAGGACACATTCTTGATCCTCTCCGAAAACTCATTTAACTGCAGCTTATTGAGGAACGTCTTCATGGTGAGGGTATCCATTTGCCCGCGTTCTACTGCCCCCAAGGGGGCAAGGCGTCCACACCAGAAGGAGCAAAACAATGTCGACTGAAGTTTGTTTACATTTAATCTAATGAAGTCATTGCTGGAGGAAAAAAAAAAAACATTTTATGGTAGGTTGAAACATTAATGTTTCAATTTACGGGGAAAATATGATTGTAGGTAGGAATGGTCGGAGTTAAAAGCCTGCCACGGAACATAAACTCGTATCTCCGGGCACCCCTGTATATTAATTTTTGCCTCGGGGCAAAAAAAGACGGCGGAGACGAGCGACGGCGCAGCGGCAACCCACGGGAAACGGCGTCCCTTCATCCCGCACACAAAAGCCGAGGCATAATGTTAATAATTGAAGTCAAGATATCGATGCGCCGGGGGGGGGGGTTGGGGCGCCGCAGACCTGTACTCTGCAAAAGCCCGTCGCTCCCTGGATGCTTACACATCCTAATAGCTGAAAGTGCCCCGACGCGTGACTGTGTGAAAATATACTTTTAAACGCTTTCCAGTTCCTCATTAAGCTTGAGAGTCTCGATGTTTTAATCGGATTTGTTTGAGACTAAAAAGACTGGGTGGGTTTTGTCACAGCGCGTTGCAATGGATGCCAGAGATAAACATCTCTCTGCGCGTGCTGAATTATACATGAAGGGATGATTGCCTGGCAGCCGAAACATGATGATTTCCAGACATTATTGTGCATTCTTGGTTTGCGAGCAATAAAATGGCTGGATCTCGTTTCTTTGTAAAAATCTCCTCTTTTGGGTTTGAATAATTCTCAGACGACGGTTTACGCGCGAGCGCGAACAAATAACGCATAAGGGGGCGCGTTTGATCGTACGTTTCAAACGGTCCTCCTCGGCACATCGCCACGTCAACCTCGTGATTGTCTTCCCTCGGCCGCGACCGAGCGGCTCCGGCATCGACCAGCGTCGACGTGGACTGGACGAGCGCCGGCCGTGCCGCATCGTTAGTCCTGTAACGTGCACACGCAGGCCTTTAAAACAAACTCATCGCGGAGTCTGGGAATTGATCGCGGTGCCGCGAGGGCTTAATGGGATTTCCTCTCGAAGCTTTCCGCTCTTGAGCAGCTTGTCGCCCCGCCCCCAGCTTTAATTAAAAGTCACTCCGCCAACGCAGCGCTCGCTAACGATCAACTCACTCGAAACCCGTTAAACCGTTAACGAGGGGCCCAACTGACTGGATCCATTATTGCTATTGAGCGACTAATACCGACATTATCCGCTTATTGCTAATGGAACACTGACGAACTGACGAGTCGCTCAATGGCGACAATTTGAAATCTCTCTTTGCAGTTCCGCCGCTTGCCACTGAAATCACACGACAAGCTTTGTCGTTCACGTTCCCGCCGGTATCCCGTTTTCGTGATTGATCCCGGCCTTCCGAGCGCCCACGGAATAATTTCGCCGTTTAGCGTTTTTTCCAACTTTTTGTCCTGCTCCTTCTCTTTTTTGTGCGCTCTTAAGTGGACTTCGGCGGCGGCGGCGGCGGCGTCTCCTCGCGTTGCCTTTGAGCAGGGCAATTACAGGCCGGGGCCACAAATACGTCGCGAGCGGAGCCGCCACATCCGCAAGCGGGCGCGCTAACTGCTCCGACACAAACAAAGCACTCAGTCCTGGAACTGCCGCTCACCAAAAGGCTCATTTTGATCCGCGACCAAATTGGCTTCTCCTTTCAATGCGTGTCTGCGCTCCAGACGGAGGTATAATGACCTAAATGAGCGGCAGAGAAGCTGCTCCCGCTTTCCTGGCTGTGTGAATGTTCCATCAATTAAGGCCCATTCTGCTTTGCCTCCTCACAAGGCTCTCTCATCTCTCCACACCTTCTCCTCCGTCGCCTTTTCGCCACCCCCCCCCCCACTCGTCCTCCTTTCATTACGTCTAATTTCAAACGTGCGCACTCTCGTCACTTTCCTCCTCTTCGCCATTGTCCCAGGAAAAGGGGGCGAATGTCCCTAATTGCCTCGCCGCTCGAAAAGGTTGGCATAAAATGTTCATGTTTTGCACATTAATGCGCCGCGGCACAAAAGGACCGACTCCCCATCTGCACGGGCGCTTTTACAAAAAGCTCGTCTGTTGCATAACCCGGCGCATTTGCACGGCGTCGGCTTCAACGCGGCACACTCGTTGTTATGACTTCTCCTCACGGGGTTCCAATTCTGATGGGCAGATGTTTACCGGTAAATTTCCCAAACTGGAAAAAACAAACTCATACTGGAGCGAGGTGTGACGCGTCGAGGCCACTTTATCGACGCCCCCCCCCCACCCCCCTGCGCGATCTCACTGATGAAATCAAAAGAAACACCGGCGTGAAAAGAGATGTGTCAAGCGACAGTCCAGGGAGGGAGGATTATTAAAACAAAATGCACATGAACAATTTCCCGACTTCAACACACACGCGTCTTAAGAGTGCTGATGCAACGTGACTCATGTGCGCACAGTGCTCATCAATAATGAATGGTGAACTTTTAAAACGGCGGCCACATGAGGTAACTGCTCAAACTTCATCTCGCGATAATCTCGCTTACAATCACAAGTGAGCTTCGGTACCTGCGCCAAGGCAGAATATGCGATTCGACCTCACGAGATGCTCCACGTAATAAAGTGTCCGGCGAGCGCGTCCATATTACATATTATAAGCCATTAAAAGCTCCGCCGGCTGCTCCCAGTCGATCCAATGTGGCCGGCTGCCACGACTCCATTTCCTCTGCAGCTCTTTGGATGCATTTCCCTCCCATTAGCGCTCCGCTTCCCCGCTCCGCGGTGGCCAGACTACAAAATCGCAGCCCGACGCGGGCCGGCTGCCCGGCACGAATGCGAAAGTTCGAAGCGGAATCCGATAAATTGCCACGGCGGGCTCGCAGGTCGCATGGTGCACCCTACTCGTCCGAAACTATGAAGGACTGCTGTTTTCCTGCAATTTTTGGGAGGAGGGAGTGGGGGGGGGGGGGGGGGGTCAGATGGTTACGAGGTGAGGCGCGTCATTGTCACGCCGAACATTTGCGGAATGATTGATGCGTTTTAATTTCACGTCGGAAAGATGGTCAGAATGCAAAAACGGGAAATCAACTCGAGCAGCTCCCAAAACGCCGAGAGCGCGAGCCGTTGGGAGCATTCATCCAACTTCTTATCTCGGCGTCCTCCAACGACTCCGGTACGACGTGATCCCCGGTAATCCTCTCTCAATCCGTACGCAAGCGCTCCCGTTCCGCTACCTTTGCCGGCCCGGCTTTGACGTCTCCATCAGCGGAGTTTGGCGGCGTTTTCGCCAGACAGGAAAAGCGCGCTAAACGTGTGCGGGTGCCGCACGCGCACTGAAATTAATTCCCAACGCGTCCAATTTTTCTCGCAACCCCTCCTTTGCTTGTGAATTAACGAGTCACGCGTCTCATCGGGCAAAGTTCATAAATCAGCCTTTTACTTACTTATGATTTTACGAGGCAAGAAATGAATGTTGCGACGGAATGCAGGCCTGTTGCGGTTGTTAGGGTAGAACGCAAACTCAAATCCGTTGTAATGAGAAACGTTAAAATAGTCTGCGAAGGCTCTCCGACGTGCTTCTCTTATTTTTAATCAGCGTTTTGATCATTATTCCTCAGCCTTGATCTACTTCGACTGTGTACGATACGTGGAACAATAATAATCAGTATTAATCGCAACTTTTGTGGCCGCAAACGACAAAGTGCACAGAAAGAGAAAACAAGAGTGTCAACAAAAACGACTGGGAAATGGTTGTCTTTTTTTTCTTGATCCATTTTTTTTTTCCCTCTCGTTTTTCTGCTTCAGTGGAATTCGGAAATTGAGGAAAAAAGACCAAACCCTGGCAGGATGAGCGCTATTCAACTTCCAACTCATTGACGCGTTGGAATCCCACCATCATTAGTCTGCTCTCCCAGCTCGCCATCTATTATTTACTTCCCTCCGCAGCCCTCGCGTGTCTTCCCGCATCCTCCCGCAATGATTACAGCACTTTTCGGGATGCCAGACGGCGTCGTCGTTTTCTTTGGGTCCCCCCCCCCCCCCCACATCGGTGCGCCCCATCGCTGACGCCCGGCGGATGCCGGGGCCTTTCCGTGAGGTCGTCAACAAGCAAGATTCCGGTGCTTCTTCCAGGATCACCAAGCGACCACGCAAACACACTATGAGACGCCGAGATTTTTTTTTTTTTGCATCCTAATGAATACTACTCGTTTGTGTAGGAGCGTAGCGTCGTTTAAATTGGACAAATATTAATTCGGGGCCTTGAGGCCGAGCAAATTCAAATGGATTCCTCTCGCATTGGGCCCCACATCGCCCGGCCACCCCGCGGCTGAGGCTGTTCCAGACATATTAGCGGCATTATCTGGGGCAGCAGCATAAACAGAGCCCGGATCCCTTTTTAAAAACGTCTATCAGCCCCGCATCCCGCCAGGGCTGCTTGTTGATTGGAGAACGAGCCCGACACTGGGATAAACTCCCGCTTCCGCCCCCAAAAGCAGCAGATCATCCTCATTAGCGCGCTCGCCGCATTTCTTTCCCGTCTCTCCCAGCCAAGCGAGCGACGCCGGTCTCACTTCACTTCCCTTCGCGCCGCCATCGCCCGGTCAACACGGCTTCATCTCCGTCACCTCCTCGAGCATTTTTGATTTATTTTTTTCCCCCCAAATACGACCGTATGGTTTCACTGTTTAATTCAAGAGATAAATAAACATAAGACATGACAGGAAGAGGTGGAGAAGCTACGCTAACCGCTGAGCTAACGTGAAAAACGTCGAGAAGTCCGAAAAAGTCCGGAGGGGAAACGCTAATCTTTGAAGAGAAAAAACGGCTGGAAATGCACCACGGCGGAGAGGAATGAACCACGGACAGCAACCTGTTGATAAATTAAGAGTTGTCTTCAGAGGAAAATAAGACAACGACAAGCGCAAACGCCGGCCAGGAAAATCCTAAAAATACACTCATTGTCTATTATTCATAATACCAGCAGTGATATTTGTCTTTGGCTCCCCCCCCCCTTATTTTTTGTTCTCATGTAACGTACTTGTGCGATGTTGACATCTCGTTTTTTTTTCCAGGTAGCAGAAAGACTGTCGGTGCTGTGTTAACAACATAACTAGCGTTTTTTTTTTTTTTTTTTTTTTTTTTTTTGCTGTTGACATTTTCCCTTCATTTCTCGTTGAATAATGCATGAAGGCGGATGAGAAAACCATGCATATTCACGAGATCCATGAAGGTGTACAACTCCAAATTAGGCTTCTTTGGCCTTGGTGGAGGTCTTCCGTTTTGCGGCACAGCTTTGATTCCGTCTCGCCGTCAATGAGGTTCCTTCCCTCCCCACCCCCCGGGGGAAACCTCCCCTCCTCTCATTAACTCGAACGAACGGCGGCGTTAATTTCTGGCGCGTCCGTTTGTTGACGCCGGCGAGCTGCGCGAGACGCTAATTTTAAGGAGACGCGCCGGCCTGTCAAATAATCCCTCCCGCCCCGCGTGCACAGTTTGTTCTTCTCTCCCCCCCCCCCCCCGCGCCCGTCCAGCGGAGCGTCGAGGACGCGTGGCTAATTAACAACATCAATAATGGCCGCTGACCGGGGGGACTGGTCATAACCACCGGCGGCACTGTAGTAAATAGAATGCTTAAATTACAAAAAAAAAAAACCACACACACACACACGGCTGAACACGGAGCTGTAAAGGCAGCACTGACAAGACTAAACATGCAAATGCTTGGCTGGACAAGGGAAGAACAACTTTATGAAATGAAACGCTTTATGTCCAGTGGCCATTTGAAGGCTTAAAGATTCAAATAGCCGCCGCTCTACCGTCATATTTTTACTGCTCGATAAAACCCCATCTTCGGATCCCCCCGCGGGATGAACCTGCAAAATGAAAATAAAAAAAAAAAATTAAAAAAATCACTCCTCCGAATTCGAAAGTCGCTCATCAGACGAGGTCATCGATTAGCCAGACCGCTCTTTGCACCTCGCGCGACTTCACACTTTTCCGACAAAGACG